>NW_027185694.1:4889846-5044714 GCF_028583685.1 Petaurus breviceps papuanus | reverse complement strand
AGAAAGAAAGAAAGAAAGAAAGAAAGAAAGAAAGAAAGAAAGAAAGATCGGTCTCAGGTACTACCCATTTTTCTTATGGCCTAAATAAACTCATCACAACATCAGAAAACATGGGGAACATTACCACTTTAGATTTGCATAGACAGGAGATAGCAGGAGGCTACCATGTACCATACCTGCAAATAAAACTGAATTAGACACTCATCCTGGAGGGCTGTGAGGAAAAGAGTAATCAGGAGATAAAAAGTCACTTGACCAATATTTTAAGTCATGATTAGTTGAACATCTCCCCTCCTTCAGCCCCTCAATGTGATATAAAGTCTATGTAGAATTAGACAAGCTATACAGGTGTAAAGCCAAGCATGAGCAGATTTCCAGAGGACTGCTGCTGTGGACATCTTTAAGGTTCTGATCATATAGTATAGTGAACTTTCTGTTTATTCAGTAGTAAACTAGAGCAAACATTCACAGAAACCAAAGTACAGCATTCACAATGGTATAACAACTTATCACTAAAGTAGCCACATAGTTTTCACCAAAGTGGCCAAATAGTTTTAAACAAAAGATACCATTCAGTAAGTCCTCAACTCAATCATAATTAAGGAGCAAGCCTCCTTAAGGGACACACAGTGCAAAGGTCAAAATTTTCCACCCTTAGGTCACATTGTCTTAATCTCTCAGTCAAAAAGTCTTCTTTCTTCTTGACTGGAGATTAGTTTGCAATCATTCTTAACTCAATCATCCTTAAGAGGTACAAGGTACAGAGTACAAAGTTCTCCCACCCCTAGGCCACAGTAAATCATGATTTTCTCAGTCAGCATTAAGTACACAAGGAGAGGTCTTTTCATCTTGGCTCGAGGCTGGCTCCCAAATTCCATGGTTCCTCTTCCATGGGTCCAGCTCCTACCTGAATCTCCCCAATTGTCACCTGGATTCACAGGTAGGCAGCTTTCAGTTCCTCGTCCAGCTCCTCATCCAGTTCCATATTGAAACTCACAGCATCCAGTCCACTTCAAGTCCTTTGCAGTTTCTGGGAAGACAAAGCTTAGAAGAGCCAAAACAACATTCATGCACATTGCCGGCACCATCATCAATTCACTATCTGCCTGTAAAATCAACACAGACCTACAAATAAGGTCTGAGAAGTCAACACAATCATCAGTAAAGTCCCAGGACCTCTGAAATCCTCCTGCAGGACTTCTGTAAACAGACAACAAGAAAATCCTCTTTCAGGGCTTCCAGTAAGGTCCCAGGGCTTCTGGGACAGTACAAAGTATCACAAACAAAAATCAATACAGACAGAAGAGAGACAAGTAGAGTGCCTCCACAACAAGTATTCCCTTCTCAATTCTGCTCTTTCCCAGCTCAGGCTTCTCCTTATATATGGTCATTAGCTCCTCCCTGTTCTGCCCACCTCTTACATCCTTCCTGTTCCTGACTTTGCCAAGTCCCTCCCACTGTGGGTTTCACAAGTTCTGTTTCTTAACAAAGACTTAATATAATCATGGGCAAGGCTCAAAAGAAACTTGAACTGAAACAAGGTGCTAAATAATTAAATAGCTGAAATAAGGCACTAAGTACTTCTTTGCTTGCCATTACAACAGGATATCATCAGTTTGATTTCAGAAATGATATTCAAGTGTCCTCAGAACCCATTCCCTCCTCCTTCTACCCTGCCCTCATCCCCTGAAATTATCTGGAGGTTAGAGTCAAGTCCTAATCTGAATTTTAGAGGAGCATCCCAAACCAAATTTTGATAGAAATGCAGTTTATAGGGAAAATGGATTGAATGAAATCTCTCCAAGCTAAAACATCTGAAAGCTTGCCTATATCTGGTATAGGTTCATAGATTTATTACCAGAAGGGATCTTATACATCATCAAGCCTAATCCCCTAATTTTACAGATAAAGTAGCTGAGGTCCAGAGAAATAAAGTTAACTTGATTCAAACCCAGTTCCTCCTGAATCCATAACCATTACTCTATCTACTATATCATACTGCTTCAATATCATTAACCACTATGGAAAAGCAGGTAGGGTTATCTCACCTTTGGAACAGGAATGGCGATTCCTAAAATCTGTTCCAGTAATTAGAGGATGGAGTGGGGTTAGTTAGGAAAAGTGACTAGACAGCATTAGATGGCAGTGGTGCCCTTGTGGGACCCTCCTGATAGGGTAAGTGTCATCTATCCCTTTCTCCAGCAGTCCAATTGTTTGCTGTGGAACTTGGGAATTTTCTCAGACTCATGATATGCTACTTCCCCAGAAAGGCATACCTCTTCTTTTTTGGTGACTATGTAGGCTAGCATAGTGCTTGTCATACAGTAAGCATTTAAGAAATGTTTGTTGATTTAACCACTGTCCTCCAGAGTAATTTTTCCCGTAAGAATATTTGGAGTATAGGCTTCTGCCTTCTGTTGTGACTACATCTACTGTATAGGTCCTCTTTGTTGCTAGCCACCAACCTCCCACCCACCCACAAACACACATACATATATTGTACTGTCCTCTGAGTTTACCACCAGCCTCTTACTGAACTGAATTTGACCCAGGTGCAGTTTGGCTACTTCAAAGTGGTGCTGCTACTTTCTGAAACCGTATCTTAAGAGAGCTTCCCTAGTCCTACCTTACAATCCATGGCTAGCCCTGTAATCAGTCCTCCCACCTGATTAATCATCATTCACTTCCCTGTGAACTCCTTCAGGTTAGAGGAACAGCTCTTTATATTTTCTTCTGTTCACACATGCTCACATACATATATACATGCATCCATACATCCATACATGGTTGCACACATAACTGACTCTTTGAAAATACTGTTTGATTAATTGATTTCAGTGGTAGCACAAGTAACTGTTAGGAGATGGAAGTTGCAGGTTAGGTTTCCAGGCATTTTCTGTGATGTGTACCCAGAGAATAGAACACTGTGTTGGTTATCTGAAAATCCCCCAATAGAAAGCACAGGGAGCAGACGGGCAACAGAAATGGTAGAGTCCTGTGTTTTGCAACCATCCTTCCAATCTAGCCCCCTCATTCGGACATAAACCAAGCGTATCCCTAGACATCCTCTCACTTTATCTCTTTAGAAATACAAACCAAATATAAGAAGCCAACTGCTCTTGGGACAGTGTTGATGTGGTTTGGGGTTGCTGGGAACCCAGAAATATCAGGGTACGGGGAGGCACCTTCTGGGAATGAATTCGCACACTCAAACCTTCTTTCAGTCACGTGACAATATTTATAATAATTCCAATATGATCAGCAGGGTTCCTACTGAACCCTGCAACTGAATGGGGGTGAGATGCTTATATACCAAAAAGGTATAGAGAAAGGATGGGGGAGGATTAAGGAATGGTAAGTAGTCTGTGGTGGGCCAGGCACAACAGTGAAAGGACTATCAAGTAGGCTAATTAGGTGATCTAGATGGTATTAAGGAGTGGTCTGGATAAGCAAGTAGTCTGAAGTAGGACAGGAGCGACTGAAAAGAATGTCAAATAAGCTAGTGAGGTGCTCTACATGGGCTGGGGTGGGCCAGTTGCCTTGGGATCTGAGCTGCTGAAATATTTGGGAAAGTTCAGGGCTGGGCTGCTTTCAAAGACATGGTCTTTTCCTTTTAGGGGTCCATGTCTCATCGCCCCAGCAGTGTGGTACAGTGGAAGGAACTAGGAGACGTGGATTCAAATCCTGACTCCCACCACTTGGGACCTTGAGGAGCTAGTAACTTAAACCTCTCTGTGCCTTAGTTTTTCCCTCTACAAAAGGGGACAATATTTGTACTCCAGAATCTTCCTGCCATGTTGCTCCTTTCCATTCTCTGTATCAAGCTCAGCACTCCTGCTCCCACTTTAGGGCCTTGCAGTGAGAGTTCACCAAATTTAGGCATCCTCAGATCCACCACAATGTACTCTCACCAACTTCCTTCCAGATAAACAAGTGTCCCCTCACTACACCTCCCCACCCACTTTCTGCTTCCCACTCTGGGAACAAAAATAAAATCCTCACAATTATTTCTAGAAATGTTCATCAATTGCCTTAGGGCTTTATTAGCTACCACTCCTCTATTTGTATTGTTTCTTCTCCTAGAGTACAGAGAAAGTCTCTGTTTTTGCGTTTGCATTTACTGGGATGCACATAATAAGCACTCAATAAATGCCTCTCCTACTTTCCCTCCTTCCTTCCTTCCTTCCTTCCTTCCTTCCTTCCTTCCTTCCTTCCTTCCTTCTTTCCTTCCTTCCTTCCTTCCTTCCTTCCTTCCTTCCTTCCTTCCTTCCTTCCTTCCTTCCTTCCTTCCTTCCTTCCTTCCTTCCTTCCTTCCCTGTAAGGAAGGCTGTCTAAACCTTAAAGTGTTATGTAATCTCACAATTTTTGAAAAAGCTGAGACTTGTTCTACCTGGCCCTTACTAAGGCTTTCTGAACAAGGAAGGATATCTTATACTGTAGTTCACTTAGGAGTAGAGCAGCATTGCATAGTAGAAAGGGCATAAGAAATGGCATCAGAAGACCTGGGTTTGAATTTTAGCCCTGCCACTATCTGTTTCACCTAGAGCAAGTCCCATGCCCTCTCTCAATTTCATATTCCTTATCTACAAAATAAGGAGATTGAGACACCTAATGTCTCTTCCAGTTCAAAATGTATGAGATTATGTATAATGTTACGATCTTGTTTTTGTGTCATGATATTTAATAGTTGGGCAACACCATCTTCATATTCAAATGTGAAGGTGCCTATAGGGTTATTTTCCCACTACTTGTGGCATAACATATACACTCTCTGGCTTTTGACCTGTTAGCCAGCAGCACAGATGGTAAAATGCCTTTCAGGCTGCTGACAGCAGCCTAGAACTTGCTGGACTGAACTGGCTTTTGTACCTTCTCAGGAGCAGCTGCCCAACAGCTGTACCACTCCACAAAGATTCCTCAAGAAATGAGAGCTTGCATCCCTCTAGGTAGGAGTGCAAGACTATAAATTGCATGTAAAGATCTTTATTTTTAGTTAGAGAATGTTAATGAAGCTTAAAATATGCCCAATACATATTCCTGTGAAACACTATATTATCTTTATTTCTCAACCCCTGGAGCTGGTCTTTGAAGAAAATAGTTGTGAAATTAGGAGAGACAGGACAGGAGAATGAAATTAAGAAGAAAAAAACACCACATGCACCCAAAATTAGACTAGCACAAAAATAAAGCAATGCATGAATGTGCTTTTACTATAGGGTTTTTCATTTTTTCTTTAAAGATTTACTTCAGAGGTTGGGGGGGGGGTGTTGCATTTTGTTTTTTTGCTTTAGAGATTCTTGAGTAGTTCCTTTCAATAATTTCTGACCCAGGGAAAAGGTACTTTATAAGTATGACATAACCAGACTATCATCCACTTTCAGTGTCCCAACACTCAAAGACTCCCCACCAAAAACAAACGCAACCCCCCCGCCTAACTAATGTTGAAGCTTTGAAAAGCAGGTTGGCAGCAAGCCTAGCTAGGATAATCATTTGTACCCTCCTTTGGCCACATATAATACAGTCTTTATTCAGCAAATAGCCAAGTCGTTTCCCCAGCAAGTCAAAGGTCACTTTTTGCTGTATTAATAGCTGCTCTGGGAGGGTCAGTGTTGTGCTATCCCACATTTTTTCCAGGGCCTGGAGATGCAATTTCCTACAATCTGCAGGCAATTTCCCACCAATTTTCTTGGGGAGCTAATAGGCTGTGACAGGAGATGGAGCTAGCAAGCAGCAGGCGACTTCAGAAAAGACAAATTGCATCTCTGCCACCTAACTGGGCAATCTAGATCGACAGAGTTTATAGCTTTGTAGTGTTATTGGGCCCCATGCTAACAGCAAATCATTCAAGCTGCTCTCTGAATTCCATATTCCTTTCCTCTTGAATTTATCATCACCATCTCCCCTATTGTAGCACTTCCTTGGAAATTTGCCATTAAAAAGGGATCACATATATTAGCGATTTAACGCTCTCTTAAATAGCTTTGTAGAAATGATTAATATTCAAAACAGAGACATTGGTACTGTCACACATAAATTGATGATTTAAAAAGCACTGGACAGGAAGGAGAGGTGTAAAAAGGTGAAGAAGCTTCTGGACATCAGGTCTGATTGAGGCCTTTGGCTAAAATAAAGGGAGCCTTGAGGATGGAAGAGAAGAAAGATTCCTATATAGGTTTTACACAGCTGCGTTCAACAGCAAACTGATTTTTTTTTAACTGTCCAAATAAGTTAGATTGTTTTTTTTTTTTTGCATTGCCCTTCAAAGGTGGGGGAAAGGAATGACAAAAGCTATATAAATAGAATTAAAACACTCACTAGAATTTGTGTGGTAGAGCAGAAAGAACCTGACTTCAAATCCTACCTCTCATGTTTATTGTTCATGTGACCCTGGGGCTCCCTAAACCTCAATGGTCTCAACTGCAAAATGGGGGGGGGGGGGAGGTTGAAAAAGAGAGCCTCTGAAATTCCTTCTTAGCGCCAGAGCAAGCATCCTATAATCCTGAGTTAGCAGAATAAGAAACATGAGAAATAAAACACTGACAAGAGTCCTGCCTCTCCATAAATGCCTTTTGTTGTTATCATTATTGCAAGCCAGAATATTCCCTTTTCTCTTCTTCACAGGCTATTGTAACACATGGGAGACACTGGCACAGGACCACCCAGCATGGTATGCCTTCCTCAAAGAAGACGCTGTGCTCTGTGAGAATTGCAGTAGCTCAAAAGAAAGTGAGATGTGCAAATTTAGAGACATTTCCACTCCAATTGTTCATAGGGACTCTTGGTGCCCACCCTGTAGTAGAGCCTTCCAAGCTCATATCGGTCTGATCAGCCGCAGTGCGACACACAGTATCTTGACCCAGACGTAGTGATGTCACTGTGGTCTTCTTTGAGCACAGACAACAATCAAAGGACTACTGAGCAAAAGGTGAGAAGCAATTGACTAAATAAAGTGAAACTGATGGATAATGTCCATAGCCCACATTAAGTTCATAGACTCACCAGAATTTGAGAGCTCTCAGGGACTTTTGAGAGCCTCTTACCAATTCCTCCATTTTGTAAATGAGGAAAAAGTCCCAGAAAGGGGAATTCATTTGTCCCGAAGCCACACAACAAGTTCAGTATGGAGCTGCATCTAATACAGTTATTCCTTCCATGTCATGGGGTTAGAGGCATGCGCCTCTGCTGGGGTACCTGGGATCTAGGTCAAACCAACTTGTAAAACCAGTCTGTGAAGTGGTAACTGAAATTTGTCCTTTCCCACCCTTGAGCTCTGCCCCTTCTCCCCATCCCACACTCCACCTAGGCAGCACCCTGTGACCCCTTTTGTTCTTACTTAATCTCTTCATTTCTTAGGTGCCTGGCCCACACCTTCCGTTGTCCTTGCCTTTTGTCTCCCTGACCTGGCCCAAATCTTATCTAAACTCTCTATTCACATGCTCCTCTTGGTCAGCTCTAACCTTTACCTATGCACTGAGGCCCCTCCTGTCTGGTCAGCCCTGACAATGGCAGCCCTACCCTTTAAAGGTAAAAGCATGTACCCCTCTCACTCGCAGGTCCCCTAAAGGACTCTTGCCCACTTCTCATAGAAACATAACAATAAACTTCTACAACTCTCACTCCAATTAAGCCTGAGACCTTGAATTCTTTCCAGACGATATTGCAGGTTTTCTGGTCTTACATAAGATCAGAATTCCTGATGAACCTATTGGGATCCCGTCCCCCATCACCTCCATCTGGAAAATCCCTGTAAAAATTTTTGGTCCAAGGCAGCTAGGCAGCCCAGTGAATAGAACACCGCCCTGGAGTCAAGAGAACCCCTGAGTTCAAATCTGGTCTCTGACACTTAACACTTACTAGCTGTGTGATCTTGGGCAAGTCACTTACCCCCAATAGCCTCTCTTCCCCCTCCAAAAAAGAAAGAAAAATGTGGTCCTCCCTTCATACCAGAGAAAATATTATATAATACTATACATATATTTTATGCATTTCTGAGTTTCTAAACTTTTTCTGTCGTCTGCTGACCTTCATGTGTAGTGTGTGGCTTCTGCAAATCTCCCCAAAAATTCCCATTTAATTTCTTGCGCTGACCCGTGATATATAGAAACCACAATGAGCAAAGTTGTGATGTGGAAAGGGTAACTATACTTGGATTCACAGTCTCTTTCCACCACACAACAGAAGTTATGAGAAATACCTTGGCCTTCCAAAGTAATTTTCACTTTAGAAATCCAACTGCTAATAGTAACAAATACACTGCTCAGTTATTTTCATCTTGAGACTATTAGTTGGAATGTGTAAACAACAATGCTTCAGGCAACATGACCTATGAAGTCACTATTATAATAATATTAGCATAATCACATAAAGTAACATAACTAGGCAGGTGTAAACAATGCAGCAACAGAAAACAGCATGGAGGCAAGGCTGCTGGGTCATCCCTAGCCCTACCCCTGCAATGCCAACAACAGGAAAGATGGAAAGGCACTTCCCAGAACTCACCCAGGGCACAGATACTCCCAGTGCTGCCACTGAAAGTAAAGAATGCCATTATTCGTAATTGGTGACCACCTTTGAAGAACTTAAAACAAGCTATGCAAATTAAGAAAATGTTCCAGTTTCTTTCTTGCTAATTCATATAAAATTTCTTTCGTGAAGGCTTCCTGGATTTCTATTCCCCCAAGGGACTCTTCCCCAATGTGGCTGCTAGTACCTTCTTCTTCCCCTCCCAATGATCTTGTATTTATTTTATATGTGTCTTGTGTAAACTTGTCATCTATAATAATAATGAATAATGGATTGCATGGCACTTGAAGGTTTGCAAAGAGATTTACAAATATTATTTTATTTAATCCTCACAACAACCCTTCACCATTTTACAGAAGGGGAAGTTGAGGCACATAGAGGCTAAGTGGCTCCATTTTTTTTCTGCTTCATTTCTGCCATTGTGTCCTAAGCACCTAGCATAAACCTGCTACTTACTAGGCACTTATTTATTAAGCAGGCACTTAATAAATGCTTCTTGATTAACTGATCACTTCTTTTCTACATTTCTCAAACCCTGTTGTTTCAATCTCTCTTCACTGATTTTCTTTACTCTTGCATAAATGGAAGTCATCTTGGAAACAGAAGATAATATGTTGAGTTTGGAGAACAGCGAATAGTCCAGTTTGACAGAAATGTTAGGCATGTTGAGGACAATAATACAGTATAAGTATGGAAAGGGAGGTGGGAACTAGACTGTGGAAGGCCTCAAATGCCAGGCTGAGGAGTTTCAATTTTATCCTAGAGGCAATAGAGATCCCCTTGAGCAGGGTAGTAACAGGTATATAACCCTAGGGGTCACCAGTTTAGGCTCATGATCTAGTTCATAATAAAACTGTCCTTGGGAGTGCAGCTTTCAAACCTAGGATTGTTCACAATTACGCCCCTGTTAAAGAGCGAATTCTTTCCTGCAGTGGACTAGACTGGGTTTATGATCCCAGCTCAGCATTAGGAAAGGTCACTATCTCCTGTACATGTCCTAGAACTGTTCCTTGCCCACAAGCTGCAAAGAAAGGGACAGGACATGCACATGACAGGGCCAATCACAGATGTTTATGAGAAATAGGATCACATCTGTCAGATGCAGTCTTTAACAGAATAAAAGAACACTTTTAAAAATGAATACCTGTCTCACTCACCTGAAGTAGATGGGAATAGGGAGGAAGGATTACCACGTCCTCCATACATAGCTTTTTTCAACACTGGATCCACTTGAGTAAGCACCCCCAGTTAAAGAACAAAACAAAATAGTCTTAAATATTCCTTGATGCTTGTCCCTTTTGCTTTCACCTTTCCACTCTCTCGGGAGGGTACTGATGTTGCCACCACGCCCCAGTGGCTACTCCACATAGCTAGGTACTGCCAATCACCCTCTCAGTGTATCTCTCCCCCAATCCCCTAAGAGATTAAAAAAAAAAAAACCACAGCACAGTAGTCGGATCTTTGTTTTAGGGATATTCATTTGACAGTTATGAGGAGTTTGGACTGGAGACAGGAAAAGTCTGAAACAAGTACCATGAAGAAACTATTGCAAAAGTCCATGTGGAAGGCGATGAGGGCCTAAACCCTGCAAGGTGGAGGACACGGGAGTGGAGAGAAGGGGCAGATGCAGGAGACGTGGTAAAAGTAGAATCGACCACACTTAGCAGCGGATTGCTGTGAGAAATTAATATTTCTCTCTTATATTTAATGACTAATTATTGTATTAGAAGTAAAGTTTTGCCCTTTTTCTTCTTCCTCATCCAGAAACCAACCAGGGTGGGAAATCTCTTTTAAAGTTTACCCAGGCTTTCCTGCAGAGGATTGGACTGGGTATATGATCCTGTGCCAGCATTAGGAAAGGTAACTTGAGATCTAAAAAGACAGTAAAAGAAATTCTAAGCTTGGGTTAAGAGGTGTATTCCTGTTCCTTGTGCTTTTACTCAGACAGGTCTCGGAAAATGTGGATTCTCTCTTTTGTCTTAACAAGTGATATGGAAATTGACATCTTTTGGACCAAGATTTGGGTGATACCAGTCCCATCCAGAATTGATTGCCACCCCTCAGGAACACTCCTCTTTGAAGGGTAAATAAACTGTGACCCCACTGCTAATGCAGTCTTTTGTCTGAAAGAGGCAGCCACATGACCATCCTTTTATAGATAACATAGTGGCATTATTAATAAAATGATTAAATTGTCCAGAAACTTTGTCTCTTGGAATTATTTTGGTCACCACATTACAGAGGGAGTGGGGTCAGGGTAGCAGGGAAGGAAATGGAAGAGTGAAGTATGACAATGTACAATCTGGGTTTCTGGAGAGTGATGAACCCTTTACAAGGCTCAGTTGAGAGTTAAGTTTGGAGGAAAGATGGATTTGAGGGGAAATACACAAATTCTGTTTTGAACATGGATTAGAGGGAAAATATTTGAATTTCATTTTGGACAGATGTCCAGTAGGCAGTTGACAGTGTAGAACTAAAGGTTAGAAAGATGAGGGCTTGATATGTAGATCTAAGAGTAATCTGCATAGAGAGTTTAATTGGACCTCTGTGAGCTGATGGCATCACCAAAAGAGCAACTATACAGAGAAGAGAAAAATACCTAGAACAGAGCTTTGGGGGAACAGTCATCCTCAATCCAACAAAAATCCCTGAGAAGGATCCTATAGATAGGAGAACCTCAACAAGGTAGAATGCCACAAAAGAGAGACTATTTAAGGTACAAGACTCCGTCAACAGCATCAAACATTACAGAGAAATCTAGTAGAATGTGGATTGGGAAGAAGTTTTTTAACTGAACAGTTAAGAAATTGTTGATAATCTTGGAGAGGGCAGTTGAAGGCAAATGGTAGGCTTGGATGACAGACTACAAGGGGTTTGGAAAGAAATGGGAGAAGAAGAATTGGAGAAAACAAAGGTGTTTGGCTGGGCAATGAAGAAGAGATACAGTATAATAACTTGAGGTCAAGTGAAGGGCCTTTTTATTTTCTTTAATTTAGGATAAGGGAACCTTTTGAACATTTGTCAGCAACAGGGAAGGAGCCATTTGATAAGGAAAGATTATAGCTCTCATTTATGATTTACAAGTAAAACTTTTGCATACACCAGTCATTTAAATAAATAATACTTCCCATTTGAATGCCAACAATTTAAAAGGCATTTCCTCCCTTATTATTTCATTTGATCCTCAAATGAGGGAGACAGGGTTGGTATTACTAGTTTGATTTTACAGATGAGGGAGTGGAACTTGGAAAAGTTAGGTGATGTGCCTAGAATTGCACACCTGAAAATAATAATTTCCCTTTTTGTAGCAGGCAGAGCTTGGAGTTAGGAAAACCTGGATTCAAAGTATGCCTCTGATTCTTTTTTTTGCTTTTTTTGGAGGGCACTTGGGGTTAAGTGACTTGCCCTGGGTCACACAGCTAGTTTTTATGTTAAGTTAAGGCCAGATTTGAACTTAGGTCCTCCTAACTCCAGGGCCAGTGCTCTATTCACTGTGCCACCTAGCCACCCCTATACCTCTGATTCTTAATAGTTGTGTGAACATAGGCAAGTCATTTTTCCTCAGTGGGCCTCAACTAATTCTCAGTATTTATCAACTAAGTCATAGACTAGTTGTAATCTTCCTTGGAGGGTAAAGGGTGAAGGAATTTTTATAGTGGATTTTCTCACAGACACAAATCAAATATTTTTTCACGTTATGTATAATGGTTCACTCTCTTCTTGGATTTTGGTTTTAAAGCACTTTCCTCACAAGAACCACGAAGAAGATCAATAGTGGTTGGTGTCCTTCATTCTCTAAGAGGACCAAAATGACATCACTATGCTAGAGTCAGCTTTCAATGTGTCAGACTGTTGCCAATCAGACCAATATGAGCTCAGAATGCTCTACCGCAGTTAAACGGTAGGATGTGAACTAGAAGCCAGAGTAAAAATGGAGCAGTGATATTGTCACTGGTCAGATTCTATTTAGAATATTTCATCCAGTCCTAGGCATTACCTTTTAAGAAGAGCATTGACAAATTGGAGAGTGTCCATAGTTGGGCAATAAAAATAGTGAGGGGCCTTGAAACTTCCATTAAAAAGGAAAGGTTGTGAAGGAATTAGAGATGCTTTGTGTAGAGGATAGATTTGGTGAGAATCTGATTTTTTTCCCAGTATTGAAGGGTTATCATATAGAAGAGGTATTGAAATTGTTTTTGCTTGGTCCCAGCAGAAAAAAAAAAAAACTAGGGTGAAAAGGTGAAAATTACAAGAGGACATAATAGTTCAATAGAAGGGAAAATTTTCATCAATTAGCCTTACCCCAAAAAATATAGTAATTTTCTTGAGAGGTAGTGAGTCTCTGTCCCTGGAGGTATTCAAGCAGAGACTGGATGCTGCAGAGGGGATATCTGTATCAGGTAGGTAGTTAAACCTGATCTCTGAGGTTTCTTGCAACTTAAGATTCTCAGATTCTGCTTCCCTGTTGCAGTGCTATTTCCATTATATCAGACTGTCTCTACAAACAAGAATTCTTAGGAAGCAATGGCATTGAATACAAATAGTATGGCATGCCCATTTTTCATAATGTGAATAAATTAGGTGGAATTAAAAATATTTCTTATTTAAATTAAGCTTATCCCTTGGGAAAGAGAATTAGTTTATGCTTAGTATAAGGATACATAAAATTTTACTATAATTCAGCCCTAAGGAATTTTTTAATTACCTCAGTAATGAAAAATGTAAAATTACTGTGAACATGTGCGGGAATCTTTCAACACTCATTCCTCACTTTTAAACCACTTGCCATTTTAATATCCAATTTCATAAATACTCTATTTTCCAACATGTTTAGCTGTTCAAAACAAGACAGGAGTAGAGGACAGCAGCAAGCAATAACATGTGCTTGACAAGAAGGAAGAAAAAAAGAGGTAATACCCACAAGTAGTACAAATCCAAGCTTGTTGAAAAAGCCAGCTAATCATTCCTTAATCAGCTGCCATAGCAAGATCACAAATTCCATTGCTGCTCTGCCTTCAGAATCATGTTCAACAAATCAAAAATAATGACCCCCCACAAGCTTTTATGGACTGATACGGAATTAGGCGTACATCCAAAAAAAATCAAATATTTTCCCCATCAGCAAATGTTCCCATGAATGGATTACAGAATGTCACCAATTACATGTTCCTTTAAATTGTATCTTGCATACAAGCACATGTTCCTTTGATTCATTAGCTAACCCAAAATACTGCTCATATTTTAATGGGTTGGAACACCTTCAGGGGATTGAGACAAGTCGAGTGAAAGCCTCTTGGGGCCCTGGTTTATTGCATAGAAAAATGATAAGTCTTTCCTGAGAAGGAATACAAGCCATTTTAATTTTAGATTTCAACATCAGAAAGTGGAATTGGTTGGGCCAAAAGTCATTAGTAATGGCTCAGAGCATGTGAAGCAAATGTAGGTTTGACATGCAGGTTATTTAAACACCAAGTGGGAAGGCAGAGACTGAATCACTACAGATCTTTTCCCCAGTGATAGAGAAAAACTTTCAGAACTTGTAAACAATATGTTTTTTAAACGCGATTTAAGGGATTACTTGGGTCAAAATGCAACACTAGTGGGATCTTTCAAGAGATTTTTTGTTTTAAAGGAAAGGAAACGTTGGTGTTATTCCAGAATGTCTTGACGCAGTTAACCACAAAATAAGTTATTAGCTTATTGTAACTGCAGCCAGTTTTTAAAGTAATGGAGTAATCCGCTGTGGATTGTAGCAAGGAAGTGGAACAAAGAGTGTGAAATGAACAGATGGATTTGATTTTAAACAAATTAGACCCGTGACAAGGGATGTAACAAGTGATTTCTTCGTTTTCTATGCTATGGGTTAACTTCCCTTTGTGACCTTTCCAGCCTGCTCTCCCAAGCTTGCTTTCTTCCTCCCACTGCCCTCCCCTCTGTCTAATACAACCCCTTCAGAAAAGGCAGCTTTTCTCTCAGACAATTGTAAACTGATCTGAATGCCCACAAGGCATTCAGTTTCAATTCCACAGACACTTATTAAGTGCCAACTGTGTGCAAAGCACTGCTAGTAGAAAGAATAGGGGTGGTGTGTAAATCCCAACTTCAAAGAGATTAAGTCTAGAAGGTATATGAATAATAGCATTCCATTACTTAATCTCCAAACTATGTGTTATCTCAATCATACATGAACAAATCTAAAAATACAAATAAGGCAGTTCTGAATTATGTTTACCTTTGTAACCTTGGGCATGGTAAAGAGACTAGGAAATTATGGTCTTCAATATCGACTGATCCCAGGAATACACAAAGGAATAGCTGTGGCCCAGCAAAGTCAATCAACAAGCATTTTTAAAGCACTTTATTGCCAGGCATTGTGCTAAACTATGAAAATATAAAGAAATGGGTGGAGGGTGGAATTCCTTGTTCTCAGGATCCCACATTCTGATGGGAGAAGACAACATGCAAATACTAATTATGTACATACAAGATAAATACAATCTAAGTACAAGGTTATCTCAGGGAAACCTGGGAGAAGGGGAGAAGAAGGAGAAGAGGGAAGGGAAAGGGGACACTGAGAAAGATCTCTAACAGAAGGAGGGATTTTGAGCAGTCTTGGAGGAGATCAGTTAGTCTAGTGGTCAATAAACATAAACTCCCCATGTTCAAGGAGATCATAATCTCAAGGAGAGACAACATATAAACAAGCAGGAAGTGTGTTGGTAAATATTTAACAACTGGCTCTCCAGGAGGGGGGTAAAGTGTATAAACACACTTTTAAGTATAATTATTAACATTCTATCCATCATTTTTTAAGAGCAGACAATTGGCAAAATAATAAATCAAACCCCATTTGTAAAGTTTGTCAATTTCCAAAGGGCTCACACTGAAAATTTAACAAGCAGCTCTCTCAAGACAGTTTGAACTGCCTCCAGTACACCCCTGCAACAAATGTGTACAAATGATAAATACAAGATAAATTAAAGATAAACAACAGTACCAGAATTAGGGGAGATAGTAGAAGTTCTATAGAAGATAGGATTTTAGCTGGGACTTGAAGGAAGATGAGAATTGGAGATAAGAAGGGAGAGAATTCTAGGTATGGAGTGAAATGGCCAGACTTTAGAAAGATCACTTTGGCAACTGAGTGGAGAATAGACTAGAGTGGGGAGAGACTTGTGGCAGAGATCAGGGAAGGCAGGAGGCAAAGGTGAAGAGGGAAAACTTTAGAGGCATGGAGGATAGCCAGTGAAAAAAGCAGGGCATGGTGAGAAATTCCCTCAGTGGGTGAGGAAGGGCGTCCTTGTCAGAACATAAGATCTTAGATCTAGAATTGGAAGGCACCTCAGAGAGCATCTAGTCCAGGGGTGGGGAACCTGCAGCCTAGAGGGTCCCATGTAGCCTCTAGGTCACAGGTCTCCCATCCTTGGCTAGTCCAACCACCTTTTTACAAATCAGGCAACAAGTCTAGGTGTTAAGTGACTGCCCGAATTCACACAGGCAGTAAGTTTCAGAGTTAGCTTTTTGAACCTGAGTCCTCTGACTTCAGAATCAATATCATATACTATCACTGTACTACCGTATCACAAGATCTTTCCAGTGTACAAGTAAATCAAAAGATTCATTTGATTGTAAGCTCCTTGAGGGCAGGGATGCTGTTGCTTCTTTTTGTATTCTCAGAATTTAGCACAGTTCCTGGCTTAATAAATGCCAGGAATAAGAGTAATAAATAATTATGCCTGCCTGCCTGCCCATATTTTAGGAGCTACGCCTAGGGAATCACTGGAGGCTCAAAGAGATTAGGTAATTTAGCCGGAGTCACAGAGCTAGCCTCAGAGGGAATGTTTACCAAGGTCTTTCTCACTAAGTGCTTTTTTTTTTTCACATAACTTGACCATGCTTTTGCACTGATATTAGATTACAAAACTTTGTGACCAGCTCCAAACCCAAGTAAAACAGTAAAGCAGTTAAGCTGGTCTCTCACACATGTCCACCTCATGTTTCAAGTACCGTTCTCTTATGATGTTTTATGTCTGTCCAGACCCATTCCCTTCCTCCTTCCCCTCCTCCCCATATGGATCCTCTTCCAGGCTTACCCCTCCCAAGTCCAAGTTCTAAAATGAAACAGATACACCATCCCTCCCTCAACATTCCAAATTCAGTGTGATAATGTCAACTGAGTGTTAGGAAGAATGAAATCTGAGGAAATGAATTCACAATAAGGTGGGGTTAATTCACATTAAAGTGTAAATGACTGACTTACTGTGTTTACTCTGGAATATTTTCATTTTATTATAAAAGAAGAGCTTAATAATCACAAAGTGTGGCTCTCTCTACATATATATGTGTACACACATGAGAGTGCACATACACACATATAAATAGTGAGGTTTTGGATACTGAAGTGATGTGAAGATCATGAAGAAATCGGTTTTGTTCAGAGGGGCATTCCCTTGGTCCTTTCCATCAAAGCACAGGAGAAAGGAGAAGATCAGAGTAGTCACCCAATCAACCTGATGGGCTTCTAGGTTAATGAGTCTCATTGGGATATCTGAAGAGCACCTTCCCATGGATAATGTGGCCTCTTGTTGAGGGAATGGCTCCTGATTGGGTTTTAACGACTGGAGCTGCCTCCGAGTAGATCTAGTTGGCTAAGACTCTCAGGAAAGATTCGGGAAAAATACCAGGGAAAGTCTACATTTGACCACAGCTTTCTAACACATTCAGTCGGAAAGGAGAGTGCTTGAGAGGGGACTTTCTCACTCCAAGAAGTGGCTATAGCCAGAATGATTAGAATTCCATTCCTGCAGCAGAAGCACATGGTAAAGGCAAGATTTATGCAGCCTGAAAGGAGGGTGGATATTCACGGACAATGTTCATGAATCCCATACTCCTGCATAAAGGATGGGCAGTTTTTTTTCTTTAGCAGCATGAGCCTAGAATTCAGTCTTCAATCCAAAGAAGGAAGATTTCTTGAGTAGAGTTTGCCTAGATTATTGCCTTGAAAGTAGCCTCAAGTTAAAAAGTTTAATGAGGGGAAGCCTTTCCTCAGAAGCATCTCTCTTAGAGAAGGAGTATCTCCCCCACAGGTCAGTGTAGGTCCAATCGCAGGGGAGCTGCCCATGGTCTAAAATGTGTTTGCCTTCCTGGGGGAAGCCAAACCACTGTGAGTCTGGGAGGGACTGTGTAGGACCTTGGGGGAAGCTCAGAATTCACAAGAATGTTCAAATATTGTCCCAGAAGCAATGCTGAATTCAGTTCCCTAAAAGAGGAGCTACTAGGCCCACTTTTTCTGTTTTGTTTTTGTGTTTATGGGTACCCATTTGTCCTCACATCTTTGGCCTCTGTTTATGCACTCCAGTGAGTCTTTTGTGTCTCTGTTTTCTGTGGGGCAAAATAAGGCTTGGGTTATACCCAATATGCATTTGTTTCCTTGAATGCTTCAATGGAAACTGAGGACCCCTTCAGCTTACATCTGTGGAAACCTCGATCCAAGCTAGTTATTTGGAGATTTTTCCCAGGATAAACTCCAGCACTGGGCAATAAGCCAAAAGGCAAATATTACTTTTTTTAAGTTAGCCCCCAAGATAGAGTATGGTCCATGTAAACCCTGAGCATGGGGATAAAGGGGTAGTTTGCCTGGTCAACAGGTTACACACAGAAGGAGCAATGTAGGCAATATATTGTCTCCCTGTAGGAAAACAAGACATTTGTGGTTTCGTTACAACTCTAGCATCTACTGATGGGGCACTCTGGGGCAGTCCACTTGACTTCGCCATTCCTTTCAACATCTGTAAAATAGCACAGTAACACTTATACTGATTGAAAGTTATTATAATTCCATCTCTGCATAAGGCTGACCCCATGCATAAAATAGTAAGGATTAAAATCCTCGTGCTGAAAATTAGGGAGACTTATCTCACAGTATCTCTTTCTTGTACTTACTGCAGAAAAAAAACACAACAACAGAGTATTTTGTTTATGTGCAACCCAGTAATAATTATGGTATGACCTTACATGTGTATTGTGCTCTTAACAACCCTCCCCCTCCAAACCTAATTTTATCATCTGATAGATACCAAGATCTTAAATATACAGCATGGGTACAAGTTCACATTTTCCCTTTTCCCAGAAGCTGTGCCCTCACTTTTAAAGATTTTCACGGGTAATCACTTGTCAGCGAGCATGATTAGTGAGTGCAAAGCCGAGCACCAGTGGAGAAGTGCCAAGTAGGAGACAAAATGAATCTAAATGACCTTCAATGAACTTGGGAGGAAGACTCTAACTATAGCAAAAAATCAATGAGGGAAAGAAATCAATGGCCTGTCCAAGAAAATCGATGCAACCCAAAGAGACTGACCACAGAATCCTCTTCTCTCACATATAAATGCTTTACCTGACCCCAGGTGTGCTTAACACATCTGAGTCTTACCCTGGCTTATTTAAGAATTGATCAGTCCTGCTTATGTTAGCATCTGGGTGGTACAGGGGGTAGAATGCAGGACATGGTGTCAAGAAGACGAGCTCAAATTCTGCTTCAGACATTTACTAGCGATGTGACCCTGGGTAAGTCACTTAACCTCTGTTGAACAAACTTTACTCATCTGTAAAAAGTTTAATAATAGCGCTTACCTCACAGAGTTGTACGGATCCAATGAGTTAACATATGTAAAGTGCTTTGCAAACCTTAAAACACAATATAACGCTACTTTAAAAAAATCATCATCATCATCATCATTATTATTATTACCTTCCACAACATTCTTCTCAATTGCTATAACCCCAAACAGGGATAGGTACTAGACTGGAGATTTCAGTTTTCACTCTATGTACAACTTGCCATCATTTCCATATTTCCTTTTTATCTAAACCAAACTGATTTTATCTTTTCTTTATTTTTTAATTTAATTTAATTTTTTTCAATCAATAAACATCTTTCCCCTCCCGCCCCCTAACCACTGGGGGGGAAAGTAAAATGTCCCAGGAACCACCTAGATGCTAAGACAAGCAGGACTGATAAAGTCTTTAATAAGCCAGGGAAAGAATTTTAAGCACATCTGGGGTCAGGTAAGGCATTTACATGTGAGAGAAGAGGACTCTGTGGTCAGTCTCTTTTGGTTGTGATGATTTCCTTGGACTGTTTTTTTTTTTTAAGGTACTTCCAGGTGAGGAAACTCCTTTTACTAATTCAGCTCAACACCTTTTCTGCAACTAATAGTCTTTCTAGAATTTTCTAGAGCACTGAGACTTGCCCAATGAACTGCCCAGAGTCACGTAATTAACATATGTCAGAAACAGTACTTGAATCCAGGTATTCTTGCTTTTAAGGGACATTCTGCCATTCTGCCTCTCTAACCCCTATTAAGTGGGTGATAATTTTTGCCCATCACAAACCCATATGGTCTAGTCTTATTTTACTAAGACAGTGTAACACTAATCATATACATGTGTCAGAGGGTTTGTGCTACTCTCAACCCACCCAACCACATTTACATTTCATTAAGGATGCCACCATTTTTGCCTCAAACTATGCCCATCACTGTCATCTGCTACAGATCCCTATGTCACTCTCCTCTTTCTCATTTCCTCACATAACATTCACCTACTCTCATCCCCCAAATGTCTCAGGAGCAGCAGACAACTCAATTGTCTAGATGTCTTTCTACCCCCTGCCCTAATACTGGCCTGGAAACTTGAGAATTATTTCTACCTACCATGGGCTGACCTATTCTTTAACACCATTTTTTTTGAATGTATATACATCTCACTTGTCCCTCTTATTATATCCTTAAATAGACAGTTGTACATTGTCTTACTTATTGCCATCATCAAAGTCTTAAGAGATATACTACTTTATTTAAATTTCTCTTTAACACTGCTGCAGAACCTCATCTCTCATTTTTCCTTGACCTAGAACAAAGATGTCAGACACTCATCCCACAAGTTGCCCAAGTGAGGCCCGAACCAGATTCCAATATAATTGGGAAATGTTTAAGAAAATAAATAAAAATGTATAAAACAGATAATGTTACATTTTAAAACAAAGTCAATATGATACCCACAGGGATTCTTATGTATGATTTAATGGCCCTTTTTCTACTTGAGATTGACACCTCTATCCTAGAATTCCAAAACTGTGGGTAGAACAGAGAAGTACCATATGGTGAGAAAACAGACTATATTTTGTTTTGTCTTTGTATCCTTAGCACCTAGCAAACTGCCCTGAACAGAGCAGGTGCTTAGCAAATGTTTGTTATATTGGATTGGATTGGATTGCCATTTCATATGCCAATGCTTTAATGTTCCTAATTAAACCATAAACTACTTAAAGGCAGGAACCCTGTCTTATTTGTAGAAACAAAGAATTTTAGGGCTTTACGGGATCTTAAAGATCTAATCCCACATCGCAATTTTTATAATGAAGGAGACAATGAAATAGCCCTTCTTGGCCTGGCCAACCCCTCTCCATTGATCCCATCACCTTCCATCTTCTCCCACCAGATTGCCACATCATCTCTTTTCTCTCTGATCTTCAACCTCTCTCTAGGTTCTAATTCTTTCTCTGTTGCCTTTAAATATGGCAAAGTCTCTCCCTTCACTAGACTCTGTCAACCCCACAAGCTATCACTGGGGGCAATGCTGAAGCCAACTCTAGGGTTCACAGGATCATTCAGTTTTCATTGTGAGCATTTACACCTTGAAAAGCAGCAAACACTACAAATTAAGGTTTGATTTATCATTTTGCCGATTGTCTAAACTCAAGAAAGTGATGGGGAATGTGTTGATAATGCTTAAGTTGAAAAGTGTGTCCTGTATTTTTGGAAGCCAATTGTTAAACATTTTTCAGCACACTGCTGATTCTATCTGTCCTCCCATTTTCAACTAAACTCTTAGAAAAATATGATGTTCACTGTTTTCACTTTCTCTCCTTCACTCCTCAGCTCTTTGCAATCTGATTTCCAACTTTATTACTCAGTTGAAACTACTCTCTTCAAAGTGACCAGTGATCTCATTTGACAAATCTGATGTTCTTTCTTAGTCCTCATCCTTCTATTTTCTGCACCTTTTTTTATATCATACTCTCTACTTTCTGGGTTCTCATGATATAACTCTTCTGGTTCTTCTCCCAAAAGTCTGATCACTCCTCCTTAGTCTCCTTTGCTGGTTCATCTTCCATATCATGACCCTTAACCTTGGACATTCCCTAAGACTCTGTCCTGGGAACTCTTCTTTTCTCTAT
Organism: Petaurus breviceps papuanus; assembly: GCF_028583685.1. Classification (NCBI taxonomy): domain Eukaryota; kingdom Metazoa; phylum Chordata; class Mammalia; order Diprotodontia; family Petauridae; genus Petaurus; species Petaurus breviceps. Next base: position 5,022,954 of record NW_027185694.1, on the reverse strand, counting down.
ATATACTCTTAGTGACCTCATTAGCTCCTATGGATTTATTTGTATCTCTTTGCAGATGACATACAGATTTATATATATATATATATATATATATATATATATATATATATATATATTTATTCATGCTTTTTTTTTTGGTAGGTCAATTGGGGTTAAGCTACTTGCCCACAGTCACACAGTCACAGTAAGTGTTAAGTGTCTGAGGCTGGATTTGAACTCAGGTCCTCCTGACTCCAGGGCCAGTGCTTTATTCACTGTGCCACCTAACTGCCCCATGAACCATAGGTCTTTATCACCATGTGCCTAATGGAAAATTCACACTGGATGTCCAAGGAAGAATTTATCTTTTCCCCATAAACCTAATACCTCACTAAACTATCTTATTGCTAGACATCACTATTCTTCCAGTCTCATAGATATATAAGAGACCCAACATCTCACTTTCTGTCACTCTGAATTGTCAAATATTGCTTTTTTTTAACTCAACATCTTTTGCATCCAACTCCTTTCTAAAGGCAAATTTGGACTCAGGAAGATGAATCTTCCTGATTCCAGGCCTGGCACTTTATCCACTGTGTCACCTAGCTGCCCAAGTAGATATCTAGTGCATATTAAATGTTTAATGATTGTTTGATTATATTACTTACTCCCATTCCCTAAGTGACATATGGCCAAAAGATGTGAGGGGGCAATTTTTAGAAGAAGCTATTTATGGTCATATGAAAAAATGCTCTATTCACTAATGATTAGAGAAATGCAAATTAAAACAATTCCCAGATATCACCTCATACCTATCAGAAGCAACAAATGCTGGAGGGGATGAGGGAAAATGGTTACATTAATGAACTGTGGGTAGAATTGTGAACTGGTCCAACCATTCTAGCGAATAGTCTGGGACTATGCCCAAAAGGCTATAAAACTATGGATATCCTTTGATCCAGCAATACCACTACTAGATCTGTACTCCAAAGAGATCAAAGGAAAAAGAAAAGGATCTTTATATACATGAATATTTATAGCAGCTCTTTTTTTAGGGGGTGCTTGTCAATTGAGGAATGACTGAACAAGTTGAGGCATATGATTGTGATGGAGTACTACTGTGTTATAAGAAATGATTAGGGGAATAGTTTCAGAAAAAACATGTGAAGACTTAAATGAACTGATACAAAGGGAAGTGAGTAGAACCAGGAGAATATTGTACACAGTGACAGCAATATTGTAACGATGATCAACTGTGAAAGACTTAGCTGCTCTGAACGAAGCAATGAACCAAGAAAAATCCGAAGGATCCATGATGAAAAATACTATCTCCAGAGAAAGAACTGATGAATTCCAAAAGCAGATTGAAGCATCCTTTTTTTTAAACCTTCTTTATTTTTCTTGTTGTTTTTTGTCTAGAAATTTGCAAGATGGCTTAATATGTTCACATGATTTCACATCATATTACTTGCTTGATATCATTGATAGTGGGTAGTGGAGAGATGTCAGTGGGGGAGAAAATTTGGAACTCAAAAAAGTTGTTCTGAGAATGTTAAAAAAAATTATTTTAAAATTTTAATTACGTACTTGAGGTTAACCAAATAGTAAAAGGCAGATCTGGGACTTTAACCTCAGGCCTTCTGACTCCAAGTAAACTACAGAGTTTATCTTTATATGTTCCATAGTTTTTAGTCCTTCAATTCACATAATAGATATTTGATTAAATATTTATTGATAGGCTAATTGATATATGGCTCAAGATTGAGCGTCAATATATTTGATTGGTGCATATGTCAGGTGCTAATTAAAACAGCCTTTTTAAGTGACTATAATAGCAGTCCTTCTCTGGTAGAGGTAGAAATAGACTTTCTCTGGTAAAGGTAGAAATGGCCTCCAGTGGTCCATGGCACCATGGCAGACAGAGTAATAGGTGGGTTCTGGAGAAAGTTGTATTTCAGATACTGTGTCTAAATTAAACTTCATTATTTAAAGCCTATTAATTTTAGATTTTACAAAATCAGATATAAGATTCATAATTCATATTATTAAAAATTAATCCAAGTAGCAACATTTAATTTGTGAATTTTAATTTTTCATTAACTCTTCTTATTTTACTTAATAGCCCTCAATGAAGTAATAATAGTTTATTTTGTATAGTTTACAATATAATAAAACTATGTGGGGTTTTTTTTAAATAGGCAATTTTATCTTCTCAATTATTTGGGCTTGTTTCTTCTCCAAAGCTTCACCATCCCCCCACCTTGGCAAATATAACTTTACTCCAAATAATGAAGTTTTATTTAGTAGCTCCCTACTCTCTGGTCATCTCCTCCTTACCAACCATCGGGCTTGCCTGGAGAAACTTTGGCCCTGATTCCAGATATTCTGATCGGTGACCATTTCTCATATCGTTATTTCAGGAAAGCCACTATGTTTCACTACCTTCCCTATTCTCATGAACCATGATCAAATCAACTCTGTTGATTATTCCTGGATTGGGTGTGTCAATCTACTCCCTCATGGCCATACTTGCTATTCCTGTAGGGTTTTTTTGGACCAAAGGGTCCCTCTCTGGCTCTAGGTATGTTGTTTTCACCATTACAGTAAATGCAGCCTCCTTAAAGGCAGACCTTTGTATTCATATTTCTAGGTTTGGCCTGTAGAAAGCACTTAATTAATCCTTTTTTATTAATTTTTTAAAAAATAATTTAAATCATCAAAAAGACCTAATCTTGTTTTGTAAAAACTTGGATTTATTTCAAGGAGTATTGCAAAACTTTTAAAATTAATTTTAAATCACTTTGATTTGTGTTTGTTTTTGTTTAGTTATTAGTTGTGTCCAACTCTTTGTGACCCCATTTGGGTTTTCTTGGCAGAGATACTAAAGTGGTTTGCCATTTAAAAAATCCCAGATGGCACTAAGGGCAGGAGGATCATTGAAAAGTCAGATAATCAATGGAAGTATCGAAAGTCAGCATGGTACAATGGACAGTTACTGGACTAGGAGTCAGAAGTCTTGAGTTCAAATCCTGTCCCTCCTAATTATTACCTGTGTGACTTTTAATTAAGTCATTAGCCTGTTCACACCCCAGTTCCTCATCTTTAAAATTGAGTGGATTGAACTAGATGGCCTCTAAGGTCCCTTCTACACTCTGAACACACCTTTTCTGTCTCTGTATTTCTAGATGTTCTTCCTCTTTCTGTATTATAAATATATATACATATATAATTTATAATATATATAATAATATATAACATTCTGTATTATCTAGATAAATGTTCTCTAAGTTTTAGATTTTAGTTCATTTCTATAGTAATGCTCTCAGAAAGGTTATCCACCAACAAGCATTTATTAAATGCCTACTGTTTGCCAGGTACTGTATTATTTATTGTATTGTTAAATCCCAAATCTATATTTCTACCCCCAGTGCTCTCCCAATTGCTGTTTCTATATTTTCACTTGCCTGTAGGACATTTCCACTTGGCTGTCCCAGGGAAGCCCAAGGAAGTTGTGATTTATCTAGGATTATGAAGGCAAATGACAAACATAAAGAGTGAAATTTTTAAAAATTACAGAAGCAAGGAAGAAATTAATTTTCAGACCAATGGATGAGGAATAATTTATGGCCAAACAATGGATAGAGATTAATATTAAATGGGGAATTTTAATTGCATAAAATTAAAAAAAACTTTTTTAATGAAAACATTTCACCTAAAACTAGAAGGAAAACAGGTAAATAAGGGAGAGGGAAATCTTTGCAGTAAGCTTCTCTGATAAAAGTGGCCAAGATATAGAAGGAAATGATTCAAATTTTTCTTAAGAATATGAGCTATTCTCCAACAAATAAATGGTAAAAGGATATAAACAGGCAGTTTTAAAAGGATGAAGTTCAAACTATCAACAATCATATAAAAATGCTTTAAATTGCTAATAATTAGGGAAATGCAAATTACAGACACTCTGAAGTTTCAGTCACACCTATCAGATTGGTAACATCAATAAAAAAGCAATATGACAAATGTTCGAGGGACTGTGGGGAAAAGGGAATGTTAATGCACTATTAGTAGAGCTGTGAATTGTCCAGCCTTTCTTGAAATTAATTTAATTTATGTCCAAAATAGTTACATGCCCTCTGATCCAGTGATAGTGCTACTAGGCCTAGATCACAAAGAAATCAAAGAAAGAGGAAAAAACTCAGAGGTACACAGATATTTATAGTAGCTCTTTTTGTAGTGGCAAAAAAAACTGGAAATTAATGGGGTCCTCATCAATTGGTGAATGGCTGAACAAATTATGGCATACGAATGTAACAGAATATTAATGAGCTGTAAGAAATGGTTTCAGGGAAACCTAGACAATTTTATATAAACTGATGTACAAGCAAGGAAGAGAAGCAGAACAAAGAGAACAATTTATATAACAACAATACTAGAAAGACAACTAACTTGGAAAGATTTGAGAAAAATTAGATTTAAAAATAAGATTTATGAAATGTCACTGCTTCCAGAAAATGATTATTCAAATGATCACAGCTTCCGTTTTGCTTGACTATAAATATTCATTATAAGCATTCTACTTTTCCCCCCAGTGAGTATGGGGTAGGAAGGAAAAATTTTATTAATTGAAAAAAATTTTAAAAATAAAGAAAAGATAAATTGGTTTGTTTTAGATCAAAAGGAAATATGGAAATGATTGCAAGTTCTACATATACAAGTGTCATGAATATTTCATCTCAGTCTAAAACCAACACCATAAAACTGGCAAGACAGTGACCTTCAAAATAAATTTAATAAATCAGATTATTAATATTATAAAATGTACTGATAGCATCCCAAATAAAGCAACTGCTTTTCCAGTAAGATAAAAAATCAAAACAAAAACAATTTTTTAAATGTTAAATCCTTGAAGGCACAAACTATTTTACTTCTGTTTTTTGTATGTTCAGCACCTGGGCTAGTACTTTCCACCTACTACACGTTTAATGTTGATTGATTTCAATCCATCATCTGTCATTATGAGGCATTTATGTTTGCTTATTCATTAAGAACAATTTGCACAGAAGTCTATTTCATGATTTTGTCTTGGTTCATTGGATACAACACTGCCTCTAGAGATAGAGGATTTGGGTTCAAATCCTGTCTCTGACTATATGATCCCCTTAATTGTGTCATTACCATATTTTGAATGATACACAAACCAGAACTGGTTGTTTACAAACCACGAAATTTGCACCATAAACTTCTTCCTTATTAAGTTTAATATGAAAGTTCCATAGAGATCAGAATTAAAGCTAGAATTTAGTCCAGAACTGTTATTTACACAAATTTCCACTGCTTCCCCTACTTTTCATAATAGAGTGAAAGGGATTTTCCCATACTTCCACTGCGTAATTATTAAAGTGATTTAGAAGATTCCAACTACTGCCAAATTCAAGATTCTTTGAAATATATTGGTTACAGATAAGAGTAGTTCAGAATTTGAGAAGAGCATGATAAGATTCACATGAAATGTCAGCTATGGAAAAACACAAGAGGAAGACTGCTTTTTAGCAGAGAAGGAAACATATCCGTTCTCTAATTGACCAGTGTAAGCACTCTGTAGGAGGAAAAAGGCCCATTGTGTACAGAGTATACAATGGCAGGTGGTCCCATAAACCCTTCAAATTTAATAGTAAAAGTAAAAAAAAATTAAAAAGCAGGGTGAAATTTGAGCATTTATAAGTAACCATGCAGGGCACCTAGATAGCAGAGTGGATTGAGTGCTGTGCCTGGAGTCAAAAAGACCTGAGTTCAAATCTGACCCAGAATCTTACTAGCTGTGTCACCCTGCACAAGTCACTTAACTTTGTTTGCCTCAGTTTCACAGCTGTAAAGTGAGCTGGAGAAGGAAATGGAAAATCAGTCCAGTATCTTTGCCAAGAAAACCCCAAATGGGGTCATGAAGAATTGGACATCATGTGACCAGAAAAAATCATGCTTGATGTAAATTATACAATGGTAAGACAGTTGATGGCATCCCATATGTGCTGGTTTTACTCTATTACCAAGGAATAACTCCAGGAGTGTTGGGATATAAAACACCACCTCTTTTTTGGGTCATTCATGTACCTGTGAATAACCTTGCCATAAAGATTATGCCCAAGGAAACAAGATGTGTGAAATGTTGCTAGCATCATACAGCTTTTTAATTATTGGGCAGTGTAAGATTTAGATTTCTAAACGTTACATACCAAGGGACCACAAAATTAGGAAGAAGCCAAAACATCCAAAACCTGAGATAGCACTCCAAATTAAAAGGGCAAATTAGATGATGGAGCACTCTTTTAGAAACTAATCTGGACATTAAGAGAGACAAAAGATAGCTATCATGCCGAATAGAACTTTAAATCTCTATGAGAAACAGTATGGTGTAAAGCAGGGGTAGGGAACCTGTGGCCTTGAGGCCACATTGTGACCTTCTAGGTCCTTGGGTGCAGCCTTTTGACTGAGTTCAAGTTTTACAGAAGAAATCCTTTTATTAAGGCTATTTTTTAATATGAAATTTGGATTCAATCAAAGCGCCACACTTGAAGACCTAGAGGGCCAAATGTAGCCTCAAGGCTGCAGGTTCCCCACACTGGTATGAAAGATGAGCTGTGGACTTTGAATAAGAAAAATGACTTCAAATCCTTATTACAACCTTATTACCTGTATGACTCTGGGCAAGTCACTTAACCTCCTTCAGCCTCAGTTTCCTCATCTATACAACGGGGATAGTAATACCTCCTAAATAAGATTTAAAAAAAATTTTGGTGGGTTCAAATAAGATAATAGATATTCAGACACTTTATAAACTGTAAAGTGCTAGTTAAATGACAGTTTTTATTATTTCACACTGGTAAATTAGGCCTTATGAAAGGAGACAAATGTCTAGGCCCTTTTTATTTTATTTTTTATTATTTATGTTTATATTTACTTTATTTTATTTATTTTATCATATTCCTTTTATTTGGTGAAGTCAGTTAGGAAACCTTTTCTGATTCAGCTGCTCTCTCTCTCCAAATGACCTTATTTTTATTTTTCATATAGACCTCGTATATAAGTATGTACATGTTGTCTCTCCCTATAGAATGGAAACTCCTTGAGGACAGTCCCTGTTGCATTTTTATTATGGTATCCTGAGCAGTTAGCATAGTTCCTGGCACTAGGCCCAAATATAGGGTCGGGGGTAGAGGGGGGAAGGAACTGGGGAACCGTTACAAATTATCAAGCCAGCCAACAGTCCAGAAGAAGGCCCACTGCTCTACTATGTTGAATATTGGTTTTGGCTTTCTCAGTAGTATTATTATTCATGAGTTGTTTTTGACAATCAGAATTTTTAAAATAGTGGATTTCAAAGAAAATATACAAAATTCTGCCAGTTATCAACCAAAGTAGACTCTAATCAACCAAAGAACTACTAATTAAATGTTAAGAATGGAATACAATTGTATTTTAATGTAATTTGTGGCTATATTATACATATATGCACATATATTTATATCATATATGTATAATTTTCAATGGATACACAATTCTAAATAATGACTTGAGAACTTGTGCTACAAGTCAAGACTTTTTGAGTATTTCTGACTCTGTTCTGTAATTTGCAGTCTCATCTCACTCACAGTTGCATCTTTCCTAAATCAATTGTTTAAAATTTTAGCTTTTTATAAATAAAGTTTCAATTTGGGAATGTAGAATATATAATTTTATTATGTGTATATGCATTTATATTAAAATTCTTAATTACTCTTTCATTACAAAAGATTAAATACCCTACATATATATTTAGTAAAAATAATTTATTTTAAATACTTCTAACTGTATTCTCCTTTAGTTTTCAAATAATCAAGCCCTTATGACAAAATTATAAAATTTAACATTCTAGTCAAAAAAGTTGTATTTTGCAACTTATTAACTTTATATGTGTTGCATTTATACCAGTGTTGCAAGCTTTGAAAAGTTTTAATGTGCAAAGTTGCATTTTGCTAGCATTTACTGCAATGTGAATCATAATAGTGACAAATATGTAATTCGATTTGTTTTTCAATATGATTTTAGATTTTTTTATATGCTCTTTAAAAATACCTTTTTTGTTTGTTTTCCTATTCCATGCTTTGTCGTATACCAGGCAGGGTATATTTGTAATATTTTGCATATTGGTAAGAATCCTGTGTAAAGATTTTTGGTCCATCTGCAAAGTTCCTTTCCTCTTTGCTCTCCTCTTCCCTCCTTTCCCCTTTCCCCCCACAGTTTCTAGGGTACTAAAACATTTTTCCACTGGTCACGAACTGGGTCTCAGTAGCCCTGACTGGCCCATGGAAATGACTTAATAAATGTTCATTGATTGTTGATTGATAATACACATGACCTATCTCAGATGTTTGTCCAATTAACCTATTTAGTCCTTCCTTTAAACAAATGAAGCTAGTGCCAAGCCTATGATCTGGAGTGGAATTGTATTAACTGGCATTTACAGATACCAAAAGACAGGAAGCAGCCTAGAGACACATGTGAGTTTACTCTCAGTCCCTGGCTGCCAGTGGCCTTTCTGATCCTGTTTCCATGGAAATTGGCATTAGATTGTTGGTGGGGGGAAAGAAAGAAAAAGAAAAGTTGAGGGATTTTTCCCCTTTAAAATTAAAAAAAAAAAGATGCTTGAAACCCTTAACCTGCTTTGCACCCATCTGATGCTGGTTTCCCTGGCAACAGAATCAGAGATATCCCCACCCATTAGCTGGGATCAGGAACTCTTATTTGCTGATCTTAGTAGACAGCTGGTTGAGATGAAAGCCAGCCAGGCCCAAAGCTCCTGATAACAGCAGAAGGAGGTGAGAAGGGACAGTGTTAAACAGGCAATTTTAAGCATCCTGAAACTTTGAAAGAAGGTTCACCTTTATTTGAAGATCAAGCCAACTGATGAGTGGAGAGGACTGCTTTACATGAAATGACTGCTAGCACAGGACTTAATGCATACTATCCATATGGAATAATCTCACAGCTATTACTTGCACCTGTAATCTAAGTATGATTTATTCAATTATTCAATTCAATATTTATACTCTTATTCAAGTCTTTTCTTGTAGTGCAGGATTTTTAAACTTTTTTACATCATGGACCCATTTGGCAGAATCTGGTGAAGCCTATGGACCCCTTCTCAGAATGTTTTTGGATGCATAAAATAAAATACATAGGTTTTCAAAGGAAGACTAAGATTAGTGGAAAATAAAAGTGTAATTCCTTCCCCATCCAAATTCATGAACCTCTCTTGTTGGGGGGGAAGGGGTTACATGTACCCCAGGTTAAGAACTCCGGTTATAAAGTCACATTCAATTTTTCCTCTCATTTTATACAAGAGTCTGTTAGTTGATCCTTATCCATAAATCAATTTATTATCAAGGTGTTTTTTAAAAGTATTGCCCCATAGCATGCATTTAATTTTTTCTTTAAAAAAGCAATGACTAGGATTCTCAGAAATTAATATGGATCTACACTTGTGATTTTATCAGGTATGGAAACTTATGATGTTCTCCCACCAGTGACAATCAGCAACTCACCTGCACTATGATCTTAGAATATAACCTGAGGCCTCTCAGTCAGCAGATTGGCAAAATTGACGAAAAAGGAAAACGACAAATTCTGAAGAAACTATGGGGAAATAGGTATAATAATGTATTATTGGTTGGAACTGTGAATTGTTCTGGCCATTCTGGAAAGCAATTTTAAACTATGTCCCAAAGCTACCAAACTCTATGTTTTGATATGTAGTAGTTATGGTGATACTGCTACTAGGTGTCTACCCCAAAGATATTAAAGGAAGAAAAAATGATCCATATGTACAAAACTATTTATACCATCTCCTTTTGTGGTGGCAAAGATATGGGAAGTGAGGTTGAGGAATGGCTGAACAAGTTATGATATGTGAATGTCATGGAATGCTATTATACTATAAGTAATGGCGAAGGGGATGGTTTCAGAGAAATCTGAGAAGACTTGTATCAACTGATGCAGAGTGAACAGAACCAGGAGACCAGTTTATACAATAACAACAATATTGTATAGACAATCAATTTTGAAAGATACAGGAACTGTGATCCAAACAATGGCTAAGTACAAATTGAAAAGACTTGTGATGAAGCATACTACCCACATCCAACTGAGAGAGAAGAGAAACTCAGAGTATAGATTGAGGAATATTTATATATTTGACATGGTCATTGTGGAAATTTATTAAAACCTTAAAGCATTATATAAATGCTAGCCTATTCTTATTGTTATGTTTCAAATGGAGCATACAGTGACATTAGAATGGCTATTTGGTTTAAGTTATAGAAAAGTTTTTTTAAGTTATAGAAAACATTTCCTTATGGAGAGATAAGAGACTTATTATATAGATTGAAATATACATACAGACATGTATATGTATATATTTCAGAAATGTATAGTCAATATAAATAAATTCCTACATTAGCCATTTCTGAAATGGCTATTGTTTTTAAATGTTTTTTTCAAAAATGTTTATTTTTAAAAATGTATTTTTAAATTTTTTTAACTAGGAGTTTTTTCTTTCATGCTTTCTTAATGGGGGTAAAGGGAAAGGTGGGAGAAAGGAAGATGGATTTTCATTTAATTTTAAAATATTTTAAAGGTCATATGACTCCCTGAAAATCATGATTAAATTATTTTTTAAGGAAGCTATAGGGGAAGAAAAGAATGACTATTAAACTAACTATTAAGGATGGATAATACTTTACATTCTAAATGTGAAGCTATGTATTAGCACTATTACAATTCCAGAGTGCCATGCAATGGATTCAGTAGGATGAGCAAGTAAATTGAAAAGCAAACTAATGTCTCTTCAGGCACTGGAACCCAGAGAAGAAATTTGCTCCCAGGTGGAAAACGTGATGCAATCAACCAACGAATCTCTCACCCAAAGAACAAGAGCTTTGTCTTTCTTATGAATTGTCTTTTTGCAGGGGGCAGGATATGGGTCACTTCATAGAAGAGCAGAAAGAAAACCAGAAGGGCAGAGACCTGAATAGATGAACTTCACTTTAACACTGATGGTTTAGATTAGAGAAAAGGAAACAAACAGTTTCTTCCTGTTCTTTATTCTCCCCATATAAAATACTCTCATGAAACCTTCTGCCAGAATCACCTGGTTTAAAAGAAAAAGAAGAAGAAAACTACTGATCAAGATGCTAAAACTGGGTAGAAACAATGGCCCTCATTTCACATACATGATACACCAGGAGAGTCACTTGGAGAAATTAAATTGGCTTTGCATTCCTTTACGTCAAGGTAGGGGTATATGCAGCCCAACTCATAGCCCAGACTGGGTCAATAAAGAAGGTTTGAGGGGTGAGGAATGAATACCCTGTTGATCCGTATTGCCCCAATTCTGCTGCTAAAGTCACAGTTAAAGGGAAATACTTGGAAAGGAGAAAAAGAAAAAAGGATGAGAAAAGTTCTGCCCCTCTTTTTCAAACCTTTCATTCTCCTTCCAGTTCTCCTCTCTCCCCAGCCCACAATTGACTAAACTGCCAACTCCTAATTCATAGTTTCCAAAGCCTTTGAGTGTCAAACTCTCAAACAGTAACTGGGTTAGGTGGGTGACCAAGTGCATCTTTCTCTTCTACCCAAAACTAGGATGAGGAAATTTAATAGCAAGAGATTAAGTGACCCAATGCATAGCTGGGACAGTGGCTACTTGAATAAAATGGGCCTTCAAATAATAAAAGTGGACATTTATAGAGAGCTTAAAAGTTTGAAACAGACTTTGAACGCATTGTTCTACTTTATCTTCACAATCTTGGGAATTAAGTACTACAGGTATTATCTCCATTTTATAGATAATGGAACGTAGGTCCATAAAGCTTAAATGACTTTCCCATAGTCATAGAATTTGCACTCAGGTCTCATGAACCCATTGCCAAGTCTAGCCCTCTTTACGGCCAATGGCTAACAATCTTCAAGTTTCTTTCTTCTTCCTCCCTTTCCTTCTTTCTTTCCTCGCTTCCTTCATTTTTTTATGAGATTGGGTTCCCCTATCTCACCCAAGAAAGAAAGTGTCCACAGTCTAGTTCCATAACTGACACTGAAGCTTTGACCTGCTCCATTTCTGACGTGGACCAGATTGCCATGCCTTCTCCTTATGCAGCTTGGGGACTACCCACTCCTAGGAGGTCATCATATTGGTGCCTGACTTAATTAGCTCAGAACTCCCAAGCTCAAGTGATCCACTGGCCTGAGCTTCCCCAGTAGCAGAGAGATTAAAAGGTCCACACCATCATGCCCAGCTCTCAAGTTTCTAAGAGTAAACTCACCAATATTCTAACAGAAATACATTCATATTCACAGGTGCAAAAGCATAACCCCATTAAAGGAAGGTACTATAGCAATCACAACTTAGCTTGTGTTAAAAACTGTTTTAATGCCCCCTCTAATCTTTCTCCAAATAGTTGAATGGTGCCAACACACAGTAGACACAAGGCACAATTAACATTAGTCGATGAAAAGACAGAGCATACAAATCTGCTTCCTGCTTTATTATGGAGAAGCACACAGCACATACTTGTTAAGTGTAGCACACTTAAAAAAGTCATGTTTTCAAAGGATGAAGTAAGTTTGAGTTAATTTATTTACTTCAAGGGAAAGGTGCCAAGCCAGATGGCATTGGAAACAAAGGCCAGTCTTCATAAGCACCACCCAATGCATGCTTACCACTGAACAGACTCAACAACAAGGGTGCCAGTGACAGCAGTGGTTTCAGTGGTGTGGACACTCTTCTGTTTGAAACTGGCCCAAGACCATCTATTTCTTTTGCAAGTTACCACCATCTGGTAGTAGTTCAGTAGACTGCCAACCTGGGTCCACCTCAAAGTGGCAACCTTACAATGAACTGTGTGTCCTGGGATAAGCTCTATATTATCCATCTTGGGCTTTGATTACACATAGGATATTACTCATATATCTTTATATGAGGAAGCTTTTAATTTTTTTTAGTTTATAATTTATTTTTAAAGGGAAAAGGGGTTGTGTGTATAGGTCCCTGAATTTAACTTTCTCAATACCACTTCCTTTGTTCAAACGTGACAATATCAGAATTGTTTGGGGTTTTTTTAGTTAAATTTTTCAGCCAACTGCAAGAGGTCAGAGGCCTAAAATGGTTGTCAATTCTTATTTTCCTAGCAAGTTAGAGATCCCTCATTTAAAAAGCTAACACAGTTCCATACAACCTTGTGAAAAAGTTAAGATATTACATGGTATGCTAACTGTCCAGATGCTGCTCCAAAGGTGTCCCTGAATTCCAAAGTCAGAAGGGACCTGAGATAATCTAGGTCCAATCCTAATTTGAAGCATGAATTCTCCTCTTCTACCTTTGCAAGTAGCCATTCTGCCTATTTATGCATACCACCCAATCACGGGATATTACCTACTATATAACGCAGCCCATTCCATTTCTGGAAAGTTTGTTGTAAATTCTTACAGTGTATCAAAAATCTACTTCTCTAGAACCCTTCTATGTGTATTATTTTTCCCTATTAGAATGTGAGCTCCTTGAGAACAGGATCTCTCTACTTTTCCACATATGCCCAGCACTAAACACATAATAAAAAATGAATTTAAAAAATGTTTTTTTTTTCAGGATTTAGACAACAGCTAATCTTAATTTATGAAGTCTGATGGTTTTGTTTCTTGGAGAACAGTGGATAGTTCTTAAATCTGTGAATTCCCATCCCAATTCATACCACAACTGCTCTTTAACTTATGATCTTGGAGAGCACTTGGGGTACTGAGGTTAAATGGCTTGCCGCAAGCCACATTCCTAATATGGGGAGTCGGATGGAGCAAAGTTCAAATTTGACTTCAAACATTTGCTAGCTGTGTCCATGGGAAAATCACTTAACTGCTGTTTGCTTCAGTTTCCTCATCTGTAAAATGGGGATAATAATAGCATCTACCTTTCAGGAATGTTGTTAAGATCAAATGAGATAATATTAAAGCACTTAGCACAGTACCTGGAATGTTGTAAGCACTGTGTAAATGTTAATTTTTATTATGAGTGTAGAAGGCAAGACTTGAATCCAAATTCCTATCTCCAAAGTCATCCCAACTTTCTTAACATAAGACCACACTAATCTTTAATAGGACAAATATCTATCTTTTTAGTGCTGCTTTAGGTTAACCTGATCAGGAGATAATGGAGTGTATGAGAATTCTTTTATTCCTTTGGTTTTCATTGTCATTAAAATATCATTACATTAGATTTTCAAAACCTTGAAGAATTCACACTGTTCCAAGAGGTGGCTTTGAAAGAAAATTACTTTTCTAGGAATTCACTTGTACTGAGGATTCCTACCCTATCTTCATTTTACACGGAGTTTTTAGTGTTGGAACTAGAAATATCTAGAGGCCAAGGCTCTTAAGGGAAATAAAAACAAGAAATGTCAATTACAGTTCAAAAGCGATAAAAGTTGTGTCCCAAACTCTGTTGTTAATTTGATCCTTAACCCACAGACGAAGAAGGCTCTGAAACTTGAAGACAGTGATCACAGATATAGGTCCAAATGGATGTCACTCAAATTTCTTTTAACGAAGGATCTTATATCAGTTTAGGAAAAGATTATCTGTGGCTCATATAAAGAGGCTGGGAACACTTTTTTGCCAGGTGTTGAAACAAAGAACATGGCTAAGGAGGTGATTGATCTCTGAAAGTTAACAGTTTTTTTTTTTAACTTTCAAATGCTAATTAGGGCAAAGGGGAGAAGGGTATCTTCCCTGGCAAGCTGCAGTATCACGAAGGACAACTTCAGTGACTTGGAGAAAGTACTGAATCTTAAAATACAGGTGGAGTTTCTGGATATGAAGCAATTCACATGCCAGGTGTTGGGAGAAGAGAGCTTGAAGAGTCTTACCTTTTCTGACAACAAAGTCAAGTTCAAAGTTATTAAAGACTCATTTTAAGGAGAACAAAACCAAAGAACCCCATGTCTCCTTCCTCTCCTCTAAACTGCTGGGACAATTCAAGCAAGCCATAAACTTTCTGAAAATTTTCCTTCTGTAAAATGAAAATTCCTGCCCACACCTCAAAGAACATTAAAAAGGTAAAAAAAATATCAGCTTAAATCCTAAATATGTGCTTGGAGTGCATTGTAAGAGAACTACTAATTTTTTTTTTTAATGAAAGACATAGGAAAAGTCTTTACAAGGCTTCACTAGACCCACTCCAGAGCTCTATAGTAAAAGGTACATAGTGGAAACCTAATTTGGAGATGGGAAGATCAGAAACATTCACCACTTATGAATAAAGGTATTATGGAAAACATAAACTTGTAAGTGCAAAAATGAAATTACAATTCTAATGGAACATACTTGAGAACATATTTAAAACTAGATTTTTAAAAAACAGCATTCTTTAGGAATGATAAGAAAGGTTGGTGTAGAACTGTAACTCTTAAAAGGCAATTTGGGTAAGCCAATGGGAGAAAACACTGCTAGCAACTTGTAAGATATAAGTAAATATTTGGTCAGCCTGTGTTTCAAAATAACACTCGTGATAGACTGTTTAGATGACTTTCAGTATGGGGTATCAACATCAAGGAGACCCCTAGCTTCAGAAAACAAAGTGAGGAAATAGACTTTCTGCCACTGGTGCTTTCTGGCCTACAGTAACCTGATTGAAAACAGTTAAGAGGGATGACCGATGACCTTGACTTACTCAGACCAAGGGCAGCAGATAGTTTGAAAAACTGTAGAATTACAAAGTATTACTCTTTGATTAATCAAATTTATAGAGTTTAGGATCCCATATACTTAAAAGGAATAGAATGAGAATATGCAAATGCACGTTAAAAGACAAGAAATCTTCAAGATAGAAAAGTGCAAAAGATTAACTTGAATGTGGAAGAAAAGAATGTGTGGGGAAAATTCTAATGAAGCCATCTTGAAGAACAGAGTGTAAGAAACAATGACTGGTGTTAGTGATTGAGCTAAAAACAATTTTAAGCAATAACAGGGCACCAGATTAGTATCTGCTGAAGGGAATATGTAGTCTAGGTTAGAAAGTTATTCTTGTATAGCAGGAAAAAATAAAATGAGCAAGAAATCAGACTACATTAAATGAGTGGAATCACTAATTCATGCTTCTTAACTAACTGAAAGGAACCAAAGTGGTAACAAGGTCCCTAAAATTGTTTTTAAAAAGACAATACTTAAAAAAACATAAACCCATGCAAAATTAGAAGGGTTGGTTTATATAGTTCTTAAGGTAACAAAGTCATTGGCTGACAACCTAATGAATGCAAGTAGTTTTAAGCTTTTTCATCATACTGGATAAAGTGTAAAAAGGATGGATATAGATAAATGGCAGGTAGGTAGAGAGATGGAGAGACAGATATAGATATCCAGTAAGAGCCAGCTTTGGAAGTTACCATAATTCTTCTATAAAGCTCAACAGGAAAAATAGCGTCATTACAGAAATTAAATTAAGGAGGTTGAACCTTGTGACACTCTTGGGATTAGAGATACTGAATTCAGTGACAAAGCCTATTTTGTATGTACGTTGTGCTAAAGTTTTCTTCAAGCTACAAGCTATTGTGTTTGTTCAAACTGGTTTATGATTAAAATCATCTCACAGATTTTGTTACTGACAATGTTTCCCATTGACTGTTGTAGGCAAAGAATTTGAAGAGAGGTACGAAGTTGGGTGTAATGAAATAAAATAACAATTTACTAAACAAGTGGTACTGAAAGAAAGGCTCCTGCCTTGTCTCTTGACTTCCCTCATTTATGGATTGGCATTAATTGGCATTCATGATACTTCTCAACCTACTCATTTCCTATAAGTACCCACATCAGCCATAGCTAAAGATGGTCATAACCTGGCCCAGATCATGCCATCACCCACAAATATACCACTTCTATGGCTCAAAAAATCTGGAATCTCCTCAGTTGACCATAACAGACTTTTTACTTCTCCCTTTGCCTTCCAAACCCTCCTTTGTTCACACTGATCCCTTAATTCTCTCCCAGGCCATTTCGCCTGTACTAGCCATTTTCCCCTCCTTTCCCCATCTTGACGCCTTGAAAAATCATTTCATCTCTACACTGTTCTCCTCTCTTGAATCCCTACCCTTTTATATGACCAATCGCACTTAAGTCTTGACCTTGGATCTCTCCCACCATTTGCCACTTTGCCCTATACGTATACTGCTGAATAAGGATGGATAAAAATCACACAATTATTGACTGAATCCACTATAAATTTACGTTACATAATCTCAACTGGGCCCTCCCTGCTATTAGGCAATTCTGCTATACCTCCCTTTTCCTACTATCCCACTTTTCACAGCTGCCCTTCCAAACCTTTTCATCCCTTCTCAAACCCTCCCTGCACCTCTCAGCTAAGACCCTTTTTAAATAAATTACAGAAAATGTTAAGGTTATTTTCCATGAGTTCCCTCTTCTCCCTTTCTCATCTTCTATCATTCAGATAGGGTCTGCAATTCTCTCCTTCACTCCTGTCTCACACGACGTAGCTTTTCTCCTTCACAACGCTAAACACTATACCTGTTCAAGTGATTCCACTATAATCTGTCTTCTCCAACAGTTTGCCTCTCTACTCTTCATTATGTTCAATCTGTCCACTGGTTCCTTTCCTGCTGTCTCCAAACATACCCATGTTTCCCTGCATCCTGAAAACTCAACTGATCCTTTTATCCCCACTACGATCCTTTATCTTTTCTGCTGTTTGCAATTAAATTCCCTGAAAAGTAAAGGCTGCCATACAATAGGTACCTCCACTCTCTCCCTTCTAAGCCAGCTTTTGATTTTATCACTACACCAGAATTGTTCACTCCAAAGTTAATAGTGACCTCTTAGTTGCCAAATCCAAATGACCTTTTCTCAATCTTTATTCTCCTTGCCCTCTCTGCAGCCTTTGACACTGTTAATCATTCTCTCTTCCTTGATACTCTTTCCTGTAGGTTCTTTGGGATACCACTTTCCCCTGGCTCTCATCTTACCTACCTGACTATGCCTTCTGTCTCCTTTGTTGTGTCCTCCTTCAGATCAAGTCCTCTCCCTGTAGGTGTCCCTCAGCATTCAGTCCTGGACCCTCTTCTCCATCTATACTACTTCACTAGATGAGCTCATTAGCTCCCATGGATTTAATGACCATCGCCATGCTGACACAAATATACCTTTCCTGCTCCAAACTCTCTTGACTTCTGCTATCACATCTCCAACTGCAGTTCAGACATTTCAAACCAGATGTCCTGTAGTCATCTTAAACTCAACATGTCCGAAACAGAACTCATTGCCTTTCTCCCTAAACCCCTCCTGCTGTGGAGGGTAACACACTTGCCCAACTCCTCTGGCTCTTAACTTATAAGTCATCCCCAACTGTTCACTCTCAACACCCTCCCCCAATATCCAATCTGTTGTTGAGACTTGTCCATTTCACCTTTGCAACATCTCTTGAATACACCCCTCTTTCTCTCCTCTGATACTGCTACCTCTTTAATGCAGGCCTCATTATCTCAAGCCTGGACCATTGCAGTAGTATGTTAGATATGTTTGCCTCCAGTCTTTCCACATTCTGATTAATCCTGCTTTCAGCCACTAAAGTAATTTTGCTAAAGTGCAAATCTGATCATGTCACCACCACCCCCCAGTTAATAAACTCCAGTGGCCCTGTCTTCAGCAGCCAAACAAGAAGCTCTTTGGCATTCAAAGTCCTTCAAAACTTAGCCCTCTCCTACCTTTCCATTCTCCTTAGAGCTTACACCCCCCCCCCAACACTCTTTGATTGACTAACATAGGCCTTCTGGCTGTCCCACAAACAAGACACTCCCTCAGCTCCAGGCATTTTCTCTGGCTGATGCCCACGCACAGAAAGATCTCCCTTTGCAACTCTATGTACTAACTTCTGTTAAGTCCCAACTAAAATCCCACCTACAGGGGGCCTTCCCCAACCTTTCTTCATTCCAGAGCCTTCCCTGTTAATTATTTCTGATTTATCCTGTATAAATACACCTGTCTATTTGTTTGTATTCTGTCACCCTGTTTAGATGGTGAGTTCCTTGAGGGTTGAGACTTTTACCTCATTTTATGTCTGCGATGCTTAGTGTAGTGCTTGGCACACAGTAACTGGTGCTTAATAAACGGCTGATTGATGGGCCTGTAACAACACATTCAGGACCTGGAATTTGTAGGAAGGTGTAGATTGCAACCCATCTCTATATACCATAGCCTTAGAGAGTTACCTGAACCTCAGAGCAGTGAAGTGAATTTCTCATGTTCACATAGGTAATCAATATCAAAGGTGACACCTGAACCCTGGATTCCCTGACTCATACATACACTGGGTGCTCAGAGAGATTAAGTGATTTTTCTGTAGATCACACAGTTAAGAAAGAGTAAGTACTTTTAACTCAGGTCTTCTGACTCTTAAGTCCAGTGCTCTTTCACACTTGCCTTCAAGGTTCTGACCTGTGAATTCTGGTGTTAAGAATAAGGTAGGGAGAATTAATTCAGCTGAAATAACTCCAGCTTCTCAAAAGCTTCTCCCTCTCTTCTTTCTCTCCCCGCATCTTCCTCCCCTCCCTCCCCGGCACACTGCCATTTATAAGCTTCAACACAGTTCACAGTCTACAGCAGACATTCATCTGCTTGGTTACACATGTACAGTATGAGAGTTCAAATACAAATTCACTAAACAGAACAAAAAAGTTCATTTTAAAGCTTGTGTACATAGAATTTGGACTTGTTTATAAAACCCATATTAATGCCTCCACCCCACTCCCCGAAACGCTAACACACTTAATAAAGAAGGGGGAAAAACACTTGTTGGTACTAAAGCCTTTACTGTAATAAACCAAATATATTTACAATTTATACAAATGTTTTAACCTTCAACAAAAATACAAAAAACATATCACAAGATGCAAAACCAGGGAACAAGTTCATCGGAGACACCACTGCTCTACATAGGACAGAATGCAAGTTGAACTGCAAAGAACAGAAAGGTAATCTCACATATTCAGGCAATAAGAGCAATCTGTAGGAAGTCACAGAGAAAGAAAATAAAAGGCTCCAACATTCTTCAACAGACTCAGTCTCTGAGTCCTAAGACCTTGGCTATCTGTCCATTCATTTCTGCCTCCATGCTTCCTTTGGGTCTAGGCAGGTGACCTTTCTTTAGTTTGCTGGATGTTGCCTTCTTTTTGTAGACTCGGAGTAGTTTCATGAAAAGGTTTGGAAACACCAGATTTCTTTTTGTTCCTTAAGTTACAACCTTTCTACTTCTACAAATTCAAAACATTTTGGCCCGGTTCAACTCTAAAAGTTAAAACCACATCATGTTTTCAGTAGATTACTTCATAGACTGTAGCTTTCTTGTCTCCAGAGCCAGTGACTATGTATTTATCATCCACAGAGATGTCACAGCTAAGTACTGATGAGGACTCTTTGGACTAGGAAAAAATAAACAAACAAAAAAAGGATACATTACTGAGAGAAGTGATAAAAAAAAAAAAAGACCGCATTCACATCTCGTTTCACATATTGGGAGAGCCACAGATATCATGGACAAGTTACATTTCCATAACTATTTCTAGGAAAGGAGCTCCTACCTGGAATATGCTGGCTCCATAGGGGGTCCTCCAGGCATTAAGGAGGTTATCTTTTCCAGTACTCACAAACCATTTACCTATAAGTAGAAAGGGTACGTGGAAGGTTTTAATAAGAAAGAAACAGAAAAATCCCCAAACCCATCCTAGGACAGCTATGCTGGATTTGTAAATGCACATCCTTTTAATATCTGGCTGTTAATATCTGAACAGGAAACTCCCTAGCGAAGGAGAAGGGAAATTTAAGGATGATTATGAGAACCTAGGTGGATATTGATGCCCTGAATTAGAACAGTAAAAGCTAAATAAAGGAAGGACAAGTTTATGAGGAAAATGGATTCTGCTTTCTGACATGCTGAATTTGAACCATTGATAGGATAGCCGATTGGAGATATGAGACCAGAATGCATGGAAGAGGTTAGGATTGGACATACAGAGATGTCATAACACAATGCAAATATTCTCAATGTATGTTTTGTATTAAAAATGGAGATGGGAAAGGGTAAAATTTTTCCTTAGAGAATACCAAATCTACATACAGGCAATTCCTCTGTCCAGATAACATTTCTCATTAGTTGGAAGGATTGAAGCAGACACCCATTAGTAGTTTCTGAGGGCATTATTAACACAATGGAAAAATTATGATTACATCCAGCTGCTTAACTCGAAAACAGCATTTGTTTGGACATGTTAGTTTGGTTTGTTTTCTTAACTACATCCTAAGGATTTGTTTTGTATTCCACTTACCACAATAAGCAAACTTGAGGGATAAAACACAGCTTTCATGAAGATGCAACTGGTATTTGTCTGGTTTATTGACATGTAACACTTCCACATTACTGCTCTCCATGCCCACTGCTAGCCACTCCCCAGTTGGGCAATATCCAAGAGAAAAGATCTATAAAAAGTCAACAAGTTGATTAATTCTTCTGCATAAAAAGTTTGAAGGGGAAGAAGGGGAATGATACTAGTATATAGCTGTATTTAGATTTCTTTCTGTATGTCTACTAGATATGGATGGTAAAAACTCATTTCATAATGTGTAAAATATAAAAATGTGTTAATTATCATAGTGCTTGACTTCCAGCAGAAATGCCTAATAAGTAGAGTAAGACAGAAAAAAGCATAAAGGAAATGAAATAAGCAGTAGTCTGTACTTTTCCTTCTTTCATAAAAATGTAGAGATCTGGGAGAACTAAGTTTCACTCAAAGACTCTGGGGGGGGGGGGTGATCCCCTAAAAAGAATGGAAAATTTTTTAAACATTTTTTTCCAAGCTTTCACTTTTCTAAATGCAACAAACATGAGAATGATATGAACAAAGAAAGGTACATACAATACATTTTTTATGTATGCGCTTAAACTAAAAGAAAGTAAAGCCAGATGAGTCAAGGGTGCTAAAGTTTTTTATAGAAAATTTGTTTTCCATTCCCCCTCCCCTACCTTCAAAGAAAAGGAAAAACCCTGGTGTGAAAATTTTTATGCATATTTTACTTCCTATTTCATCATCCTATCTTCAAAGAAAACTTCAAGTCCTGGTTATATTTCACCCCATGACTTCAAAATTTCTGGAAACATTACATCATTATCCCCTCAAAGACCTGATAAAGCTGGTCTCTATTCCTTTTATTGGAGAGAAGTCATGGAGAAACCATTAAAACCAGCTGCTTCTAGTAACTGAGGGCCTCCACGATGATCATTCAGGGTCTTTGAAAAAAGACTAACCACCCATGGCCTCATTTTTTGTTACTCCATCATTGGTGTTTTTGTGTGTTTCATCAATTTGGAGATCTATTGTGGGCAGGAAAGACTCTTCTTCCTCTTGCTGGCTCTGCACAATTTCTGTCCTTGGCCCTGCAGTCTTTCTAACTTGGCTGAAGTCTTCCTGCCTCATTGTTCACTGTGACCCTCAATCATACATCCATGACAATTAGAATGGATTGACTGTATCACAAAGTTCACTCCAGAGGTCAGCAAAACTAAACTGTTACTTTTCTGCACGTGCCATGGAATGTTGGCACTAATTCAAACCCTACTTGGGCAAAGGAGACAAAGACAGGTGGATAAAGATGAAGGTGCCCCTCAGGGGAACTGCACACATAGAGCTAACAATCAGCCCCAAACCATAAAGGACAACCAGCCCAGAGCCACGAATCTCTGATCAATTTTGATAACTCCAAAGACATGGCAACAGCCCAGAAGAAAACACTGCATTCTGCAGCTGTTTCAGGAAGGCGTACTCTAAATAAGATTTAAAGACCTGGGGGGGAGGGGGTGCTTAGGATGTTGGTTCATTCTGGGAGGATCTTCCCAGCACTCGGATTAGAACTCGAAAGATAATTTGTTTGGGACCCTCTAGGTCTTGGGGAAAAACCTAGAACTCACACCAAGAATAGGAGCTTGCCTGAAGTTGGACAAAGTAAACCCTGGGCATTGTGCTTCTTCTCCTACCTTCGCCCTAGTCAACGTGTCTTAAAGATGTGAGCCAAAGGTCTTGACGGGTATTAGTTACAGGATGGTAGAGAGTGATGTTGTGTCATTACTTTCTAAATTAGAGGACCCTCAAACAGTTTTGCCATTCTTTTTTTGGGGGGAGGGTAAGGGGAAAGGTAGGGCGATTGAGGTTAAGTGATTTGCCCAAGGTCACACGGCTAGTTTTTGTGTTAAGCGTCTGAGACCAGATTTGAACTCAGGTCCGCCTGACTCCAGGGCTGGTGCTCTATTCACTGCGCCACCTAGTCGCCCTCAGTTTTGCCATTCTAAGCCATTGGGAGTAGCAGAAGTGGCCTGGTCCGTAGTGTGAGGATGCGATCTTCCTAGTTTTTCCAAGTACTGGTTTAGACACGTCTTCACACCACTCTCACCATGGGACATATTCACTATTTAAGTAATTTTCAAAATATCCCAAAGCTCTGAGGTTTCCACTTCTTACATTTAATTTCGAAACTCCATTTATCGAATCAGTGACAAATACATTTTAAGGGATAAGTAACAGAACTGGGATCCCCTAAGATTGCTTTGCATTTTTTTATCCTCCCCGATGAAAGAAAAACGAACGAATAACTTTCTAGGCTGTTGTGATTATTTTTCTCTCCAATGAGAACACTGTTGCATATTTTCCTAGCACAATTTATATATTAATCAAATAATCATCTTTTGACCTACATTAAAATAGTGAGCATATGTACAACAGACTTTCAAATACTGCTTAAAGAAAACAGTGTATTCTTCACTACTCAAATTCCTGGAATGAAATTATGCATAAACAGAACAGAGCAGACCGGTTCAACTTATGCTTCATGAGCCTTGGCCTATGGCACTCTGAAAACTGTGGGCATTTCTACTTCTTTAGAAAAAAAAAAGCCCAACAACTCACAACCTAGCCACTCCTTTGCCTGGGCCTCTCCGGGTCTGGAAGAAAGCAACACGCATATTGAAAGGGAGGAAAGACTCATCACCTGCGATGTGAAGTCATGTTGCTGTAACTGCCGCCCTTCTCTCAGGTCCCAGGACCTGACCGTATTGTCCAAACCTCCCGTCCAGAGCTTGGTGCCATCATTCGAAATGTCAATACAGCTGGCTCCGTCTGTGTGGCCCTGGAATTGCCTGAAAAAACAAACCCGATTGAATAATGATTTCCTGCCAGAGCTCACGGTAAACACTGTTGTGTTGTTAGTTTTGGACCATGTGTCATCTTTTCTGTGTCTGCTGATGTGTAAGATGAAACTACCCTTCCCTTGGGTAGGAGCTAAAATTGCACCTGCAAAATGGTTTCTGTGATGCAAGCAGTAAGGAAATGGAACTCCATCTCAGTTAGCTAAACAAGAGAAGTTAAATAGTCCCTTATTAGCTTCCCCCCCCCTCCCAAAATATTCTTTCACAAGTTCCAACTCCTTTCGTACCTGTGATATTTTTTTAAAGGGCAACGTGCAAAATCCAAATTTCATCCTCAAATGAACACGATGTAAAAGGACAAGACCTGCTTAATAATATGGATGAGATCCACCGTCTCTTGCCACCCCCATAACCATCTGTGAAATGTCACATTAAATATACAGAAGGTTTAGCGACATTACCAGGACAGGATCCAGAAAACCAAACTCTCCCATTACCATGACTGAGTCAACAAAAGGATGCCCTTTGTGCCAGTGGGTTATGAGCTCACATATTTACTCAACTCTGTTTTCAGTGTAGAGCTTTGCATTAGGAAATCCTAAATCCTAGTAACAAAGGGTCATTCCAAGTTCTATTCAGTCCTCTTGACCTCAAGCTTGGCAAAAGAGAGCCAAAAGCCTATTGCTGATAAAAATGGCAGGAATCTCAGCAAGTTATGACTTTGAGGTGGAGTACAAATGCAGTATTCTCAAAGGAATCACCCACGCTCTCCTATGAGTAAACTACTATGTTAGGCATGTCATTGCTCACTGACATTGGATGTAAATCTACCTCTTTCCTCTCTGTATCCTTAGTGCCTTGGACTGTACCTTCTACATTATCAATTTCTTTTTAATTTACATTTTCAAATTCTCCTCCTCCACCCACTGAGAGGACAAGCGACAGGATACCCATTATACCCATGGACAGTACCTCATACATTTTTTAAAAAATCATACTTATTATTTCATTGGTGGAAGCAACTCCTGGTGAGAAAATTCTCTCCAATTACACAGACTGCTAACTGTTTAGAAACCTATAACCTTAGAGAATTGTCCCATTTATGCTAGAGAGGTTTACCTAGTGTCACTGAGGTGGTGACAGAAGCAGGTTGTAGATGAAGATCTGACTAGAAATGTACCAGTCTCTACCTACTGAGTCTCACTTTATACACAACAGAAGCCTAAACTGTATTGACTGATGATGTCAGAGTACTAGTCAATTAGGTCTTGTGATTACAACATAGATGAGGACCTCCAAATCTCTTCTGATTCTAAGCACTAAAGAAGCAGAGATTTTGAGAGCCCTGAGTAGCCTTGTGGTCCAACACATATAAGAAATGAATCTTTACTGTAACATACCCAACAATCTTTTCTTGGAGACTTCCAAAGGGTGGGAGGAGGGAACCAACTTCCTCTCCAGGAAGCCCATTCCACCTTTAAACAACTCTACGACTTCCAAACTTCCAAAGAGATGAAGACAAAAGCAAAGTAAGCTAATTTTTGTTTTTAAAGCCTTAGAGGCTTCAGGACTACAAAAATCTATGGTTTTCACTGGGCTGTGGATTCTCTTTCCTTTTAATAAAAGCAGCCAACTCATCCGTGTTTTAGTAGGACTCTGTGTGGTGCTCTGGCTGACCAATTCATCATCCAGGGTCAACCTGGTGATAAGCCTTTCCAAACTTGGCAAGGATGGTCTCTGGAGAGCAAGACAAAATTTGTCAGCTGGGTCATGCTACAAGTCTTTCTCCCTCAGTGACTAATGCCTAGAGCTTACAGTCTGCTGGCGTAGCTATTAAGATCCCAAAGTCATCTCCAGATAATGATGATGAAGCATCAAAGGAAGATTTTTATGGAAGTGGCCTTGACACTGAACTTTAAGAGGAAACAGAGATAGGATGGAAGGCATTTTATTATACTCTATGCAATTTGGAGAATTCAATTTTCAAAGTCCTTGAGAATAGGTTCATCTGGATCATGTCACTTGTTGGATCAACCTTATTCTCACCACTATCACCCTAAACTTGCCTAGGACTAAGAATCATACTCCAAGACCTGAAGCAATGCAGTGGATTCCAGTGGACCTGGTATCAGGAAGACCCGAGTTCAAATCCAGCTTCAGGCACTTATTAGCTATGTAACTGGGCAAGTCACTTAACCACTTAGTTCCTCCATCTGTAAATTAGGAATAAATAACAGCACCTACTTCACAGGGTTATTGTGAGGAATGAGATTCTGCAAATGTATAAAGTGCTTGGCAAACCTTTAAAGAGCTATATAAATGCTTATTATTATTTTTGGTTATTCAAATCTTGCCATCTTCATAAAAGGAGAACTTCTTTGTGTCACACTATCTCAAACACGCATAGTCTTTGACTGTCTTTAGTTACTATTCCACTGAAAGCATTTCATTATATGCTTGCCAGTAAAAAGCTTTAGTATTTGTTTAAAAGGTGTTTTTTGGGGGGTGGGGAGCTTATATATCCTACCTAAGCCTATTTAGGAGTTTTTACCCATGAAAGAAACTTTTTAGAAAAAAGAGCCCACATCTATAGATATCTCTTTATCTACTATATATATAACATCTAAAGAAGTACCACAGATAGCCCAGAAACAGAACTTGTGATTATATGAAAACATCCCTGTATTGGTAAAAATCATGAAATTCTAGTCTTGTTTTACAAATGGTAAAATTTAAGCCAAGAGAAGTCCATAACATCAATTTCTCGTGGCTCCTTTCATCCATCTATCCATGCAAGCATCCAAATAATAATTACTGAGGGCCTATAATGGACAGGGAACTATTTGCTATAAAAGCTGATGTATTATCAAATCTAATTTGCTTGCCCTGTAAATGAATAAAATTAATTCTATTGCCATGTCAACACCCATGAATAAGAATAGAGTCTGCCTCCACAATATTATCCCATTTCCACAGGTGAGGTTTGAAAATAAAATGGGGTGTCAAAATTTATCCTTAAAATACATGAGAGATGGTAAACCCCAAAAGAATGGCATCTAAAAAGCATCACAAAACAAGAGATCCAAAAGCAAACATAACATCTTTCACATATTTCAATTTCATTCTTAACATTTCATTGATTTTAAAATGAAGCAATGCTTTAACATATTAGGTGCCAGTTATTGTTAATAATAAAGGGCAGGGAAGCCACGGATGAAGAACAAAAAAATCACTCCCTAAAGACTGGAATAAAGGTCAAGAGGATAATAGACAGAAAGGACTTCAGACAACAGGACTTTGCTAGACATAATAAGCTTACTGTTTAAGTTTTACTTAGGGTCTGAAAAACACCATTACTTTCTTAAAAAACCATGCTGCTGGGCCATGTTCTTGAAACATGTTCTTCTGGAATGTTTATAACATCATTTCTTATCTGGTAGCTTCTAATGTTTGCAATCAACAACTCCAGCTAAAGCAAAAGCTCCGATGAAGCCCTTTCATAACCTATGCTCATCCTTCCTCAGGCAAAACACAAATACTAGATAATTGGGGTGAAGATGGTTAAAGAGAAACTGTAAAAATTCAGGGCAGGAGCCATGGTGACAGCCTTATGAAGATCTAGTGCACACATTCTTAATCTTTTTTTGGGTCATGGGTACCCTTGGCAGTCTAGTAAAATTTATGTACCTTTCTCATAATCATAATTTTTTTTAATTTTTAAGGTAAAATACAAAGGAAACCAAATGTATACTGAAATAAAGTTACAAAAAAAACAAGAACCTTTGGTCTAGAGAGCATGGGTCTTTACCCACAAAATCCTACCATCTCTGTGCCTTTGAACTGGCTCTGCCCATCACATCTTTCTTGGAATGCTCTCTCTCCTTATTGCTTATCTCATAGGACCCCTGGCTTCCTTTGAAATTTAGCTAAAATCCTGCAGGATGCCTTCCCTAGTTCAGACCCAGCTTAGACTTCAGCTAGACTATGTTTCCCTCTCCTTCACTCTGTATGTATATACTGCATACACACCTGTCTATGTCCATGTCTCCCATTAAAACATAAGCTCCTTGAAGGCAAGGATTATTTTTGCCTTCTCTTTATACCCGAGGACTTGGCACAGTGCCCACCATAGAGCAAGAACTTGATGAGTGCTGGCTGATTGACTGATACTTACCAAAGGCAGCCTACGGATCAGGAGCATTATCTGCTCAAACGATGCTGCTGCTGAAATGCCTCCTTTAGGGGCCACAGTCACCTACCTGACCAACGTCTGGTTGTGCAGATCCCACACTGCGATGTTCCCGTCGCTGCAGCAGGAGAAGCAGACCTTGGAATCGGGGCTGATCGCCAGGGCGTAGCAGGCGGGAGCCGAGGATGTCAGCTCAGCTTTGATGCGTGGGGTCGGAGCTGCCAGGTCCCAAATAGATAACGTACTAGCCTCTCCACCTACTATAAGGGTGCAGCCATCAGGTAGCAGTTTACAGGAACGGATGTAATTATCTCTGTTCTGTGAAACAAACACTGCTCAATTACTACAGTGCACTACCCAACAAGAAATAATATCCGTCCTAACTCTAGTTTGGTTTTAGACATCAGATTTTGGATGTCTCATGTGCTAAAGCTGTGTAGCAAACAGAACATTCAAATTCCAACTTCTCTTTGCTGCCTTCAAATGCCATCACAAACTAACCTTAAAATGCAGATGTAACAGCTTTTGCTTCCCTGCTCTGTCCATTTTTTTTTACGTGGCAGACAGGGACATATTAGATTCATTTGCCTACAACTAAACATAAGGCTGCATGTTTCTTTCTCTGAGAAGAAATAACTCTTTCCCCTTTGGCAAACTGTTCAAAGCTGGTTTATAAACCCCTTGCCTCATTGTACCCTGTGAATTACCCTGTGAAGAAATGATCACATTTTTTTGTTGCTCAAACCTTCTCAGCCTGTTTCCTAAGATGTGTGTTGTGTCTTCATAACCCAGGTTTTTACTAAAAAAAAAAAAAAAATTCCCTAAAAGAGAACATATTGATTAAGTACTAACTAAGTCTCCCACCCCAAAAGGCAAAAATAAGATGATGGGAAAGTTCTCATCTTTTCTAATCTCTAAATCACTGAGATATTCTCACATATATTGAAAAAACAAAATAAAATAAAAATAGGTGACTCACACCAACAAGGAGGGAAAGGGTTTTCTCTGTACTTTAAACTCCTCCATCCATCCATTAAATCTACAATAAATTCATGTGTTTTTTGAAGCAATACTACAGATTTTTTTCTGGATTTTTTCAGTGATTAAGAACAGTTGTTGTCAACCATTCAAAGAACCATGGAAACTTTAGCTAAATGACTTTGTCAACATTTAAATTAAATCTACCTTACATAGCCCAAAATACCACACACAGCGTGAGTTTTTGGTTTAGGGTCTGAATTCTGTCCAGAAAAACTGAAGAATTTTATGAAATGATCTGGTTGAAAAACAACAAGAATTCCTGTGGCTTAAATGGTAAGATAGCCAATGTCCCTAAAAAACAAACAAACCAAAAAACCTGTTGCTTGGATTCCTTGCAACTCCCTGAATTTGTATTCCCTAGAAGGCAGTGTGTAACTCACAGGGGCTTATCTAGAACAGGAGAGTGAACGCAGGAATCATCTAGACAGCAGAGGCCTCTTGGAGTTGTCTAAGGCAAATGGTATGTAGTCTATAAATCTAAGAGTTATAGCTACAGTATAGAACATATTCTGTCTTTTCTCTAAACATGATATTTACAAAATGACAGTCCTATTCTTAGAGATAAGTTTACTAACTTCTATACTTTAAAAAAAAGTCACAATTTTAAAGTTGTTTTTTAAATGCCTCTTTTAGACGGTCATTTTCCATTATAAACTCCTATCCCATGAAGCCTCCTTTGTAACAAAGAAAATAAGTCAAGAAAAACCAATTAACACATAATCTCAATAGGAAATACATATAATATTCCCTACCCCATAGTCCAACACATCTCTATTAGGAAGCTTATTTCATCACCTATACTCTGGAACTAATATTTTGCCCTGCTTTCTTAAATGAGACACTTGAAGAGTCTTTATAATAGTAAATGTCATTCATTCCTTAATTGAGACAATTAAGCGTCTTTGTAATTCGTACCTGTTGGTTTTTCCTGATCAAAAGGCAGTGATTACTACTCATGCGCCCCTGGCAGTCTCTCTGGAGGCTGGCAATTTTTCAGAATGCTTTTATGCTATTTTGTTGTCCAATTTTTATCCAAAAATTAAACAAAAATAAAAGTACAACGGAATGGAAAGAATTCCCAGTGCATTTCTAGGTGTGCTCCAATTCACTAAAAGGGAAACTAGGAGACTTACAACAGGAATCCAAATAAATATGAGTTATTTGGGGGAGGGGTCATAGCAGCAGTGGGATTTGATTATATCAACCACAGTAGTAATAAATAAAGCCTTTAAATATAAGGAGGGGAAAAAGTCAAGCTAAATACTAAGCACAGGAAACAGAACTGGCCTCTATTTCCTCATAATATGAATAAAATCCAAGCCAGGACAGCTATTTCCTTATTGAGTCTCCAAGGAGAAATTACCCTTGTGCATAAGTTCCTGCTCACTTACCAGACAGTCCAGCTGAGAGACTGGACTCTTGTTGCCAGGTTGGCTGATGTCCCAGACTTTGACGCATCCCTTCCCACCGGTGTACACGTGTCTCGTGGGGTTGCTGATAGTAACTGCACACACGACTTCTCCATGATTAAGGGTGTTGATCTGACGAGCATGTCGAGGGATTCCAGGTCCAATGAGGGCATCGGGGGGAAAAGGTACGGGCTGCATCTGACCATCTGCAGTAACGTGAAAGGAGTATGCGCTTTTGGGGAGGGACAGGTAGGGGAGAAGAGGAGGTATTGGGTAAAAGGAACATAAGAGAGAATAGAGAAAAAAAAATTATCATAAAGAAATCTGTCACTAAGTCAGAAAACTATGTCTTGAGAAAGACATAAAGCCATTGAATAGGTCCTTTACTTGATTAAACTTATTTCACCCTCATTTGAAATCAATTCAAGTTGGAGAATTAAATAGTAATAGAATAAATCTAATATAGAGGGCAAAAGAAATTTATCAGCTGCAGGAAGGCCACCATACTGAGTTATGTCTTGATGAAATAAGATTAAGCAATTATTTTCCATGTGTTTGTATATTTATTTTCAAATAACACAAAATTTTCAAATCATATACTCTAACTAAATACTGTTGCCCTTGGCAAATATTTAAGGTACAATTACAAACAAACTATAAAAGCCAACATACCAACTGTCTGTTCATTCCAAAGATCATTTTGTTAAATGTTTGGTTCGAAACTAAGAGACAAATAGAATTCCTGTGGTTCAGAAGATAAGACATCTGCCATTCCTAAAAATCTGTGTTGGAATCCCTAGTAACCATTCACCGAGTTCTCTAGACACCAGTGTGAAGAAGACAGAAGAGTAATGAGCCCTGCATCAAAAAAGTTACTAGGCAGGCACACAGAAGGGGTTATTATTGGCAGTATAAAGCTGGACTAATATTTTCTTCTATTTTCTGTACCTGCCCTGGACCCTCAATCAAAAACAACAACAACAACAAAAAAACAAAGCTCAGCCTGCCACATTTCTTGTAGTACTGATCTTGAATCTCAAAAGACCCAATACCCCAGGAGGCGCAGTGAGTAAGAGCACTGTCACGAGACCTGGGGTCGTTTCCGGCCTCCAATCCTTGGCACCCCACAAAAATAATAACTTGAGCAAGTTACTTAACCCCGATTGCTTAAAAAAAAATTGTTCAGCAAACCTTAATTTATCAAGGAAACTTAGTATTTCCAAAGCTAAAGATTTCATATTTAACATAAGAGGACCCAATGATTTTGTAGCAGCAGGAGGCACTATGGTGCAGTGCTAAGAACAACTAGGCTAAAATACAAGGCAAAGAGAACTGAGTTCTAATCCCAGTCTGCCACTAACTTTCTGTGTGACAAGTCATTTACCCATCCGTCTCTCCACCAAAAAATAAAGATGGTATTGATGTGTAAAATGGATTTCCAGGTTGTATGAGAATCAAATGACAACAATAAAAGCTAATAGACTTTAAAGGTCTTAAAAGTGATTTTTTTATACACACACAACACATATGCAATGTATATGTAAATATATGTGTGTGTATGTGTGCATAAGCATTTGGATACACACATTAGTCTCATTTGATCCTTAAAACAACTCTGAGTTTTAGGTATTACTGTCACTCTCATTTTACAGAAGAAACTGAAGCAGACAGGGATTAAGTGACTTGCCAGAATCAAACATCTACTAAGTGTCTGAGGCAGGATTTGAATTCATCTCTTCTTGATTCCAAGTGCAGACAAAACTCTATCTATCATGCCACCCAACTGTATATCACAAGGACCATAGATTTACAACTGAAAGGACTGTACATCTAGTCCAATCCCTTCATTTTCCTGGAGAGGAAACTGAGACCAGAGACAATAAATGGTTTTTCCATGATCACAAAGCTAGTAAGTGGCAGAGGTATATTTTGAATCCAGGTTCCAAGGGCAATATTCCTTCTATTTCATGAATCAGTGAATAAGCATTTATAAAGTACCTACTACTTGCCAAGCACTGTCTTAATGTATATGCTTTTAGAAATATGATGCAATTTTAAAAAGGGTCTTCCTCAAATCTTGAATTTCAGTCTTGTAGAAGACTCTTTAATGTTACTTTTTTCTCTTGAAAAAATGAATAACCACCCTTCTGACTACCTTAAAATGTTTTTCCTTCTTGAATACATTTCTAAGTAAAAAGCTGGGAGTGCCCACACAATTCCATAAAAGGCTCTTTTTTTTCCTCCTATTTCCATGATAAAATATTGAAAGAGCTTTCAAAGGGACATAGAAATCATTCCACTTTAGTGTTACCTATAATTTCCTACCACAAGTTGAAATGGCTAGCTCCTATGCTTTAATAAAAAAAAAAAAAGCCAACAACAAGAAAACCCAAAATTCAAAAAAACTAACCCTCTGAACTTCCTGAAATTACTCTGATGATACATTGTATTCCTATGCTAAAAAAACAAAACAACAAAGCTTCTCAACATACTCCTTTTTATGTTTGCCTGGGGTGACTTGCTTCTATGTTTAACACTAAGCTCCATCCTCATAATGTCTCTCTGTCATATGATGGCTTCCTGTGCTGAGTAGGCTAGCTCTTCTTTCTTCCATTCATTCGCCAGCATTTCCTTGCCAACGGGGTCTTTCCTTTTCAATAGGCAAAGTACTCAGCTCCATGGAACAAGATTTTTCCTTCTACCCAAGACTACACTCACTATGATTGCTTTTCGTCCATTTATAGGGCAATTTTCCCACTCATTTCAATAACCTCCTTCCCTTCCCCCCCACAACTTTCCCTATGACAAGTGAAAGCCCTAAATTTTATCATGTGTCAAAATTATTCACTAGAAAGAATGCCCTGGGCACCTTAAATATTGAGTGGTACCCCTCCCCCCTACACACACCAAATAAGAGTGACACTTAATTGTTCTTCAGAGGAAAGAGTATTGGGGTTTTTTTCCAGTCAGAAGACATGTATTTGCTGCTTTACCAAGATGGGTGACCTCAAGCCAAGTCACAACTTCTCAAGGGCCACAGTTTCCTCACCCTCAAAATTAGGGTGTTCGATGTAATGACCCCTCTAAGACTCTGTTTCTGGCATTTTGTGATTCCCTACTAATTATTATTACCCAAGTATTCTTTTATCCCCTGTTCAGTCTCTTATCTTTTTCAACTGTAGAAAGAAGTTAAATATTAAACTATCTAGAAGTCTTGTTCTCCATATTAATAATAATAAAAGAAGACATTTATATAGAGGCTTAATGTTTACAAAGTTCTTTAAACACATTTATCTTATTTGAAAAAGCAGTAATAATAACTGACATTCATATAGTACTTTAAAGTTTACAAAGAACATTACAGATATAATCCCATTTGATCTTCACAACAACCCTGTTAAGGGAGGTAGGAATGATTATCATTAACCCCATTAAACAGATGAGGAAATTGATTTCATCAGTTAAGTGATGCGCCTTACAGAGCTGGGAAGTATCAGAGGCTGGATACAAATCCAGACCTTTTCTAAAGCCAAGGTTCTTTCCCTATACCACACTCTTCTCTGGTAATTAACCAGTCATTGCAATTTTAGTATGAGTTAGATTTTCCATTACTACCAATTCTTCAATTTTCTTTCCAGGGCTACAGACTTTCCTAAGAAAGAGCTACCATGCTTCATTATTCAGCCAAAAACAGACACAATTTTAGCTCCTCAAATTTATCTTTCTACTCCCAATCTAGGAATGCATGATATCATTTTGAGTTATAGGGCCTAACCCCTTTAAATAATTTAGTGCACATGCTATAACAAATGAAAAGTGAAAACTTTTTTCTTCTTTCTCTGTCTTGTTCTGAACTACGTTTATAAGTTCTTTTTTAGAAATCTTTTCTACTTATCACATGCCATGTATGCAACAACTGCCTTTTTCAAAGGGTAAAACTCAAATTTCTGAGAGGAATTTAAACAAGGACATATACTTGAAAACTGCATAAATACATAATTCAGTCATTCATTCAAAATTTTTTAATGTTAACTAGACATACATGTACAAATTGTACTGTCAGGTGCTGAGAATAATATGAAGATAAATAACCAATGTCTGCTCCCACAAGGAGTTTATAATCTAGTAGAGATGCTAAGATACATACACAAATAACTATCATAGAATATAGAAAACTATCTCACACAGAACTTTGTATATGAAGATCTCTTTTTTTTTTGAAGATCTCTTTTAAGGAAAAAAAATTCATGTAACCACATGATGGTAATTGCAGTATTAGTGCCTGCTGGTGAATAAAATACATGACAAAAACCTTCTATAAATTTTTATTGTATTA
Source organism: Petaurus breviceps papuanus (assembly GCF_028583685.1). Classification (NCBI taxonomy): domain Eukaryota; kingdom Metazoa; phylum Chordata; class Mammalia; order Diprotodontia; family Petauridae; genus Petaurus; species Petaurus breviceps. The sequence goes on along the minus strand of NW_027185694.1, from coordinate 4,987,729 downwards.
GTAACAACAGCTACCTATAATTGAAATATCTGGGCAGATCTAAATGTCATAGAGATCAGAGGATTTAAGATCCAATATCTAATAAGTATGGAAAGCAAGGGGAATTGTGCAGTAGCCTTTATCAATTCTGTAGTGTTTGTCTCTCTGACATGGTCAGCAATTGTTATATGTGTTCTACATCTTATAGGGGAATCCCTTTCCACGTTCCAAGTTATCAGGGAAAATGAAATGTTCCTTGCAAAAACAGTAGATTTTTTTTTTCAAGGTGAGTACAAAGGGAAAAAAAAATTTGAAGAATGAGAAGTGATTCCTAAGTTAGGTTGTAGAAGACTGAAACAATGGGAAGAAAAGGAAGAAGGATCACTAAACACTTTAAATAATAGGTATGAAGTTCTCTCTTTACCAAGAAGCGCTATACCTTCTCAGGAGAAAGCATCTTAAGCTACAAGGGAAAGACGGCAGATACATTAAAGTCATAAGATGAGAAGCAATCCAATACCACTCAGAGGAAGAAAAGACAGGGACTATTGGTGGATGACTGCACGCTGGAGGGTACTAAGGTAGAAATTTGTTGTCTTGACAATAATAAAAAGGTCTTCCTTTTTCCTAGAGTATGTATCCAGAATGTGACAAAGCGCCTCCCAAGCCCTTTCAAACATGAGAGCTAATACTCGGGTTGCTGGGGATTATGATGGCCTGGGTAAGAAACTGTGCCCTGTAGAATCACAGGTGGTGTTTTTCTCACTGTTACTGAGTGAAAAGCAGGGGCTTTTGAAGAGAAAAGCAGATTTTGAAAAGGAAAAGGTAATTAAGAAGATGGTGGATGAGGATAGGGTTTCTATTTCTGAATCATGGCTTGAAACATAGCTCTTGGAAAGAGATGGAGAGAACTGAATAAGGCTGGTTAAAATATACTTGTCTTGCAAATATGATTAAGAGGGCTTTAAACTGTATAGTGTATAGGAACAGGAGGTAGACCAGATTGTCTGTAGAATAGAAGTATATGTGTGTGTGTGTATGCACGCAAATTAGCCTGAGAAGATAAGCTAGAGCCAGACAGTGAAGGGTTTTTAATGCCAAAACAAGTTTATTATTTACCCTGAAGGCAATGGGAAGCCATGGTAATGTCTTGAAAAAGAATGGAAAGATATGGTCAGACCTAGACTTTAGGAATATCCATTTGGCAACTGTGTGGAATGTGGATTAGAGAGGGGAGAAAGCCGATGTAGGGAGACCAGTATGTGACCGTCTGCAATAGTCCAGGCCAAGAAGTGGTAAGGGCCTGAGGGAAGGATGGCATTAATATAAGATCAGAGATCTTATAAAATAAGATTATATAAAATAAGATTTTATGCTGATAAAATCTGGCAGAGATGCAGAGGATTGAGGGAGGGGGGTTGATCAATGAGAATGAAGATTTGGGAAAGAAAGGGCTGTGAACCTGGGTAACAGAGATAATGGTGCTGCTGTTGACAGAAATAGCAAATTAAGGAGAAGGGGTTGGTTTAGGAAGAAAAATAATGGGTTTAGTTTGAGATATGTTGAGTTTGTGATGCCTGTGGAATGTAAGCTGAGATGACCAGCAGGCAGTTTGAAATATTGGAGATATACAGTTTTTGTAAGTAGACATGATTAACATCTATATAGAAATGATCATGAAATACAAGACAGTACTGAAGTACACCTGCTTTAGACCACTTGGACAGAAGAATGAAATAGATGAGAAGTCTGGAAAACAAATCACAAACCTAGCAGGAACATGATATAATAGTGAATGGGGGATTTTAATTATCTAGGCATTTTTTGGAATTCTCTCTATTAAAAGCACCTAATAAATTCTTGTTCTTTGATACAAATGAATTTAATTTTTCAAAAGAAAAAGGAAATGAAGAAGGAAATTCCAATTTCAGACCTGATTCTAAAAAGAAGGAATTAAGTTGCTAAAACAGAAATAATGTGAACTTAGAGACAAGTAACCACTCCACTTCAGAACTTACGATAAAGAAGAAGGGCATATAGTTGATTCCTTTACCTCCCGTTGTCCATAAGGAAATAGTAAAAAAAGAACTAAAAACAATATCAGTAGTGAATGAAAATCAATACAATAAAAAAGCCAACCTAAAAAAAAAAAACTACATTGGCAGAGATCATAGCAATGTATCCCAAAATATTTATCATAGCCAAGTTGGATTTAAACTAGGAATACATTTAGTAAAACAATTAGCATGACAAATCATAGAAAGAATAAAAAAAACCCACAACAACCACATGACTATATCAATATATACAGAAAAATCCTCAGATAAAAACACACTAAAAATGATGGAAAGTGACTATGCTTAGTATACTTGAAAGCACCGATCAAAAACCAAGAGCTAGATTATTTGTAATGAGGAAACAATGGAAATTTTCCCAATAAAATTAGAAATGATGCATGGAGAGGAGGGAGGAAGAGAAGGAATACGCATTTATATAATGCCTACTATGTGTCAGGCATTGTGCTAAGGACTTTACAAAAGTTATATCGTTAGATCATCACAGAATCTCTGGGTGCTGTTATTGTCCCTATTTTACAGTTGAGGAAAATAAATGCACTCAGAACATTAAGTAACTTGCTCAGGGTCATACAGATTTTAAATGTCTGAGGCTGAATATCAACTCACATCTTCCTGTCTCTAGGACCAGAGTTCTGCCCAAGGTCATCATTATTTGATACAGTACTAGAAATAGCAGTTACAGCAATAAGTCAAGAAAAGTAAATCAAGGGAAGAGTATTGTCAAAGATTGACATGATGGTTTTCCTAAAAAACTTTAGACAATCAGCAAAAAAGGATAAAAAAAAGTCAGCAAAGTAGAAGCATACAAAAAAATGTCATCATCATGAACACTTCTATGTTTTACTAAAAAAAAAGCCAGGAATAATGGACAGAGAGAAATACCACTTCAAAGTAATAACAAAATGTTCCTACGACTCTGCTCTGATGATGAGATTTAGGCCTTATCTTCCCCAGTTCCAAGCCTACCATGCCATTATTTCCTGGTCATATCCAAGCCATGGCACCATGAACATGTACACCCTTCATTGGGCACACTTTCTTCCACCCCTTTTCCCCTATATGTACTGTCTATCCCCACTAGCCAATAAGTACCTGGAGGGCAGGGAGAGTCTTGCTTGTTTTCTATTTGTATCCCTAGCTCTTATAGCACAGTGTCTGATACAGAATAAATGCTAAATAAATGACTTTTTCTTTCATTCACTCATTCCATATCTGGGAGTTAACATAACATTTATACAATTATGGAAATTATGGGAAATGCCTATATAAGTAACTAAATTTTAAAAGTTTATGTATGGGATACTAACAAGTAAATAAAGATGGCAATACTAACAATTACCAGCTTCTAAAAAAAAGGCACAACAGTCAGTACTCTTAGGAAACAAATTTATGAAATGAGAGACAATAGTAATAATTTATACAGAAAAGCCAAATGTCAAGAATCTTGGGGAAAGAATTTTTTTTAAAGAAAGTAGATATGGCATGACTATATTTCAAAATATAAAATGGTGATTATCAAAACCATCTGGTACCAGATCAAAGATAGAAAGATATATCAGTGGAATAGATACTAGATACACTAGAAACTAGACACACAAGATTTAGAAGCAAACATTATTAGCAATCTAACACTTGATAAACCCAAGAATATAACCTATTGAGGAAGGCACTCTTTATTCAACAAAAATGTCTGGGAAAATTAGGTTTTGGACATTGCCTTCTACCATATACCATAATGAATTCCAAATGGATAAACTACCTGGATATAATCAATTTAATATTCACTCTAAATATAAAGCAATTTGCTCTGCACAAAAAAGTTAAAGAATGGAAGGTTCTCACTTTCAAAACCATGAAAAGAGGAAGAAATCTCATCCAGCTATATTATAGTTATTATGAGAGATCAATTGAACAAAATAGCAAAAAGCCTCCAACACAAATCTCTTAAGGTTAAAAAAAATTTCACCAAAAGATGTCATAAAAAACCATGAAAAACATTTAAAAACAAACAAAAGCTATCAATCATCTAAATATTGTTCAAAATTGGTAAATCAGAGAAAGCAAATGAAAACTCAGGTACTGTCTATCCCTGTCAAAGAGGCAAAGATGGAAAAATTCATTGTTTGGAAGGGCTGAGGGGAAAACAGGTACACTAATGCATTGTTGGTGGGAACTATGAACTGGTCAAACATTTTAGAAAACGACTTTCACTTTTAAATTGTTCATACTTTTTGATCCTTAGATCCCACTATTAGGTTTAAATTTAAGGAAGCTGGGGTAGCTAGGTGGTGCAGTGGATAGAGCCTCGAGATAGAGAACCTTGGAGTCACAAGGATCTGTGTTCAAATCCAGCCTCGGATACTTGACATTGACAGAATAAAAAGGCAGAGACAAAATATCAATAACTGACTCACTGATCTCTAGATTTGAAGATTTCTACTGATAAGGAACCTATTATTTCCTAAGGCAGGACATTCTGTTTTTGGATAAGCCTGGCTGTTAGGAACTTCCTTATTTTATTAATTAAAAGCAAAACAATTCCTGCTAGCCTAAAGTGTATTCACCACCTTGGGAAGTACTAGATTCTTCCTCACTAAGACTTCAAGAAAAGATCAGTTATTGGAAGTCTACTGAAGTAGGATTCCTGTGGGCTGGATAAGAAGGTCCCTGCAGTTGTTTCCAACTTAATTCTGTGTAATCAGCATATGAGCTAGGTCCTTATGACTGGGATAGGAAATACACTATGTTTATGAAAAAAGTAACTAGACTGTGGAGAGCCTTAAAAATCAAGAACAAATGTTCAGACCTCATTCAGCAGCCAAAATGACGGAACGATGGATGGTTTTAGAGCAGTGGAAAGTCATCAGGTAACCTGCATTAGGAAGATAAATCTGGGAGCTTGAACTGAAGATGGGGAGACAAGTTAGGGGGGGGGCATAAAAAAGTGTTTCACTCTGTACCCTTAACCTATCCTCTTTGTCAGGCTGGACCACCACTGGTCCTCTGGAATCAAGGGTGGTCACTGCACTGATCCGCGCTCTTAAGACTGTTGAAAGCTATTTCCTTTGATAGCATTGTACAAATTGTTTTTCTGGTTCTACATCAGTTTGCACAGATCTTTCCATATTTCTCTGAAGTCATCTATTTCCTCATTTCTTAAAGCACGATAACATTCCATTACATTCATAATAGTTTGTTTAGCCATTCCCTAATTGAGGGGAATCCCTTTGTTTCCAGTTTTGTGCTACCACAGAAAGAGCTGCTATACATACACCTTTATATATAGAAATCCCTTTCCTCCCCATTTGATCTCTTTGGAATATAGGCCTAGTAGTGTTAGAGATGGTTCAAAGAGCATGCACTATTTAGCAACTTTTGGTATATAACTCTAAATTGCTTTGCATAATGGTTGCAATAGTCCTTTGAGAAGTAACATGGGCCTGGATCAGAGAAATGGCAGAAGGAATGGAAAGAAGATGGAAATGAAATACAACTGAGAATCAGCAGAATATATGCTAGTTAACTAGCACCCAAACATATGCTTTCTTTAGCTTAAAGTCAAATACATACTATCATTTGCTAAGAAAAGTCCAATGTACCTTTTAAAATAACTGAAAAGCCCAAGGAAACCTATTAAAGATGTAAGTTACCTCTTGGCAAACTGAATCCAATAACTGACAATAAATGGGCAATCTGGCTTGTATCCTTACTGTTACTTTTTATCTAAATAATTTATGTGTAATGAGAATTACCCTGATGGCCTGAGAAACAAATACAAAATAAATGCAGCACAAACTTTACCATATTATGCCAGAGAGCCTAAGTCCTTGTCCTGAAGGCACCCTTAAGTTTCCTCAGTAATGCCCCATTTTCACAAGATGCTCCAACATAAGCACATTATAGCTACCTAAACTGCAACATACCTCTAATTGTGCAGTTAACAGCAAGTGATGGCTCTTCCCCTCAGCTTGCAGGGCTAGGCTATATGAAGCATGAGATTTAGCTTGAGAAAGAGTTTTTCCTACAGCAAAAGGTTATGGGAACCAGGTATCACGTTCTAGTAACAGGAATGAGCAAAATTCAGGAGGAAATGGACAACCATCAAATCATTTTCATGAAATCGGGTGAGTTTAAATTCATTTTGTAAGAAAAACTTAAGTAGTGGAAAGCAATGTTCTGTGTCTGGAAAAGCACCTGCGTGCCTTCGTTTCTCTCTCTGTCCTCCCTAAAGCATGGTGGGCAGCACCAGATTTGGGTCATAGCATAAAAGTTTCAGTGGTTCTTTGGACAGTTCATCTTCAAACAGTTCAAACTTTAAAGGGTAGTGAAATTGATTTTGTTTGAATTTGAACCCTGATTCTTTGTGAGTCAGATGTTCCAGATTAAAAGAGGCCTGTGAGGCACAAATGGGAGAAAGGTTTTTTATGCACATCTCTGGATAACTCTACCTGGTGTCTCATGCTTTAAACTGTATAGGAGGTCTATGATCATGATACTGCAACTATTTAAAATGGATTCACAGTGCAATGAGTGACTGCCAGGAGAAGCAAGCACTCCTCTGTCCCAAGGGAAACCCACATGAATGTTAATACATTAGTCACAGGGGGCCTCAAAGGAAGCTTGAAAACTGCCTGCTGTGCTGGAAGGCCTAATCAAATGAGCACTAAGCCAGAACAATGTAACTGATTGGTGTTGTCTAAATGATGGGAAAGGAACTGGAGGGTCAATCTGGGGGCAGGAGGAGGACAGAAGAAGGAAAAAAGGAAACAGGGACAGCCAGAAAAACCTGACACTACTTACTTAGCACTGGAAGTCATACTGGCAGCACTCAGAAAAGGCATTGCTGATTTGATGCAGATCGTAAGTGCTTACTTGTTTAATTAATTAGATCTAACAGGAAGAACACCAGAGGAAAAACGAGAGGGCTGTATATAAGATAAAATGCACTTCCCCATTCATCTAAAAGAAATTAAGAAAACCCAAAGATAAAGCACTTTGTAGGTTTGAGCATTAGATAGGAATAACAGCTCAAAGAAAAAGTGTTAATGCTTCACTCAAAGTTGGAAAGTTAAGGTGCTTAGCAGACCTTCAACCAGTTAAGTGTATCTACACATATATGTGTGTACATATGCAGATAATGGACACAGGTAAAGGAAATAAGAGGGGTAAAGGAAAGACCAGGCTGTGAAACACAACATAGTCTGAAAGGCCAAGTGGATAGGAACAGAGAAATTTTCAAAATGGCAGCCAGATGGGAGAAGGGAGGCACTTGGGGACACAGAAAGCCAAAAAAGAAAATCAGAAGAAGGGGGTTATTGAGAGACATTTGGACAAGGATGTGGCAAACGACCAAGAGATAGAATAATTTACTGCACTGCTCCTAGAATGTGGATAGTGCCAAGACCAACTAATTGGTGACAATGCAGCCTCAGAGAAATGACACTCCCTGTAGCTTTCAGGGTCAAGTGGCAGTGGGCCAGGGTCACTTGTATTGCTGGAAACTGGATTAGATTCTGAAAAGAGTGAACTCTACCAGGCTTCTTAGATTTAAAAACAGAAATGGAATAAAACTGGTTAGAAGCAAGGGACCTTTCATTTATTAGCTACACAGCAGAAGGTGAAGTAACAGAGAGCAGATCTTCCCCCAATGGGAATTCTGGCAACAGCAGTGGACTAGAAAACAAGAATGCGTTCCTAAGAAGCAGTTTACTTCTATCCCCCAGCAGAAACAGCTCCTATTAATAAAAGTGAACTGTGCTCTGTGTACAAAGAAAAAACAGGTGTTTATTACTAAGTCGTAGGTCTACTTGAAACACATGAACTTCAGTCATAGAAAGACCTACCAGTGATAGAAAATTAATTATATATGGTGGAGGTCACAGTCATAACCAACAGCAAAGAGACAGGCAATGGGCTTGAGTATTTTTTCTACCTTAAATTTCTTTCTGTGTGAAGACAGATGATGCAAATCATTGACTACTATCTCATCTGCCTATAAATCAGACTTCTTTTCTTCTCCATCAAAAGACAGAACAAGGATTTATAAAAGAATTTAGATTAAAAAAAGCACTAATCATGTGCCTCTAAACCAGGAAAGGACAGAGAATCACACAATTTGCAAGCCAGAAGGAACTTAAATCAGCTATCTAAGTCATATCCATGCCCTGGATGAATCCTCACCATAACATACCCAACAAATGATTATCTCCACCCTCTATCTGAAGGCCTCTAAGAAGGAGGAACCCATCACCTCTCAAGACATCCCATTCTACTGCTAGATACTTATATATAATTGCTAGAAAGTTCTTCCCAATATCAAACCTAAACTTGCTTCTTTGCAACTTCTACCCAATATGGCTCCTGGAAAACACAAATTAGTTATATGGCTCCTATAAACAGTATTTCTGCTTTAACAAAAATTTCAAGCAGTTATCTTGAATGGAATTAGAAGATATTATGTTAAGTTATCTGAGAGTGAGAAAAGATTCCAGAAGCTGAAGCTGGTCAAGATCAAAACAAACAGCATTACTTCTAACTACCTGCTATTAACTGAGACTAAATATTGTTCTACACCAAGAGCTAGTGATGGATACTAATTGAAAGTAATGAATTACAGGACTCACTAAAGCAGTAAGGGAGGTTCAGGAGTGTTAATGAAGTTGCCTGTTCAATCTGTAATGGCTAATTTACTAGCCACCACATTTGGATGCTAATATCATAGTTCCAGATGTGTTCCATTCTCTCCATAGAGAAAATGTAAATGGTACCAGAAAAAGAAATGGAAAAAAGCAAGCATACTAGACCAAGAATGTGGAAGGTCTGTGCAGGAAATGACACAATTTAGAGGACACTGAGGTATCTGAAGGAAGGTAGAAAGGGAGTGGGGGGGAAAAGAAAAAAGAAAAGTGAAAAACCTCTAATAATTCATTACTAATTCAAATGCCCACTTTCATCCACGTTTTTACTCAGAGTAAGCTACATACACATTAAGGGCATTAGAAGGGAACAACTGAGTTTTTGCAAATGATATTTCAGAGCAGACCACATTTTTACCATCATACAACTGGCATAAAGATGGTAAACAAGATCACACTGCGCTTAATGTCTGGCAATGGAAAAAAATAAAAGAATGCAATTTAAAAAATCACCTTAAAGGGACTCATTAAACAACATGGCTCCCATGCTTATGGCAGAAATACTTTAAGATTCAACAGCTCTTTGTTGTTACCAAGGAAGTCACCAAACAGGGAGACATAAGATCACCCAGAGTATTTGCTATCGTCATGGATGGGATCTGGTGCAAAGTCCAAGCTGAAGATGGATTATTTATAGTGGGGTCCTCTAGATGATGTGCATTCAGAACCACTATATAAAAGTCCTTAATATTTTTGTGTGTTAAGGATTCCTTTGACAGCCTGGTGACAGTTATGGACTCTTTCTCAGAGTATTTTTTAAAACTCATAACTGAAGGTAACACTAATTTCTCAGAATATATATATACATATATACACGTATAGATAGATAGATAGTACATATATATAAATCATAACTAAAGTTAATAACTAAATTTTATTTAGTGAAAATAAAGATGTAATTTTTTTCTCACCCAGTTTTACAGAACCCCTAAAATCTGTCTAGAGTCCTTGGACCTCAGGAAATTAAGAAGCTCTACTGTAAAACATTTTAAAAAAAGATACTAAAAGATATTCATAATCACTCAAAGTTCAGCCTACCTATAAAAACAAACAAAACCAAGTGGATAAAGATACCTATTATCCCAACTATGTATGGCACTTGCGTGGGTAGACAACCTAGAGAACTTGTCCATGTTCATAATGACAGACACTGAAAATGGACCATGAGATGAGTCTAAAACTGAACAGGGTGGAAAGAGTGGGCTAGACTATCTTTGGGAAACAGCCAAGTTCTTTAAATGACCTAAACTTTTCCATGAAATAAAGAGAAAATCTTTTTAATATCAACATTGTTCTAGTGGCATTATATGGTTGGCTGTTAGGCATGGAATAATAACAGGATATTAATAGCACCTACCTCCCAGGACTGTTTTTAGGATAAAATGATAGCATCTTTGAGTTAGAAGGGACCTTAGGTAACACCTAATTCAACTCTCTCCTTTTGCCAGTGATGAAAATAGAACCCAGATACATGCAGTGACATGGTCAAAATCACAGAGAGAGAAAGCAAAGACAAAGGACCCAGGTTTCCTTATTTCTAGTTTAGCTATTCTTACTTAATTTATACAAGGATCAGTTTCTTCATCTGGAAAATGTGGTGACTTCACAGATCTTAATTTTCTGGTTCTAGTATTTTGGCTTCCAGAATTTAAAAATGGCCCTTTTTGCTTCTTGTATGGAATGAGGAATTAAGGTTGTTTCTAACACTGAGAGATTAGGGTCATGCCAGGCCCAGTCACTGTGTCAGAAAAGGGCTACAGCAAATAAACTAGAGAGAAATGCAAAGGTTAGCGACTGACCTAATTTCAGTCATAAGCATTAAATTCATAGGCCAAGGGGAAAAAAAAATTAGTGACTCCCTACAGAATCCTTCACAGCCAGACAAAGTCTCCCCGTAAAAATACTCATGTTTTCAGTCCGTTAAAGGATTAACAACTACGTTTTAAAATAGACTCTTAGAATTTTACATGATTCCCATTCCATGCCAAACAAGGGCCCTTACCTTCTAGAGTTTGACACAATAACAAGGAATGAGGCATTTCCCCTGGCATACAACAAATAATGAGAGGCAATATGGTTCAACAGATTGAGCTGGTCTTGGAGTCAACATGATCATGGTTCTAGGTTCAAATCCTACCTCTGACCCACTCTGGCCAAGGGACTCTGGGCAAATCACATAACCTCTTACTGAATGAATGAAGCATCAATTAAGCTCTATGTGTAAAGCACTATGCTAAGTGCTTTATAAGGGAATATAAAGGAAATCAATTTTCTCTCTCTATTTCTAGTCTTTTCTAGACTGTTCCTGCCCTCAAAGAGCTCACCTTCGAATGGGGGTGACAGCACACATTGAAGGTTTTAGCTCCAAGTCAAATGGAAAAGTCCTTACGGTATAGCAGCAAAGCAGATGCTAATGAATCTTATTTAATGTCATGTCTACTTATAAAAACATATCAGTTTCTGACGTTGAACCATTTGACAGTGCCAGGGACTCTGATAAGAACTTTTCTGGGGTCTTCAACAGATGATGGTTACAGCATCTCAGAAGTAGTTGCCAGGCTGCTCTCCATAAGGACTGTTTCCCAGGTTGCGCCTGAGGGTACTGGCCTGGAAGCATCACAATTCCCAGTGCTCTTGGGTTCAGGGTCCTGGACTGGCTCGGTTGGAGTGTGAGGGAAGATGGGAGCCAATGTGGATGTTGTCGTGATGGTCTGACTTGCTGCCTCCTCCAGGAATGCCTCACTGTTTCAGGGACACTCATTTACCTGTCCTTTATGTGGCAGTTTATTAGAGATTGCCCCCAGGCAATGCTGACATTGCCAGTTGCAAAACAGTTGATGATTTCCATTGGCATAAGTTCTCTTAATGATATCTTCCCAAATCAATGAAATCATGGGTTCTGAACATTCCCTTACTCCTCCCCTCCCCCCAAAAGGCACAGAGATAGGGTCTGGACCTGGGATTTTATTGGTATAGGAAATTCTTTAGTAAATTCCTGACACTAATATAAATTAGCCAAGTTAATAGTATTCCAGAGCTATCCAGAGCCCTCGAGATTGTGAGCCAGGGTCACACAGCCAGAATCTATCAGAGTTAAAACCTAAACCCACACTTCTACCCAATATACTCCACCAACTTAGAACCAAACACACACACACACACACACACACACACACACACACACACACACGCACACGCACACGCGCACACACACACGCGCACACACACACACAAACCTCACTGACAAACCAACCACCAAAAATAACATAAGCTCCTGAATTTTTTTTATTGTTGTCATTTATCCTGACTTTCTATTCAGGAAAAGGTGAGAAGAAGTTTATTTTGAGAAAAATGCTGGGAGAATTTAGCCCCCTACTAACAAGGGCCCAACCAATTTAATTTTCTTCTCAAAAAGTGGCTATGGAAGGGGTGCTTAATATAAAACTGAAGAACTGAAGAGAGAAAAAAATATCAAGCTATTGTTATTATTTTAACTTGTCACCAAAACAAAACAGATTCTTAGTTCTGCAACATGTCTGATCAGCAGAAGGCAAAAATCATTCTCAGAGCCAAGTAAACGGGCCCTGCCTTGATGTTCTTCAGTTTCTACAGAAAACTATTAGTACTAAACTTTTTACTTTTCCAAAGTGTGTCCATATTTACTGCTTCAACCCAGTCTTAAAAAACAGGCTGATCATAATGTTTCAAACTCATTTGGAGGTTTCCCACTGGCTAACATTTCTGTATTGTTAAGTTTAATATTTTTCAAGTCTAAGATCTGAGGGCAGGTTAAATGGAAGGAATATATTTAGCTTAGTTTCATCACACATAGTAATCCTGTTGTCATTTTGAAAAAAATACAGAAGCAGACAAAGCAGCTAAATTAACCTTCAGATAAGGAAAATATCCTAATATAAGAAAAACATCTAACTGGTAAAAATGTCTAACTTTTCCCAGGACTCAAAGATGAATAAGTCATTCAAGCCATTCAGCCAAAGCCTATATTTGAGAACTAAGTACACATTCTCCCTTGGTGATCCCATCTATTCCCAAGTCTTCAATCATCACCCTCATGCAGATGACTTCCAAGTCTAGGCATCTAGTCTTGATCTCTCATTTTCAACTGCTTGCTGGATGGAAGTCACCACCTAGACATTTTACTGGCATCTCACCTTCACCATATCCCCAAATAAACTCATCTCTCCTACTTACCCCAATCACCCTCCAATTCCTACCAATTTTTCTATTTTTTCTGAGAGCCTAATCATTTCCCCAGGGTTGAAAGGTTCTTCTTGGGTCCTTTACTCTCCCTCATTATCCAAACAGTTCACAAATTTTATTAATTCTAATAGTATGAATAATGAAAAAGCATTTATTGAAATTTTAGAAAAAAGGGAAACATCTCCTGCTTTCAAGAAGGTCATACTTCAACTGGAAGAGACAATACATAAAAGGGAGTTCAGCTACAGGGAAAGACCTAGAAGTCCACATCAGCAAGCCAGGTTCTGAAGGTAGGGCAGAATGCAAGGCTCAGAGGATGTCAGGGTGCACCTCAACACAAGGATTAGAGTTGGTGACTCCCAACTCATCCAAACAATATGAACAGCCATGACTGGGTGCCCTGTGTGCTCTGGGGCCTGGGGAGGCAGAGAAGGAAGGAGTATCCTCATGGTAGGTCATTCTGGTGCCTGGTTACCTAGCTATTCCTTCCACTCTGCTCCCTCTGACCACGCTATGTCCCAGGCAAATTGTCTCAACCAACCCAACCAGGTTCCCTGAAGTTGGCCTACAAGCTGCTCATCTGCAAAGAACGCTTCCCATGCCTAGACTATAATTATTTCATAAAAAGCAAGAACCTAATGGATTTCTTCTCTTCCTTCCAGGCCCACCCTGGCATCATCTTCTCCATGAAGACTTCCTCTATTCCCACCAGTTAAAAGTGATCTCTTCTTTGCCCTAATCACATTCCATTGAGAACAGTCATTTTTTGTTTAAATGCCACATCATCGCTATTTGATAATAAGCCCCCTGACCAGTAAATTTCATCTTTGGGTCTCCTGCAATTAGCACAGTCCCTTGCAAACAGATGCTTAATAATAACATTTATATCACACTTTAAGGTTTGCAAAGTGCTTTATACCTATTACTTCATTTAATAATAAGAATGACAATAACAGCAATGACTACTGACATTCATACATTGCTTACTATGTGCCATGTACTGAGTTAAATCTTTTGCAATCATTAACCCATTTGATCCTCACAATGACCCTTCGAGATAGGTGCTATTTTTATTCCCATTTTATGAACAGAGGCAGACAGAAGTTGAGTGACTTGTCCAGGGCCACACAACTACTAAGTGTCTGAGTCTGGATTTGAATTCAGGTCTTCTTGACTTTGGGTCCATCACTCTAACCAGTAGCAGAACGTGTACTGAATTGAACTGTCAGACTATTAGTGTTCTACTGCCTACAGGGGTAAGTGATCTGAATTATTTCCAGGGGTGGAAGCTACAGGGGTAAGTGATCTGAATTATTTCCAGGGGTGGAAGCAGAAGCATTATGTTTATACAGGTACTTACCCTCTGGAATTGGTGACATGGACATTGCAAGTACAGACTGGAGTGAGCTGTCCTTTCCTGCTTTCATTATTCGGTGGTACATTTGTAGACTCTAAATTTGCCAAGACACACTGGGAGGGGAAAGAGTGGTGGGAGCGGGTTGGGGAACGGGAGAGCAAATCACAATTATCCAACAGCTCAAATGCATCAGCTCTTGGAGCAAGGCCAGGACCTACCCAACATCCCAAAGAAATTATCTACAGATTTCCAGTTTGCCAGAGGGCAGAAAAACTAGCTCAATTAAAACCCATACAGTATCACTGTTAACTCCTCACCACTAAGACAGAGATTTGCAGAAGATGATGGACAAGGAAAAAAAAATCCTACAATGCTACAGTCAGCAAAAACGGCAACACCCTAATTTTCAAATCCACCGAAGAAGGTGGAAGTCGAGCATTTCAAGTGAAAGAAAAGGCAGCAAAATCAGTTAACAAAAGACAAGTGGCAAAGGAGTACCTCTTCAATGAGCTGTCTTTATTGCTAGAAACCTAGCATTGAATTCTCTTTCTAAATTTTATGAAACATATTTTGCTAAGAGGCAATCTTATCTCAAATGAAGTTAAACGCTTTCCCCCATAGCTCCAAGCCCCCAAATGTGCTTTTAAGATGTGCAAGTTGTACTCAGCTGGGACAGTGATGTGTGCCTTAATCCCAACTAATGGGAAGACAGAAGCTAGTGGATTGCTTGAGTTCGGGAGTTCTGCAATAGCATCTGCAGTAGATAACCAGTCGAATATCTGTACCAAGTCTGACACCAATATGGTGGGCCCCCAGATTGTCTAAACTTGGGCGAACGGAATGAGGTTGGGAGATCAAGCAGGTCAAAGCTCCTGTCCAAGCTCAGCTGGCAGCGGGATCAGAAGCAGGGGTGGCCACAGAATTTTTAGTCTGGGTGAAATACGGGGACTCACCCTTCCTCTCCCCGCCAATTAAACCCCAAACAGTGGGGTAGCTGATTCCTAAATTATACATGTAACATTCTAAGAGAAGAGAGCAGCTGTAAGCTGGAGACTCAAACCAAGCTATGATCAGTTTGTACCACTGATGTGAACAGTATCAATTAAGATAGGCAGCTGGCTATAAATGCATGCATTTGATCTAATTTCTAGGCTCTTCCAAACACTAATGTGCCAAAATAAAATACAACAAACACTTATTAAACACACTATATGTGCAGATCTCTGTGAGATATAAAGCTTAAAAGTAACAACTCCTTCCCCATTCCTGAGGGGTGTACTGTCTATTCATTACCCTCTCTAGGTACCCCTAAATTTGTCAACCTCCTCAAAATGTGCCCCTCAGAAATGAACACAATACTTTCAAAAGATGAAAAGCAAATTTAAAGAGAAGAAAGCCTCATATGAACTTAAAGTGAAGCTGGTGGGACCAGGAAAACAACGTACACACATTTGTTACAACAACATACAAGGAAAGAACAACAAAACAATCTAAACAGTACCACAAAACTACAATGGTCAAATCTGGATCCAAGTAAGAGACAAGGAAAGTGAATGCCACCTGCTTCTGGGTGGGGAGAGGGAGGACCAGAGGTATGGAATACTGCACAAACAGCATTTTTGAAGTATGTTGCTTAGTTTTCCTGATCTTTTGCTTTTTAAATTCTATATCATAAGAGATGGCTACCCTGAGAAGGCACAGGAGAATGACAATAAAGGGAAACGTAGGTGACGTAAAACCAAAAGATATGAATAAACGATTTCTTTAAAAAAGCAAAAGTTATTATAATACTTATTCCACACATATGGACCTTAAATGAATTTGGCATAAATGGTAATTTATGGTAATTCTAATAAAAAAGTGAGCTAAGGGAAAGAGAGAGCAGTCTAACCCATCCAAAAACCAAAGGACACACACTCGAACTGTCTAAACCGCAATGATAACAGACTTTTTCAGTACGTCTGAGGGGAAGACTTCTCTAGTAAAACTAGCTGCCTTGCTCTCTGGGAAGTTAATCCCTATAGCTGAATCAACCTTGAATGTTAACTTACAAATATCAAAGCTATTTAAATTCAGAGGTAATATGGTACAGTAAAAAGACTGAGCTCAAAAACCTGGGCTGGAGTAACAGTTCTAAGTAGCTGTGAGTTGGGCTTTGTGTCTATGTGCCCTCCATTTTAAAGATGACTAAATGAACTGCTAAGGGCCCTTCCAGCGCTTCATGATCTGGGGAGGCCTCAGGAGACCAGGAAAGGCAGTATTAGGGCTGAGACTCAAAGGAAGTAAAGAATGCTCAAGGCAGGTGAGGGAGGAGAGGAAGTCATGGTGAATCAACAGCAAGTGGCGTGATGTTACTGGATCTCAAAGTATGTGGAAAGGAGTTTTAAAAGTACACGTATGTGTACACACACACACATGTAGAATCAGAAAGGTAGGAAGGCACCGGGTTATGAAAGGCTTTAAATGTCAAAGGGAGGACTTTATTATTTAATGCTGAAGGCACCTCGACCCATTCATTTGCCTCACTGAGCCTCATGTGTAACCAGGGGGGCAGTGTGGCTACAAGTCCTGCCTCAGACACAGACTGGCTATATGACTTTGGGCAAGTCACTTAAATTTTCAGGGTCTCCAGGCAACTCCCCAAATACTAACTGTACTGGCAAGAAAGAGCTGGCTATAAAAGAGCTGAAATAACAGTCCTGGCTCAAAAAAACAAACACCAAAAAAACCTCCCCAAACAACCGACAACAAAAAACAAAACCATAAGGGATGAATCAGATGATGCCTAAGGTTCTTTCCAGTACTAAAATCACACTGGGGATGGAACAAGCCAGAGCAAGCTCTGGGCTCCAGAGTTAATCCCCACCTTGGTTTATTTTCATGCAAAAAGGAACTGCCTCCATACATTTAAAATCTTAGCATTATTGTTTATTTAGTTCTTTTCACTCAACTCTCTTCCCTATACTAAGCTCCCACCTTCAAATTCTTAACACTCCTTTCTACCTAGTGTAAACAATAGCATCATTTCTAAGAATCAAATTTCACTGTAATAGACATTAATATACATGAAAAGGAGAATAATGGGAATCTGATTTTTTTTAATTTTAAAATTTTTTCAGAATTTTTTTAAAGTTTTCAATGTTCATTTCCACAAGATTTTGAGTTCCAAATTTTCCCCCATATCTCCCCTACCCCCCACCCCAAAATGGCAAGCATACAGATTACCCCTTCCCCCAGTCTGCCCTCTCTTATAACCCACCATCCCTCCCCTCTTACGATGGATTTCTATACCCCATTGCCTGTATATCTTATTTCCCGGCTGCATGTAACAACAATTTTTAAACATTTGCTTTTAAATTCTTTCCCTCCTTCCCTCCTCACCCCCCCCCCACTGGGAAGACTAGCAATTCAGTATAAACTATGCTTGTGTAGTTATTCAAAACATTTCCATAGTAGTCATATTGTGAAAGACTAACTATATTTCCCTCCATCCTATCCTGCCCCTCATTTATTGGTTTCTTCTTTGATCCTGTCCCTTTTCAAAAGTATTTGTTTCTGACCACCTCCTTCCCCAATCTGCCCTCCCTTCTTTCATCCCCCCTCATTCCCTTCCCCCCTACTTTCCTGTAGAGTAAGGTACCCAATTGAGTGTGTATGTTATTCCCTTCTTAAGTCAAATCTAAGGGGAGTAAGGTTGACTCATCTGCTTTCACCTCCCTGCTCTTCTCCTCCATTGTAATAGCTTTCTCTTTCTTTTTTTATGTGAGATAATTTACCTTACTTTATCTCTCCCTTTCTCTTCCTAATACATTTCTCTCTCACCTCTTAATTTTATTTTTTAGATATCACCCCTTCATATTCAACTTACCCTGTGGCCTCTATGTGTATACACACATATATTCCCTTCAACTATCCTAATACTGAGAAAAGTCTCATTTGTTACAAATATTGTCTTTCCATGTAGGGAATTTGATTTCTACTACAGGTGAAGGGGTCAGAGATTCCATTTTCCCCTTACACATTTGGGTGGTCCGTTTGAAACGTGGTTCCATTTGCAACCACACTGTGAATGGGTATATTTTAAAAGGAACACTCTAATTAATTGAAACGTATGAAGAGGCTGGAGGAGGGTCAGAAATATTTAGCAGTAATATTTATCATACTGTTTCTAAGTTATATACTACTTAAACATTCAAGTACTAAAGTGTATTGGGAGGGTTTTCATAAAATCTAGACAAAGCTTTATTTTAGCTCTTGAGGCAGCAGAAGGCACATGCACATAAATTTAAGGAAAAGGTTCTTAAATAAGACATTAACAGTTAATTTTTTACTTCATTCAGGAATTTGACATTTAAGAATTCCTTTAAAATTTGTTTTCTTCTTTTACAAAGATAAAATAACTGCTTTGTTACAGTGGGATTTTTTCAAAAAAAATTTTTTTAAACACAGTGCATGCATATTTTAATAATTATCTTCTTCCCTTCTCCCCACAAAACTCCATTTCACCACTCCATCTCTGGTCTTTCGAACGGACCAAAGTATTCACATAAAACTCATAAGCACTGACTAAATTTTAACTGTTGAGCAACTGGTAGCCCCACCATCCATCAAAACTTCGCTTCCACAAAACTAAGGTGGTAGTTTGGCTTCACTATTAGCAATGAATAAGAAAGATAAACTCAACTGTTTTCAATGTTAAGAGCTGATGAGAAAGGTTATTACTGAAAAATCTAACCTCTTGCCTCTGAATAAATGGCAAAGCATCCTCCTGGGAAAAGGGTTACCTAGGTACTTTATATCCTCCTGCAGATTAACGCTGTCCTCTCTATAAATAGATTCTCTCCAGAAACAGCTAATTTCACGAGGTTATCAACAATATATGATATATATATATATATATATATGTAACACCTACTAGCTATGTATGAATAGAAAACACTAGCAGTTACTGAGCAGAGATATAAGAAATCGCCTTGGAAACACCCAAGCCAGCAATCCCTTTGGGATTTCTGATTGCTGACACCAACGACTAAGTCTCCTCCCCTGTTCAGAAAGCTACTAAAGAGTTAAAGGTACTTACGGTTTGCCCCCTGGGATTCCTGCTAGATTTGGAGGGATTGTAGGTACTCTCATGTGAGGAGGGGGATCAAAACCAACCTGAACAAAGGGGAAAACAAAACAAAACAAAAAAAGAACATCTCAAACTTAAGGAAGAATTGGATACAGCAGATGACAAGATAATAATTTTGACAACTTTTATGTTTTTTATAGGAAAAAAGGAAGGAAACACATTTATTAAGCACTATGTGCCAGGCACCTTGCAAATATTGTTTCACTAGATCCTCACAAAAACCCTGGGAGAGAGGTGTTATTATTATCCCCATCTTAAAGTTGAGGAAACTGAGGCAGGCAGTGTTAAGTGCCCAAGGTTATATAGTAAGTGTCTGAGGACGGATTTGAACTCAGGTCTGTCTGATTCCAGAGCCCACTACATGCAGAGTACAAAACAGGGCAACATCTGATGATACTTGCCCAAGATTTGTTTTTCCCTAACCCACTCAGAAAGTATGCCAGAGAATACTGGCACTTCTTAATTGTTTTTTACAAGTCCGCCCACAGAGGCAATATAATTCTCCAAACACCACAGGCAACACAGTTGTTTTGAAGAAAAAATAAAAACAAAAGCAAAAAACCACCCTTGTGTTTAAGATGGGAATCAAGTCCCATGCCATTCTTTGAGACTTTACAATGCTCCATTTATCTACCCCCCTCCCACAAATTATATGAACAAGGAAATGGACCTAGACCCTACCAACAGGGCCCACAAAATGTCCAACTCAAGCACAGTTAACACCTGATAGATCATCTACTTTGTCCATTATTTACGATCAATTTTTAATCCCTGGCTCCATTTGCCCCTGCTGCCCAACATGTTCCCTGGGCCAACATTCTCTGCCATTACCAGAGTGTACCCATATAATGCAAATTTACTTTAATGATTACAATCAAGTATTTCTTCTGCAGGGGACCAGATAGAGAAGAGTCAGCACTAACTACATATACAAATTCCATTCCTTTTCACTAATGTGATCAAATCTGCTTACCAATCTTCCTGACTTGAAAAAGAGAGAAGAGAGGGGAGAGGAGAAGAGAAGAGAAGAGAAGAGAAGAGAGCCAAGGAATGAAGGACCATAGGGAGATTTCCCCTCCTCTCCTAGAAAGACTAAAGGCATTCTCAGGCATTCATCTCTTAAATAAATGGTTTTTATCATAGAGGTCTCAGGACACCTTACACACACATTCTACAAAATTCTGTTTAAAGGATGATTTTTAAAAATGGGCACAGGCCAGAACTAGAAGGTACATAGAGGCCATCTGACCCACCCCCTCATTTTTAAAGATAAGGAACTAAAGCCCAGGGAAATAAATGACTTTCCCAAGTACCAAAGTTAAGCTTTGAAGTCAGGGTCCTCTGACTCCATAACCAGAATGTTTATCAAGAATTATAACTATTTTTATTTTCTTTTCCAACTTAAAAAAAAACTAAAAAAAAAGAATTAAAAGTCTTATGTCTTATCTTTCACTTAAGTAGTCTTAAAACACATACACACACACACACACACACACAACTGTGGTGGAGGAAAACCAGATGTCTCCAACCAGTTAAGTCCCTTGAAGCTTCCTTAATACTACCTTTTTTCATCCACAAAATAAGTTAAACAAAAACAGTTTGGCATTTATTAATGAACCGTATCACTGATGAAGGCCGACAGAAAGGAAAATGCATGTAAATACACTGCAATTCTTTGTTTTTGAGGTGTGGGGTTTTGCTATTCTTGACCATGTAGCAAAGTGAGACACACAAGGAAACAGCGAGCCTTTGGTGTTCCTACAGCCCAGGAGTTTGACAGGGCTAAATGAAGCATGCAGCTTTTCTCACTGAACCAAAACCCAGCCCACTGAGATGGAAGCAGTGTGTGGCCTACCATTGGGGAGCGTCCATAGGCCACCACGGCAGCTGCAGCTGCGGCAGCACTCATCTGGGGAGACATGTTGTGTAAACTTGCGTAAGCTGCTCCAGGGCTGGTCAACTCGCCATTCATGCCAGCGTGAGGGACCATTCCAAACGGAGCAGGGTACGGGCCAGGTACTGCCAGAGGTGTCCTCAAGCCAGCTGCTGGAAAGGAATGAGCACTGTGGTAACTCAATGTTCCAAATGGAATGTGACCTCTAATAGCATTATCGCTTTTTCCATATACATGACAGATAAGGGAAGGAAGACAAAGAATGCCATCTTGGAAAGTACGTGGAGTCCTTTCTTCCTTAGAGTTCAAAAGTAAGTAGCACAAAAAGAAAGGCACCATATGAGGCACTTTCACAAATATTTTTCATTCTCTCTCTCTACTGGAGTGGGGTACAGGAGAGAATTGAAAAATAGGGAAATTGCCTCCATCAATTTGTAATTTATAATCTTAAATATTTGCCTGGGGTACAAAGAGGTTAACTTCCTCATAACTGCATAGTATCTATCAGAGGCAGAAATTGAACCCAGCTCTTACCGGTTCCAAGGACAGACCTCTGTCACTTTAACACACTACCTACCTCTCATTTGTCTAGACCAAGGGTTCTTAACCTTCATCATGGACTTCCCTATTCTTTGGCAGGCTGGTGAAGTCTTCTTACAATGTTTTTAAATGTATAAAATAAAGTACACAGGATCACAAAGAAAACCAATTATATTGCTATACAGCTATCAAAATATTAAAAACAAAACAAAATGCTCACGGACCCCAGATTGAGAACTCTCAGTCTAGACAAAATGATTGCTAAGAAGGATCAAGTATTAATTATAAGCCCATTTTGGAGATGGGGAGTTTGTGTTACAGAAATAAAAGTATTTACTTGACCTCATTGCCAAGGAATATTTTCTTGGTAAAATCTAACCTTTTCCCCTGTTCCAACTTTCCATACAAATGAAATGTCAACCAGGGTTCTGTGTAAACTAAAGAACGGTTTTAGAAGTGATTATCCTGGTATTTATTTTCTTCTGTGCCCAAGCTGTTTCTTTTCCCAATGAGGATGATAAAGTTGAGAGTTATAAGTTTATTCATAGGCCAGCTTTGAAGTTCAAATATCCCTCACTTCCTCTGAAGGAGAGAACACTATCTCCTGAGGGACATACCTCCAGAAAACTAACCAACTAAAAGAGGCAGGCAGGCACACTCGGGCTGAACATGCCAAGCCGCTTCAGCAAATATTAACTAACTCAGACACACAATAATAGATTGGTAAGGAGCTTACATTCAGAATAATTATCAGAAACTTTATTGAAGCTTCTACCATTTGGATTATTTGGAAATAAAATAAGAGCCGAATGTAAACAGTCTGAGGCAGAAAAGGGTGCAGCTGCCGAAAACCAAGAGAGAACAGCTGTTTCTTATCATGGCTTCTCAGTGATATGAAGGAGAGTGGCAATAAGCACATTTAATATTCATGGAGAAATGACATTACAATAAGATTAAAAGAAGACTCATCAAGCACAGAAAAGAAAAAGGAAAAAAAAACCAGAGGCAATGTGTTCTACCAGCTTGGTTAACAAGGGGGTCCATTGTTGGAGGTTTGCCGAGGCCTGGACGAAGTCCTGGAGTTGCGCTGGTGCCCGGGGTTGGCACATCGCTTCGAGGAGTTGGTGTGCTGGATTTCAGAACGGGCGTGCTGGCTTTTTCATGCTGGTATCATTAAACAAATTAAATGAGTATTATTTTTAATCCAAGCCATATTACACAATTTATCACAACAGCAGCTGGGACACTGGGCACCTACTAGCTACTCCCTCGGCCAATTTTCATAAATCCACACAATGTTGACAGCATTAACTTGTGAGCGAGAAATGTTGACCTTTCCTCTTCCTGCCAGAATTAAAATTCAAGCTAGAAAAGCAGAACATGATCACACTTCTTCCTCCGCAGATTTTTTTTTATCAGTATTTTTCTTCAAGTCTATGTTCCCTGAATCACTGACATCTCAATTAACAACAAGTTAGAATGACGATTAGGGGCCATGAAGGAGAGAAACTTCACACCCCTCCCCCCAACCCAAACTAAGCACCAGCTCCCTTTTAAGAGGCCAGACACCCCTTCTTCTCACTTGTCAGTACCAGCAAGGGTAAGATCAATGGTTGAAAAGCTACGGGGCCATCAATTTCAAGAAAGCCACAAAAACCACTTCAAATGCAAGTGGCTCACAAAACAGATCATCATGATGTGGTGGGAAAAGCAGTGAAACTGGAAAACAGGCTCAGGTCTGAATCCTGCCTCTGCTCCTTACCACTTCTACCTGTGTGACCTCGGGCAAGTTACTTAAGTCCCTTGTGCTTTGATTTCCTTGAATCATGAATCTAGAACTGAAAAGCAGCTCAGAAGGCCGGAGTATCGGACCCTTCGTTTTGTAGATTGAAGAAAACAAGACCACCATCTCTCCCCGCTTCCCCTTCTCCAGGGGAATTAAGCGACTTTCCCAAGGATACAGAGTTGGTCAGCACTAGTCTCTCCCAACTCCAGATTTATGATCCCATGATCATTCTGAAGGAAGGATATGTCAGTCTTTTCCAAATCTTAGGTAGGAGAGCTTATGGGAAAAAAAAAAATGAATCACTGAGATGCAATAAGCCTAAATTACCTAGGGCAGGGGCTCTTAACCTGCAGGCCATGAACTATTTTCTTCTTTTTTTTTTTTTTTTTTTTTTTTGCTTTTTGGAGGGCAACTGGGGTTAAGTGATTTGCCCAAGGTCACATGGCTAGTTTTTGTGTTAGTATTTTCTTTAATGTTTTGATAATTGTTGTATTTCAATATAACTGATTTTATTTGTAATTTGATGGATGTATTTTGTTTTATATGCTTAAAATTATTTTTCTGAGAAGGGGTCCGGAGGCCTCACCAAACTTCCAAAGGGGTCCAGGACACAGAAAAGATGAAGAACTCTTGACTGAGAGTAATGATGTAGTACCAGTAGTAGGAGCTTGTACATCTAACTCCTCCTACAAAAACTTAGCCAAGGCTGGCCCATATGTAACCGTTCTAGAAGGTCCGGTTCTCCTGCCCTCAGTATTTTATGGGCTCCAGAATCTTCTGAGGACTTCTAGTTCTCAGTTCTGAATTTATACATAAACCATATGTATAAGAATACACATATATATGTATACATGTGTGTATGTGTATATATATACACATATATCTATGTACACATATATAGACATATGTGTGTGAGACTAAATTTTCACTAATACCAGTGCTAATACTGATTGTGCATCTTTTAGCATGCACATGGATATTCTCAGTTCCTTAGCCAAAGACACATGGACTGGGGTTAAAATATGCCTCACAGTTAACTATGGTATTGAAAGGAATGGGGACTTTTCCCCCCCAAATTGTGGAAGAACTCTGGAAGTTTGGGGTTATATTACCAGAATTTCCTCTTAAAAATTTCTGGCCCTTTGCAGCCAGCACAAATCCCCTCAGCAAGACAGCAACATGCTTGGAAGTTATTTTTTGTTCTCTTTTTTATGTGTAAAGACAGACAACTCAGATGTAGCCCTAGAGTGGAACCCACAGGGCATCTAGCTGTTCATAAATGGATTCCAGCTGAGGGCCCAAACCCAGACTTAAGCAGATTTTCTAGTTACCTATTCCTGGAGGAAATAGACTATTACATACCTAGAGATCTAAGGCTTAGAGAAAAAGGGATCTTTCAAACCTTGTATAGTTTGTCTTTGAAATTTTATACCATACAATAGCAGAGTATCAATTATAAAAATGCAGTACCAAAATAAAAAAAAGGCAAAAAAAGAAAGAAGTTTGATATATACATATATAATATATATATATATATATATACACACGCACACACACACACACACACACATATACATATATAAAGTTAGGTGTGCATAATCAGTTACTGCAAATTAAAGGGTGCTCTCTTCAGGGACTGGTACAGTGACCTAACAGTACAATTCTGTACACCAAGTATGGTTGGTAAGCAGAAGATAACTAAGGTCTGAGTTTCAACATTTAGGACCTATTCTAGAAAATTCTCTGCCAGTCAATGCTTTTGATAAGAATACCCTCCAGAGGAGGTCTAAGGTAGTTTGCAAACTCACCAAACTCATTTCTTTGGATTTCAAGGAAGCAGAACTTCCAGAGGATGCAGTGGAGGCCGGACTGCTGGAGGCATCCTTTTTCAGCAGGCGGTTTTTGTCAATCCCATTTTCCCGGGGTGAATGTGCAGGGCTTGCCCGTGGAGATGAGGGATCCTCCATAAGAATAACCAAAATTTTCAAAGATTTAGCTGATTCAGACACTTTTAACCAATCCTACCCACAACCAAATTAATTTCCTAGACCTAAGGGGAAAGAGTGACCAGATTTGACAAAGGGTAAACTTTCTGAACTAGGGAATATGCATTATAATTAAAAATGGAAAGTGATTATAACCAAGCTCCCAGCCATTAACTAGGCAGAAGGAAAGCCAGGAGCTTTACCTGCCCCTTTGGATGTGTGTCTGGAAGGTAGTGGGGGCTGTGATGGTAGTGAGGTTAAACAGGCTAAGGGCTAGAAAAGAATAGTAATACTACAAACCAGAGTTAGTAAGTCAAAGGAACTGAGTTAGGTTTTTTTTTCCTTAATTAAAAACTAACAATCCTATAAAGTTTGGGTCAGGTTGTCATTGACTTATCCATGATGCGGCAATGAGCTTTTTTCTTACTGAGTAATAATGACAGAAAGTACCTTTGTTTAATTTATTTTGGGGACTTATCAAACACTTTTACTCAGATCTCAAGACATTTCTGATGACACAGATTGACAGAATAATTACCTCATTGGACACATCCACAACTAAGTTGTCATCGCTTTTATCACCATCACTGTCCTAAAAAATTATTTTAAAATAGTCCTAGTTAATAGAGTACCAAAGGTATTCAAATCCTATACTTTAATCTGCATTACCAGAGGTATATTACTGAAGTCACAATCTCCTTTTTATAAGCTAAAATATGTATATTCTGATATAATCAGGGCATTTTCCTTCTCCCTTTTTTAATTTTAAAAAGGACATCAATGGCTTTATTGGATATTATGTTAGTCCTAAAACATCAGTAGTTACATTCAGCCAACACTTATGAAGCATTTTACTACTACTGCACTAGATACTGGAGATAGAAAACATAAAAAGACAGTCTGTCTCCTTAAAGAGTTTGGAATCAAAATGGAGGTGGGAGAAGAAGAGAAAAATACAACAAAATTGAGCACAGCACAAGTAGAACTTGATGGGTCAAAGAAGTGTTCTGGGGAAGCTGAAGGAGAGAAATGCCTTTCAGAGGGAGGAAGCATTAGGGAAAGTTTCATGGAAGAGGAATCAGTATTCGAAGGAAGAGAAAAAGTAATAAAAGACATGGAAAAGGGAATGGGTTCCAGACTTGTAAGCAGGACTGTATGAAGGAAAGGGGAGTGCAGAACAGGGTCAGGAAGTAAGAGTTAAGGATATAATTTGGCTTAAACACAGAATATAGGAAAGAGTGGAGTGAGTGAGGCTGGAAAGGCAGAATGGAGTTAGATTAATAACAGAATTCAGTATCTTTCCTCCAAATCATCCCCCTCTTCCTCATTTCCCTATCAAGAGAAGCACCAGTTACAGTCAAGCACGCTTGTCACTTTGGTAGCATGTCCACATAGCCAGCCTGTTGTTATTTCTACCATTCCTCATTTCCTTTTCCTTCTCTCCAATAATCACTGTCTACTTCCAGCTCTCATCACCTTTCACCCACATTACCCTAATAACCTTCTATTGGACATCTCTGTCTAATTTCCTTCAAGAGTTGGCTCAAATCTTACCTTCTGCAGGCCTTCCCCCAACAGCTAGTACCTTCAGACTGCCTTCATCTACTCTGAATATACTTGGTGTGTAACCAATTATCTACGGAGTATTTCCTCCATTAGAACACAGAGCAAGGGTTATTTTTTTTTTTGCCTTTTCTCAGATCCCTAGGCCCTTAATATCCGGCACACAGTAAGTTTAATAAAAACTTGCTGAGTATCTGAGGAGGGTCCTAAAATACTAGACTAAGGAGTCGATATTTTATCCTATAGGAAACAGGGCAGCCATTTATAAATCAATCCTCCAGTAAGGGGCAAAGTCACCATACCAATAGTTCAAATTTTCTGCTTTACCAAAAAAGTAACCACAAGCCTAGTTTCTGATTGGAATGGACTTTATAAGCCAAGATAAGAAAAAGGTCCAACTGTTTAGGTTTCCCTTAAAGTTAATCTACATTGCTTAAGAAAAAAAAAATTGTACCCATTAGTTTTACTTTAAGATGTGACTTAGTTCTTCTGGAAGGTGGGCAACATACAGCAATGCTTTTATCAGCTATTCAACATTCATTTATAAAGCATCTACTATATGTATAAAAACACTGGACAAAACTAAAAGAAAAACAGTCCCTGGTCTCAAGGAGTTTACTCGCTACTAGGGAGACATGTAAGTCAACACAGTCAGTGCATGCAGAAAGCAATTTTGAGAGAAGAAAGAGCTGAGACAGTGAGAGGTGGCATACCTGAGTTACACTTTAAAGGAAGCAAGATTCTAAGAAGGAGCGGTGAGGAAGGTGTTCCTCACAGACCACCTGTGCTGAAGACAGGAACAGGGGACAACTAATAAACCATTGTGGGGGGCAACTCTTGGGTAGGGGAGTAATAAGAAATAAGACTGGAAAAGCAGGTAGGAGCTAGATGATATTAAATTTTGTATTATATCCTAGACAGTAGGGAAATAATCTCTCTGTGGGGCAATATGATTCACCATATTAGGGAACATGCCCAAGCTTCATTGTACAAGCCACAAATGACCAGAGTAATTAAAGGATCTCATACTTACAACTGGAAAGGCCCTCAGAGATGAACTAATTCAACTTCCTAATATTAAGCTGAGTTCATGAGGCGAAGGTTAAGAGACTTGCCTAAGGTCACATCTGTAGTAAATGCAAGAGTCTGGAATGAACTCCATTCCTTCTCTCTCCTTCACCAGAACTTTTCTCACTATCAAAGCAGCCCCGACATTCTATTGGCAACTGAGGCTTCAAAGCTATGGCTGTCCTTCGTAATAACAGATATGGTTTAGGGGAAATAATGGTAGGGCTAAGAATCAGGAGACCCCAAGAGCTTCCAACACCTCATCTATTCAACAAAGGAAGAACCAGGGATCTAGGACTACAAGGGACCTCAGCGTCACCTCCTCTGATCCCTTCATTTTAAGAGATGAAGAAACTGTGGCTCAGGGAGGTTCAGTAAAGTGATACAGGCAGTAAGTGGCAGAGCTAGGGATGGAAGAAATAAGCATTTTTACAGCACCTACTATGTGCCAGAAACTAAGTACTTTTTCAAAAACATCTCACGCAGCTGATCCTCACAACAATCCAGCAAGGCTGGCACTATTCTCCCCATTTTACAGTTGAGGAAACAGATTCAAAGAGAAGCTATGTGACTTGCCCAGGGTCATATAGCAGCTAGTAACTGTCTGAGGCTGAATTTGAATTCAGGTCTTCTTGACTCCAGGCCTAAAAGCCCTCTCTCCAGGGTCAGAATTAGGTAAAATTAGAGGTGTCAGACTCATTAGCATTCAGCAAATTTCTGGAGTGTGGCCAAAGCCAATTAAAATGTAACTGGGAAATGTTTAACAAGATAAACAAAAATACAACAAAGATAATGGTAATTTGCAGTTTTGTAAATCAATATGCCACCCACAGGGATACATTTCTATTTGAATTTGACACCACTGGGCTGGATAATTTCAAAAATCCCTTCTATTTCGAATGGTCTGTAATATCACTGAACCATAACCGTCAGGAGGTTTAGTCCTTTACCCAACTCCATTACTATTCCAAAATGATCTAAATGGACCAGTTTAAGGCTAATGTTTTTTTTTTTTAAACCAAATGAAAATGCTGGTGTTTTGTTTTTTTTTTTCCTGACACTCTATTTCAGTGTTGGCCCTCATATACCATTAAACCTAAAGGTTGATAAAAGCGCAGCAGCAGTTGAGACAGGTGGTACAATGATCAATTTCCCCTCCAGAGAGCTAGGTAAACAGGGAGTCTGACTAGCCCTCAGAGGCCCTCTCCTCCACATCTCCTTCACGTGGCACCAAACTGCCCAAATAAACAGGGATTATTTACTTACATAATGACTGGAGTCCTTATCATCCACCTTTCTTTTTTTGATGTCACTGGAATATTCGGGTCCATTTCTACGTTTATCTGTTCCTCTTAGACTATCTGGTACCAAGAGAGAATTACTCTGCCAAGACAAAAAAAAAAAAAAAAAGGTAATCGAAAATGTCTTCAAGATGTCTTTGTACTTTGTGAACTTCAAAATGGGACATGACAGATGCTTTGGAAATGTGCTACCTAACACAGTCTTTTATTCCATTTAATTCAAGTCATCATCAAAAGACCTTCAAAGCAAACATTTAAAGAAGCTCTTATATTTTAGAGAGCAAAGACTTTGGCTTTGCCCAAATCAATCAATTCAGTTGGTTGACTTTGCACCTTATCATTCAGCTTCCTATTCAACTCAATTCATGGTTAAAGAGAAAAAGCTCACAAATTTATTCATAAAAATACATTCTGGGGGTATATTTTCAGTAATTTCCTGCTTGGGGAGCAAAAAAGGATAAAAAAAAAAAAGGCAAATGAACTAAAATTTGGAAGACACAACCTTCCTAAGCATTTTGATGAACACAAGCACCGCCTGAAAAGTCTTCAAAAGGAGATAGGTGTGGTTAACAATTTAGCTTCCTAAAAGACAAACCATATTTTCCACCACGATAAACAAAGGAGCCCAGCTGAATTCCTTCCAATTTATTGCTGGAAGTAAGATTTGTCGTTTCCACCTGAACAAAACTGAACGACAACAACCACAAAAAGTGGTTCCGTCAAAGTGAATCTTAAATGAGGGGGCCAGCTTCCCTAGGACAAAAGACAAGAGCAAAGACTAATCTTTTCCACAAACTACACAGCCTCCTTTCTTTCGGATATGCTAAGGACAAACTGTTGACTCAAAGAAAACAGGCATTTTAGATATTTGGGGGTCACATGCCCTGATTCCATATGCCTTCAATCCCTACCTCCCCTCAGGCTAAAGCATTACAACATGTTACAATGAGTTCTTTTAAAGTGCAGGATTAGCATATGCAAGGGGGCAATTTGTTCAGTGATGTGTTCAGGCCATTAACAAAGCTGAAAGGGGGAGAGGGGGAGAGGGGGAGTGAGAGTAATGCAGTTCTTTCACAAAGCTACCCCCCACCCCCCTTCTAAAAGAGGGCCAGAGAATTAGGAGTAGGGAAATAAGGGGCCAACTCACATTTGCATTTCTTTCCTCTGCCTCTTCAAAAACAAACTTTAGATTATAACACTTTGTTTTCCAATAGGCAAATATTTTGTAATGCATTTAAAAAGCTGTGAGTATTCATTCCTTTTGTTGTGGTGGTTGAGTACAGTTGCCTCTCCTAAAACCCCATTTGCAGTTTGAAATACTGGAGTGGTTTGCTGTTCCCTTCTTCAACTCATTTTACAGATGAGGAAACTAAGGCAAACAGGGTCACATAGCTAAGTAAGAGTCCGAGGCCCCACCTGACCTCAGGAGATGGGTCTTACTCACTCTAGGCCAAACACTCTATCCACCCCAGCATCTTGGGCTTACCAGAACAGAAGGCAAAGCAGAGGAGGGAGGTGGGGGCACACAACATCTAGTTCGGTGGGCTCTGAATAACTCCCTCCTGAAAGACCAAAGGTGCCACCACAAGAGTTTTACAATCCTCTTAAAATTAACACTCAACCGCAAGAAGGAACAGGAGGAGGAGGAAGAAAAGAGGGACCCGGCAGGCCATCAGAATCCTCTCTGGCCTGCTTCAGGGGGCTGTATTTGAAAGCGGGCTCCAACCTCTTTTATTCAAGATCGCTCAAGCTAAACAAATGCCAAGGAGGCTTACATAAAAGCAGAGGGGAGAGGGGCCCAGTGCAATTCAGCATAAAGAAACTCCAAGGAACGTCTTCACCACAGTCTTTTGTAGCTGAAAGGTGGGCTTGTTGGATCAATGAACTAATTACCTTGATAAAATGTGAGCTGGAAAATAACTGGTTTGTTGGCCAGATCTCTACCCCAAGAGCTGGGGAAGGAGGAAAGATGGGAATAACCAAATGTTAGCTCATTATGCAAAGCTGCTTTCCAACAGGTTGCTTAGTTATTTGATGTCAATGCTTCTCTCCACTAGGTGATGGGGTACATCTGTGGGAAATCATTACTTTTACACTAGCAACATCATGCTTTTCCAAGATCCAGAATATAGGAACTTGGTTCTGAGTAATAAGAAGGCAGAGAAAAAAAAAAAGCCCAAATACTAGGTTTCCCAGTACAACAGGTCTTTGCTAACCCTCCCCCCCCCCCCCATACAAAAACTTAATGCTCATTTCTGAACAGCCTAAAACAGTTTGTTTTTTTAAATTAGAGCTGGGCTAATTAACCTGCCTGACCGTCTGCAAATTGTCCACTTTCAACTATGGGCTTTAAAGGATCACAACCACAAAATCTCACTGTAAGTCAAATGAATGTAGAGTTAATAGGCCTCGGGGTCTTAATACTGTGCCTAACACAGTAAGTGTCTAATAAGTGTTATAGACTTGATTTAGGGTCTTGAGAGACTTGAAATTCCTGGGCTGAGGATTCATGGTCAGGAGTACTTGAATTCACAGCACGATGGTGTCTAATAAGTTTTGCCAGTAGAATCATGCTGAGAATAGCCCATATTCCTATGAATATCCCATCTCAAAGTAACAGAAAGGAAACAAGGGATTATTCTTTCACTCCTCTGTATTTCCTTAACTTTTTTCTGATTTCCTTATTTCTGATGCAAGCAATTTAACTAGGAATGATGAAGGAACTTCTACTAAGTCACTACTGCCCTTGGAAATCAAAAGTGAGTAACAGATTATTCTACAAAATACTTGTGTATTTATTATTTTAAAGGAATGAGCGGTGAGGGAAGAAATCATAGACTCTGGAGTCAGAAGACCTGGGTTCAAATTCAGCCTTGGATACTTATTGTATTATCTGTGCTACCTACCTCAAAAGCAAGTCACATTTCATCTCTCTGGGTCTTATTTTCCTCACCTGCAAAACGAATTGGTTGGGCTCACCAGTCTCTGAGAACCCTCCCAGCTCTAAGACATATTATGCTATATTCTACTAATGAACACTAGATTCCTTGTACATGTATTAATGTGTCTTCTCCCCTCTTTCATGGTTTGGCTTCATCTGAATGACCATTTCTGTCATTTTGAGGCTTTTTACATGTAATTTCAAAAGAACCTAAAATCGAGTATTAAATATACTTTAAAAATTCCCCTGAAGTATTCTAGACATGGGATAAAAATAATTTAGCATTAATATTGTGTCAAAGTCTGCAAAGCACTTTTTATAAATGCTATTTCATTTTATCCTCATAATGGCCCTAGAATTATTATTATTTTTTTCATTTTCCAGGTAAGGAAGAGCAGACAGGCAGACAGGTTAAGTGACTTGCCTAGGGTCACACCAATGGGTGAAAGACTTCATTCCTAAATCTCTTTGTTCCCAGGCACCCCCACTTGTACTTATGGATGTGTAAAAGATGAAGAAATTATCTTTAAACGCAAAGCTATTAGGAGAGATCAAATATATAAAATTAAATAGTGCCTCACTTCAAACTTCATATTCTAATGTCTTTGTATTTAGGTAATTATGCTGTCACAGAGACGCTGCTTAAAATTTATGTAGGTCCTTTATATTTACTTTATACTTAATATTATAGACATCCATGGTCATTTTGGGAGTGTCACTAAATTCGATACATAGACCAATTAGTCATCTTCTCAAGTTGTACTTCATAGTCCCTCCAGATTTGTAAGAATTTGCTTTGATCATTCATTCATCTCAACATACCCAAACATACACACACAGAAATTAATATTCAAGAACCCCAAATGATAAAAGACTCCTCTTACAAACCATTCTAGCTCCATTTGGTGCTCAACCTTCCAAAGGCCATACTAGATGTCGATGTTTTAAAAATTAAATCTGAAGGTGGCGCAGTGAACACTGGCCCTGGAATCAGAAGGACCAGAGTTCAAATCTGTCCTCAGACACAACACAAAACTAGATGTGTTACCTTGTAACACAAGTCACTTAACCCCAATTGCCCTCCCTTGCCCCCTCGAAAAAGCAAAAAAGAAGAATTTTTAAAAAGACAAATATTAAAAATTAAATTTTAGTTGAACTCATGAACTGTAGGCCATTAATGAGATTAGATGCTTTAGGAAGCTAAAAATATTAACTTTTTTTACAGAAACAGATTTACAGCTAAAAAGTGCCCTTTGAGATCTAAAAATAATAATTTCTAGTATTTATATATTTAAGTTTGTAAAGCACTTTACCTATATTATCTCACTTGAGCCTCCTAACAACCCTCTGAAATAGTTATTATCATCATCAATGGCTTGCTCTAAATATCAGAGCTAGAGGCAGGATTCAAAGTTAGGCTTTCCTGACCCAAAGACCAGAATTGTATGCACTGTGGCACCTATGTGCCCTAGCCCCTCATTTAACAGATGGGGGAAACTGAGGACTAAGAGAAGTGAACTGATTTGTTGAAGGTCATACAAGAAGTAGCAGGCCTAGGATTTGAACCCAGGTTCTCCAAGTTCAGATCCATTACATTTCCTCTATTACTTTATTTCGCAAAATAAATCAATTTTGCTATCAAATAAATCTATTATATGTTTCTGGCCCTTGAGCAATTTGAGCATTTTTGATTCCTACAAACCTGTAAGTTATAATAAATAGCACATACTGAGCTATACAGATCCTTTGACCCAGAGATAACACTACTAGACCTAAAAAAGACCAAGGGAAGAGGAAAAAGATACATATGTAAAAAAATATTGAGTAGTTCTTTTTATCATGCCAAAGAACTGGAAACCAAGTGGGTGCCCCATCAATTGGAGAGACTATGGTATATGAATGTCATTTTCTGTAAGAAATGAGAGAGATGTTTTTGGAGAAACTTAGGAAGACTTGGATGAACTGATGAAATGTAGTGAGCAAAATCAGAACAATTTATATGAGAACATCAATATTATGAAAATAGAAAGATTTTGAAATATTTAAGAATTCTGAGCAATTGGGATAACCAACCAAAACAGGGAAAGGCAAAGACAAAGAAAGCTCACTGCCTCAAAGAGAGGTGATGGACAAAATCTACAAAATGAGACATATTTTTGGACAAGGCCAACGTGGGAATTTCTCTCTCGATTATCCATATTTCTCATGAGGGTTTCTTCTCTACCCCCTCCTCTGCCCTCCCTTTTTCTTTTTGCCAGAGAGGGAGAAGGGAATGTACAATGAAGAGAAAATAAGTGCTTGTTAATTGAAAGAAAAATTCAATTAAAAAAGATATGAGGGAGGGAATTAAACCCAAAACTAACACACTTCTGTCACAAAACATTGCTTGGTACCACAGCTGGAAACAGATTATTGGGTTGAATAAATATTAAGTGTGCCCCAGAATGGCATGGCTTATTTGTATTCACGCACATCCACACCACATGCAAAATGTTAGAAAGAACAATGGTGTAAATATGAGCTTTTCCCATCCATGAGAAGAGCTAACTGTTAAGTAAACGTGAAATTGCCTGAGCTCATAAAGCTGGGAGTTTTCTTATTTGTGGGCCTGTAGCTTATGAAGCATTTCAGTCATAGAGAAGGCAAAAAAAACCAAGGACACTATGGGACTCGTGAAAGTGGTCGATTTGTGACAGCATATAAACAGATGTGGGGGACTTGGGAGGGGGCAAAGCAACCTCCTTACTAATGCTAATAGCAGTGATGTGATGGATCTGAAGGGGAATATGCCAGTTAGAAAATGGCAGAGTGTGAATAAGTGCATGTTTAAAATATCTTCAATGGGCTAATGTACCATACATTACAGAGCACTCTCAAAGCCATTTGGGCAATGTAATTTTAAGGAGACGTGTACCAGGTCCCCTCCCTCCCTTCCCTGAATGTGCTGCGGTATCCAGCTCACCAATTAGGAAAAGGTTTTAATGTACTGAGTTGAAGGGTTCGATAGATTCTCTAGTTATGTAATGGAGGAAAAGGTCTAGAGGTAATAGGAAATAATCATTCTACTTAAGTCATGTAGCTTTAATTGAGTAACCTAACAATGTCAAGGAGCTAAGTTGGAAGGAGCCTTAAGTTAAAGAACAATAAACCTGGTTATCCTTTCAGTCTCACAGACATCCTGGGGACTATACCTGCCTGACTGAAGCACAAAGTGGAAAAATACCTCTGTCACTCAGTGGTTTGCAGCCTGTACATCAGATTCCCATCAGCCAGCTCCAAATGACTGCAAGGGGCCTGTCTGTCCGGAAATCAATGGGTTTCAAGTGGAATCATAGACAATTATATATGTGCTCTGTTGACTGACTTGATTTCACCGAAAATATATGCATTTCCATCTTTCTAATGATAAACACGACTGATTGAGGAAAATACCCAATGACAAAAAGCTACTTTTGATTCAGTTTTTAAAAAGTGTATTTTATTTGTTTATTTGAGTAAAACTACTATAAAAAATGCTTTGCTGTTAAAAGGGGTCCACATATTCAGAACAGTTGGAAACCTCCGTCCTAGATGATACATCAAAATAGCTGATCCTTACATCTTATTCTTTTTTTTTTGTCAAGGCAATCGGGGTTAAGTGACTTGCCCAGAGTCACAGTTAGTAAGTGGCCATCTTATTCCTTGTATTTTGCTTTTCTCCCACAACATTAATACTTGTTCACATGGGCTAATATGCTCTTGTAAATAACTCCAAAAAAAAAAGTTAATAAACCATTATGTCCTGAGACCTCAAAGCAAATTTTCTACCAACCAAATCCAAACCATGAAACCATCAGTGGCAAACATAAAAGAAAAACTCACTCATGGATACACCGAGAGCTGGGCAGGTTTCCTTAATGTGAAGATAACAGACATCACTCAAATGGATTTTTTTTTAACTGCCATGCTGATTACCCTTGGGGACTTTCTCCAACCACAAGGAAAGTATCTATGTCAGAGGTACGGATTGGGAGCTCATGATACTCATTTATCCTGTTCTACTCAGGCAGTAGGAACTTAATTTGCTAGCACACACTACACATCAACAATTAACTTTACACTGAACATTATAACAATTAGGTGACAGTGCACCTCATCACATCTGTGTGCCTTCTTTATCTACACCTGGCACCAATTAAATAATTGCCAAGAGCTATATTTTTTTTTTCCCAGCGCAGTTGGCCATTCATAGATTTTGTTGTACATTTAAAGACTACTTGATTGACTTTCTAATCCATTAAGGCTGAATCCTCACTTATCAGCAGATAGGGCAAAAGAGCAAATCTGTTCATTTAGCAGCTCCCATCACACCTCTCAGCCTTAGCTACACAATGGATTGGGCCCAAAAGATGTATGTCTATTTAAAAGATTTAAACTCAAAAAATGAGCAAGTATCAGTGTGTTCTTATCCAGTATACAACACTGCCAGAGTACATTCCAAATTCATATGGTTCTCTTAAACAGGGGGATGCACAGAAATTAATACATCTATGAAATGAGAAGACAAAGAAACAAAATTTTATATTGGCTACAAGCGATCTTAAGTCAACTGTCTTTCTGTGCCTTTATCAACACCTTTCTCCTGTCCCGGGCTATGTCCTTGCTTCCCCAAAATGACCCACCACATGGCACCTTGTTTAATAGTAAGCAATCATATGATTTTAAAACCTTATTTGTTTGTAGCATTTTGCCAAAAACCGATACTGTCCTTCTCCTGGTCATCCAGTAAAGCATGAGTTTGTGGTTGTTTTATAGTTTTAGTTGTGTTCAAATGTTCGTGACCCCATGTGGGGTTTTCTTGGTGAAGATATCGGACTGGTCTGCCATTTCCTTTTCCAGCTCATTTTACAGATGAAGAAACTGAGGCAAACAAGGTTAAATGACTTGCCCAGGGTCACACAGCTAGTATCTGAGGTTGGGTTTAAACTCAGGTCTTCTTAACTCCAGGCCCAGCACTCTATCCCAAGCATAATATCAGCAGACTAAAATCAGACTTATTCCAACACAGGAAAAAACTGTCTAAATCTCTACGGTAAGAATTAGAGTGACCCCTACGGTTTTCATGGACAATTCACTAAACTTCCCAATCCCTTATTTTCCTCACCCACAAGATGGAAAAAAATTCCACTGCCATGACCATGGAGCAGAAGCTATGAAATCCGGGCAGACTCAATAACTGACAGATTCAGTAGAAAAAGGGCCCTGAGTTTGAGGCTACAGACCCGAGTTCAAATCCTGGACCTACAACTTACTATTTGTATGACCCTGATCAAGTTAACCTCTCTTGGCCTCAGTTTCCTCATTCCCATAAAGTTGGGGCTGGGATTAAGGGGGAAGCATAGTATGGCACAGGATGCAGAGAACTGGTTGAAAGTCAGGAGGAACAGGGATCAAGTTCCCTGAAATCCATCATTAATCTAAAACTTAACTCTTTTGGGACATTAGTTAGTAATTAAAGAAACTACTTCTTCATATATAATAAATAACCTAATTTATAGGATATGCTGCCCTTAATTAGAACTAAAGTTTTCATAAAATGCCACCTTCTGCCTCTGAGTATGCACATGCATACAGGGGGGTTCCAAAAGTCTTACTGCACTGACTTTTGGGACTTCCTATACATACACGTATCCCCCCCCCCCAATGTACCCAACACACTAAATAAAGGAGCTTTTAATTCTACTTGAATGCTAGCCTTCTCTATTAGAAACATGGGGGCTAATAATAGAACCAACCTTTCACAGGGGTGTTGTGAGGACCATGTAAGATAGTATTTGTAAAAGCCTTTAGCACTGTGGATAGCATGTATTAGGCTCAACTAATGAATGCTTGTTCCCTTCCTCTTCAGACATTAAGCTTAAAGTGTTTTCCATCATGATTTTTTAAAAAAGAAAAATTAATTTCAAAATATCTTGCCTTCATGTCTTCTTTTCTGTTGATTCCTCGGTATAGGTAAGACTGCAAGTGCTAAGTATCTCTTCCTCCTTTTGCACCCTCTGGCAAATGTATCAGAGCTAAGTTCCCGAAAGGGAGAGATCAGTGGCATATTTTTTTGCCTTTTTTTTTTTTTGGAGGGGAGAAGGCAGGGCAATTGGGGTTAAGTGATTTTCCCAAGGTCACACGGTTAAGTGATAAGAGTCTGAGGCTGGATTTGAACTCAGGTCCTCCTGACTCCAGGGCCACTACTCTATTCACTGTACCACCTAGCTGCCCCCAAGACCAGTGGCATATTACAAGGGTAGGGTTATAGAAGCAAAAAATCACTCATGTAAATACATAACATACACAACACACTCATACATTTCAGGGACATAGTTGCCTCAAAGGGTTTATACTTCTAAAAAGTGGGCTACATGACAAAGACTGTATGAAGAGTTTTGTTGAATGGATTAGATACCAATACTAATGGCAGACTGTAAAAATACCCATAAATGATCACTGTGGATTTAAAACACAGAGGATCTTAAGTCCCCAAAATACGGCTTCTCTCTAGGCTAGCCATGGATACTGAAAAATGATATTACACAAACAAGAAGGAAAAAACAGATTATCATCTTTGACAAGACAGCTCTTCACACTATTAATTTAGAAGCTATAGAATACTGACTTTGAAATATGAAGTAAACATGTTACAAATACTTCAAGGTTGATATAACTATCTTCCACTGTGGGAAATTTCAGGTTATACTTAATATTAAATTTTCTTTTATTCAAAGAGCAAAAATTCTTTTATGATATAAAGAATTCCCCTTTTGTCCCCATAAAAGGTAAATAATTAAAAATATAAATCCAACACTTATTTAAAATGCCCACTATGCATGTGCTAGAAAAGGAAAATTAAATCACATTTTCCTTAGTGGTTAATAAATTCATGATAGGCATATCTTCTAAAAAGTTCCAAGAAAGATCAACCAGGTCAAAGTATAAACATAAAATGACTAAACTTAAAAAAAAAATAAGCATGGTATACTGGAAAGAATTCTGACCAACTTTAACAGGAGAACCAATTTTTAGTACCAGATATGCCACTAACTAACTAATCTGGAAATAGGCCCTAGATATACTTGTTACAATCTTAATCTGAAAACACTAAAACAACCTGAGATACAGAAAATGAAGTATTTAGAAAATGCAATGGAAAGACCAATGAGCAAGGATTTGATTTTTTTTTTTTGTATTAGCTTATTGAATGGTTTGTGCGATGTCTCTGTATTTTCATTTTGTAACACCAGGGAGTTCATTCAATGATGTCTAAAAACTAGTAACAGATTTTGGCTAAAAACAATGTAAAGCATGATTTTCACCTTCTTTAGGGGTAGTACTCTTCCCTCCTCAGCCTCTAAAATCTATCCTGCTGAAATTTCTCAACTTTATAATACATAAACCAGAGGTAACTAGCAAAATAAAATATATACTAATCTGGGAAATCTAAAAGAATCCCACCCACCATTAGAAATGTGTAAAAAGTTTCTTAGTTATGCCATTGACATGACAAAAACAACAAAAAAAAACCCATTTTTAAAAAAATCACAAGTAATTGTTCCTATTCATATGTCCAAAACCACACATATGTAGGATATCAACCAATTATAGACACTTGCTAGGTAGGAGATATAAGATATTACTTTTGGATACTTCTTCATTATCTCAATTTTCTCCTGGAGTTTGATCTCATTGGTGTATGATGCAAATTGTAACCTATCCATGCCTTCCCACACCATGCAACATTTGTCCGTTTTCATTCACTAGCTCACCACAGGGATCCAACCAATGTGATATGGGCCTTCTTATTTAAGTCTTACATAATTATTTAACTTTTAAAAAATAATTATACTTACTATGTATATATGTACAGTGTGGTAGAATACTAGGCCTGGAGTTAGAAGATCTGAGTTCAAATCAGACACTTACTAGCTATTTAACCTCTGTCTGTCTCAGTGTCTCCCCCATCTGTAAGAATGGTGAAAATAACAGCACCAACCTTCCCAGGGTTGTTGTGAAGATCACATAAAATACTAATTATAAAGCGCTTAGCAGAGAGCCTAGCATTTTTAAGTGTTATATGTTACATTAGCTATTATCATGCATACATATATACACATATGAACCCACATACACACACATATACGTACACTTACATGTTTCTTTATAATCGGGGACGAGCACTTAGTCAAACAACCTCTTATATGCTGTTAATATTATCTAGTTCAATGGCGGTATCCACCTTTGACATTTCAGGGAAGATATTCTTAATTCATGGTCCAGGAACACTTTTCAAAAACACTTTGATAACTGCATTTCACTATAATTGGCTCCCTTTGTATACAATGTATTTTATTTGCATTTAAGAATATTATTCTCAGAGGGGGCTAGGTGGTGCAGTGAGTAGAGTGCTGGCCCTGGAGCCAGGAGAACCTGAGTTCGGATCCTGCCTCTGACACTTAACACACACACAAAAAGCTAGTCGTGTGACCGTGGGCAAGTTACTTAACCCCAAAAGTTACTTGCCCTCCAAAAAGCAAAAAATAAAAAAAAAAATATGTATTTTCAGAGGAGGTCTGTAGACTTCACTGACCTGCCCAAAGGTTCTTTGATTAAAAAAAAAACTGAATAACTCTTGTTCTAAAGAAAAAGCAGGAATAAGGAAAATGCTAACAATTTATGGAAACATTTTGGGATGATGAAATGTACACATCCTGAGAGTAAATACTAAAAGTTCCATTCCCTTCATCATCTGACACTATGCACATTGTTCCCTAACTGTGACGTTTCTCTGCATATTCTCTGACAGGAATTAAAAAAAAAAAACTCAACAGGGGCTCACCAAAATCAGTCTCCTTAGCAACAATTCAACAACAACAAAAAATTTTTTTCACAAAGACTTTCAACAGTAATTATTGTTAACCTCTAGCCTTATGTGTGTGTGTGGGGGGGAGAATTAGGTTTTTTATTTGTCTAAAGTATTTAGTTGCTCTCTTTCCTAAAGCTCCAAAGATCTTTGATAAGAAAATAGCAAAAATGTTACATGGAACATCTTATTTTATTCTATACAATAATTATCACATACGAGATGCTCACAACTCTTCAATCTTCTTAAGCCTCAGAAGTAGAGGTGGGGTTGAATGGGAAAGAGGCCAAAAGAAAAGAGAAATCACAATGGCAGGCAGTGCTAGCTAGCTCCTGCTCTCAGTCTGTTTTTACTATTCTAGTCTCTAAGGCCTACTTCTTGTCAAACAGTGGCAACCAGAAAGGAGATGCGTAGGAGCTGTGGAGAATGCAAAATGGACCCAGGTTAAATGAAACCCATATGCACATAGCATCTTCACCTAAACTGTCTTGCTTTCTTAGGATTTAACTCAGATACTGATGTTAATGTAATTTTATTTAAACTGAAGTTCATGCCCCAAAGGCAAACACTCAAGGGAAATTATGGCACATGGGTGAACTGAGTAGCTAAGACATATTCATAAGGGCATAATCAATCACTCAGTAAGAGGTAACATTTGCTCACCAAGAACTCTGATTTCTCACCTGGAGATTTCCCTTAAAAGGAGCTTGTACAACCTCTTAAAGGCAACCCAAACCCCATGTACAGCTGAAAGTTTATTAATGATATGGGTATGAGAAAAATATACTCTAAGGCAATTCAACAACTACAACAAGCAATTGCCTGTACTTTGCCACTACTGACAAAGCTTTTAAACAAAATAATCCTGTCTTCTAGCCTAAATACAAAAACACTGGAGACCTCAGAAAGGAAACCAAAACTTTCACTTAAAAAAATAAAACCACAACAATAAGAACAAAAAACAAAACCCCAAAACTAAAATGAACATAACAAAGCTGTGTGTGTGTATGTGTGTGTATGTGTGTGTTGGGAAGGAGAAAGAGAAGTAAAGTCTGGGCAAGTGTTGGAAAAATGGAATATTTTTATGTTAGGAGTTTTAGTACTTACTGTGCCCGGTTCTCTGTCTGATCCCGTGGTTACCAAGAAACGCACAGACATGCCCGTTCAGACACAGAGGCAAGAACAGAAATAAAAAAAAGGGGGGAAAAATTAGAACACAAGCCCCGAACAGTTTTAAAAATGGCTTTTATTTATATAAGTCATTGCACATTCCTAATACAGTGATTTCCTGAAAATTACAGTATTTTGTAAACATAAGATTTACAGTTTAACCATACACAAAGCCTATTTTTTAAAATTTCATGACAGAATAAATTACTTTTCTTCAAAAATTAGTCAAGTGCAATTTTGCCCAATATTTAATGCATACTAGAATTAAAGCCTATGAAACTAAGTAGTAACAGATGCAATTATCTAACCTTTCATTTGAACACATTCACTTTAAAATTTAACTTTCATTTCACCCCATTTCACAACATTACTTTCTTTGAAAATCACCCAATTAAGCAGTTAACAGTTTTCCATAATATGGTGCAGGCCACTGACATTACATTAAGCAGTTGCCAAGATGTCAAAAAAAAAAAAAAGCCCCACAATCTATAGAGTGGGAGAAAGCCTACAAATCCCCCAAATTTCAAACACTGAAACTTCAGTTTTTCAGTGGTAAAAAGGTTTTCGACAGTTGTTTTTCTCTCATTTTATATAAACTTGGGATTTCTTTAGGAGATGGACACAACTTTGCAGCATTGTATGAATATTCATTTGACAAAGAATCAGGTCCTAATCAGGCTTGCCATGCCTCTCACCTCTGTGGTGGTCTGCATCGTGATGCTTCTTGTCATCTTTTATTGCCAAGTGAGACTGCCCACTCAATGCACTAGAGAGGGCCAGGAGGCCAGCACTGCTTCCGAGGGGTGGAATCCCAGGAGGCTGCAGTCCGGATGGGTGAGGTGTTAGAGGCACTGGAGGTCCATGGCCGTGAGACAGATGCTGAGCCTGCAACTGCTGCTGCTGTGGGCAGGTGGTAGTTGGTCATTCCCAGAAGAAAACAGAACCGTGAAATGAAGGCATGAGGAAAAAAGGAATGAGAGGAATAAGAGAGAGAGAGAGAGAAGACAAAGGGGAAGGAAGAGGGAGAAAAAGGGTCAAAACATGGTTAACTCTTTGGATTCAAGGATCATGCTTCACACATTATTTTTTCCATACCACTATTCCTAGATCTCCAGATGCTAGGTGGTGCAGTGGGCAGAAGCACTGGGCCTAGAGCCAGAAAGTCCTGAGTTCAAATCCGGCCTCAGACAATTACTAGCTGTGTGACCCTGGGCAAGTCACTTAACTACTGTTTGCCTCAGTTTCCTCATCTGTAAAATGTGGACAATAACAGGACTTACCTCCCAGGGCTGTTTTGAGAATAGCATGAGACAGTCAGCACACTGCCTGCCACACAGTAAGCACTCGGTAAACGGTGACTATTATGATGATTCACCCTCAAAGAGTCTGTTACTTTTAATAGGCCTAATGAGGTGATTTAAATGGATAGAATCAGTGGCAAAGTTTCTAGGGCCTCCATTTATGAATCTGTTT
This sequence comes from Petaurus breviceps papuanus, assembly GCF_028583685.1. Lineage (NCBI taxonomy): Eukaryota > Metazoa > Chordata > Mammalia > Diprotodontia > Petauridae > Petaurus > Petaurus breviceps. Next base: position 4,943,660 of record NW_027185694.1, on the reverse strand, counting down.
AATCTCTAATCTCCTTTCAACCACACACCCTTGGCATTAATCTAACAACACAGCAGCAAAAAGAGCCAAACTGATTTTTCTCACTTGTCAAAAGGAAGAAGGAAACCAGAGGCAGAGCAGTTGCTTTCTTATTGGAAGGACCGTCACGTGGAAGAGGGGGATTAAGCTTACTCTGCTCAGCTCCAGAGGTCAGAAGCAGGACCAGCTATTCGAAATTGCAGATATGGGCTCAAAATAAATCAGAATAACTGAAAAATGAGAACCACCCAGCAACAGAACAGCCTCTCCCTTGTGAACTCAAGTAATGTTTACTTGAAGTAAACAAGTAGAGAGAAAAACTGGGTGATTCTTTTCAGAAGCTTTGTAGAGAAGAAGGCTTCCAGGCAGGGGAGGGATGGAATGACTTCCATGGTCCCTTGCAGCTTGAGACTGATTCTGTGATTATCAACTCCCCAGGGAACCAAGCACACATTCTGGGGAAATTTCACCATATCGATGATCAATCCAGGTAATTTACCCTAGAATCAATGACTGATAAAGATAGAAGGACAGTGACTATCTGGTCCACCTCCCTCATTTACAGATGAATACACTGAGGCTCAGTGACAAGCCCAAAGACACCCAGCTAGTGAGCAGCAGGGCCCAGACAAGAATTCTCTTCTCTCTACTCAGGACTCCCCCCACCCTTCATTCAACCCACTTTGCTTCTCTCACTAACACAACACTGCAACCACCACCACCCCCTCCTTCTCACCCCGCTATAAATTTGCCCACATTTAAAAAGGTATTCTTTTCTCTCAAATTACAGTTAATAGCTTACTGTGTGCAATGAAAAATACTCAAGAAAAGGCAATGCAACATAAATTTAGCCATATTTCAGCTGCCAGGTATAAAACTAGGTTTAGAAGAAAGAGTAAAAATGATTAAAGCTTAATTTCTAAGGTGCCCTGTCAGATCCCAAAATTAAGGCTCTGATTTGTGGCAACTTCCCTCGGCCTCAACTGCTTATTTTATTGATGGCCCGCCTAGACTGTTCCTACTGCATTAAATCATGGCCGTTCTTCAGTAAGGGCCTCAAGCACTACCTTCTCACTGATTTCTAAATAGAACAATAAATACCGTCTTCAAATCTCTCTACCTTCAGAGTATAAGGTAAAATCGCGTGTTTTATCATCAGAAATCAGGAAAATATTTGTACAGAATTTTTAAAACCTTGTCAAGTTTCCCCCCCTCCCCCTCTCATCATCTGAAAAACAGCCCATAACAGGGGAAAGGGGACTGACCAGCTTCCACACAATTCTCCCCTACCCCTGAAACGAAACCATTCCTAATGGGAAGAAAAATGGGGACAAGGACAGACCAGAGACGACAAGAAGAGTCTTCTTGAAAAGTGTATCTAAACGAGGCATTTACCATTTTAAGATCACAGTAACAATTATTTTATGCATATAATCACCTTCCTGTCGTTTCAAAGACACTAATTCCTGCTCTGTCACCTGTTAAGGGGCTCAGCAACAGCAAGACATAAAACTGAAGAAGTTGGCAGCAGCCTCATGGTCTGCTAGGCATGCTCATTAGCACTTAATTAAAAACTAGACACCTGCCATAAGAAATGTGCTCAGAGAAGGATGAGTAAAAGGTCTGTCCTGGCACCAATTACTATCATTACTTGGAGACTAAGAGCTATGTCCGGTGGGGGGGATGGGGGAGAAGAGGGGAGGTACAGGGGTGGGGAGGGGAAGGAGAACCCAATGATGCATACACAAGCAACTGCAGTGGATAATTAACCATAGTGCTGATTGGGGTGGGGGAGGGGAGGGCAACGTGAAAGTTCAGCTCAAGTGGATACTGCTTCCCTCACCAAAAGGCCTTCCAAAAAAGCATTAAGGGTTTTTAGCTCGATGCCAGGTCCAGCAGGCATTTGTTTTTGATTCATTATTGTTAGGAATGGAGATGTAGACTTTCTCGCCCCACTAAATTTTAGAAATATTAAATCCAAGGCATACAATGTAAATTGATTTAAAATAACTATGATTAGAGGGGGGTGGTTGGACCCAACACATCAATTAAACAAGATTTTATTAAGCACCTACTATGTGCTAGGCACTGGTGATAACAAAGACTATTATATAGAAAGAACAAATAAATTAGCTAATTGAATTGTCAATAGCTCTTAATTTCTATCCTGTTCTACCTTCCCCCAATTGTGATCCCAAATCTGAGCTTCAATATTCAGCATGGTCAGCCTTTTCTGAGCAAAAAGCTCATAAATGTAGTGCTGTCCATAGTAGCCACAGAGCAGCTCACAATCATGTATCATTCATTTAAATTAAACATTTAATGAGACAACTTAAGTACAAGGTCCATGGGGTGGGGAATAAAAAAAAAACAGACAAGAGAAAAAGGTCCTGCCCTCAAAGACTGTGCATTAAAGTAGGAGAGAGATTATAAAGCAAAGAACTATAACGTAGGGATGGATGTTTTACGCACGATAGAACATGGAGTGAAGTGAGGAGAGATTATTTTCTCCTAGGCAGATCAAAGAGTAACTTTATGGGGAAGTAACATTTCAGTGAGTCTGTAAGTGGAAGACAGATTCATAGGTGGCACAGTGGATAGACCCACCAGGTCTGGGGTTAGGAAGACTCATGTTCTTGAGTTCAAATCTAGCCTTAGACACATACTAGCTGTGCGACCCCAGGCAAGTCACTTACCCATGTTTGCCTCAGTTCCTCATCTGTAAAATGAGCTGGAGAAGGAAATGGCCAAACATTCCAGTGTCTTTGCCAAGAAGACTCCAAATGGGGTCACAAAGTGCTGAACACAACCAAAAATGACAGAACAGCAATAATGACAACAAAGTGAGTGGAAGATAGAAAACAATGCTAGGCTGTCATTGAGGAAAAAATAAAGGGAGTATAGAAGAAAGAAGAAAGGGAGAGGGAAGGATGTGTACCAGAAATAGCAACTAATCCAAATTTTTATATAGGGAGCTCCATACAAGTTGGCATGTAATTTAATTAGGCAACTAATCCAGAGCACCTAGGATGAAATTCGAAGAAGAATCAGCAGAAGAGAAGTGTTCTGCAACAAAGTACTTTCTCCAAAGACAGTTAAGTCACCCTATTGATCAATCAATAAACATTATATTTAGACTACATTACAATATCCAACATGCTGAATGAAATGATAGAAATGGCACTGAAGACAGCAAAGATTGGAAACAATTGTACCAGACCATATACAGAGGTCATCCATACTGTGGATACAATATCATTTTGAGAGTGAAAGGGTCCAATTCTTAAGACATGTGAAAAAGGACAGAAAAGATCATGAATAATTGTTTTGGTCAAATCAAACCTCAGGAGACTCAAGAAAGGTTTTGTATAAGAGGTGTTGCTTCACCATGAAGGAAGTCAACATTTAGGGAAGAGAGATCTAAGAAGTCAGAGAATTCCAGGCAAAGGGCTATGGATAGGCCAGATGTGGTAGATGAAGGGTCACATTCAGGGGACAGCTGTGGTCCCAGTTTAGCTGGAATACAAAGGAGAACAGTATATGAAACCTGAAGGATAATGATAATGGAGCTCCACTAAGTTCTTCAAATAAACATAATTAAATTACTTTTTGTAATACTCGCTCACATGTATATATTGTTTTAAGTTTTGTAAAGCACTTCTCTCAGAATGACTTCATGAGTGATGTTATCATCTCAATTCTACAGATGAGAAAACTGGGAGTAAGAAGTTAAGGAATTTGCCCAAAGGCAGAGACGGTGTTTAAAACTTTCTACTCCATCATGCTACTAATCCTACGCAAAAGGGAGGCAAAATCGTTTGTTCTTTTCCGCTAAACTTTCCTAAGGAGATGCTACAGAAATAAAACAAAGTCTTGAAAGCAAAAAATAGATTTTAATGACTGATGGTTCAATGAAGAGTTAAAAAAAGGTCATAGAAAAACCCACATACCCTTTGAAAAAATCTTCTCTCCAGAGCTAATGAGTTTCTTCCTTCACAAAAAAGGCAAAAAGTATGTATACTATTCAAAATAAATGAGGGGCAGAAAATCAAGAGGAGCTATTTTAAAATATGATAAAATATGCACAGATCTAAAACCAACATTATTTGTAATAAAGAAATACCAGTAGGTTTTGCAAGAAATATGGAGTAAAGAAAGGATGCCTTTTCTTCAGTGTTATTTGACAGTTCTAGAAATGTTAGCAATAGTAATAAAATAAGAGAAAGAAATCAAAGATATAAATATAGTTGGAGAGGAGACAAAATTGTCCCCAAATGACAGTTTCCTTAGAAAACCTCAGAGAATAAGCAAAAGAAAATGAATTATAAATAGCTTTAGTAGAATAGCAAAATAGTACATAAACCCACAAAAATAAATGACATCTCTAAATAGCTATAACAAAATTCAGAAGAAAATAATAAAAAGGGAAGTTTCATACGAAACAACAAAAACCGCATGCTGTTTATATTTCAGCAATGGCACAGTCAAGACTTCTGCAAATGTGATCACAGAATACTATTTTAAAAATTAACTTGATTAGAGATGTTCTGTTCATATTTGGGTAGTTCCACTGACAAAATGATATTAACTAAATTTATCAATTCAGTGAGCTAATAATCAGTGAGCTTACATTCTGCTAGGCAAAATAACAACCAAAATCATTTGGAAAGAGAAAAAAGGCCCAAAATCTCAAAGAAAATAATAAAAAAATTAGGAATGAAGGTGAAACATTATTTCCACATCTCAAATCATACTATATGTCATCAAAACTATTTGGTTCTAGTTAAAAAAACAAAAAAGTAGAGAAGCAGAACAGACTAGAAGCGGATAGAGTATAAGCAACTGAACTTAGTAAGGTGGTGTTTAATAAACCCAAAGAAATGTATTACTTGAGAAGAATTCAATTTAACAGAAACTACTAAGAAAACTGGGAAGCAGTTTGGCACAAATTAGATTTAGATCAATGTCTTATACCTTATACAAGAATAAGCTCAAAATGGATGCTTGACCATAAGAAAAGTTACAAGAGAATGAGACAGGCATCTTATATTTATGGGATAGGGGAGAATGTGCAAACCAAACAAAGCAATTATATAAAATAAAAAAGTTAAATTCAATTACATGAAATTGAAAAGTTTTTGAAAAAAAACAAAATCAATAACAACTATACCAAGAAGGGAAGCAATCAAACAGGGAAAATATCTCTGATAACTTATACAGAAAACTAACAATAATATAAGTGAAGAGCTATTCCCCAATGATTAAAAGATATGAACAAATAGTTCTTAAAGGAAGAACTGCAGAATATTCTGCATGAATGGAATGTTCCAAATGTTCCAATTCACTAATAACAAATACAAATCAAAATAACTATGAGGTTTCACCTCACACACCCCAGATAACTGTCAAATATAGTAAAAGATGTATATACTTAATGTTGCAATTATGGAAAGACACTAAGAAATTGTTGATTCTTAAGGAGCTATACATTGGTACAATCATCCTGGGGGAGAAAAAGCGGGATTATGCTAAGAAAAGGACCAAAATGTCCATCTTTGGACATCTGACCCAGAGATACCCCCACTAGAAACCTAATACAAGAATATGAAAGATAAAAAGAAGCTATTCATAGCATCACTTTTTTGTGGTATCAAAAAACAAGAAATGAAATAGGTACCCATTTGAGTGAGGAACAATTAAAGAAAATGATGTATATAAATGTAATGAACTATTACTGTGTCATAATAAACAATATGTGGACCATCCAGAAGCATGAGAAGAATTCTCTAAACTAATGAAGAATGAAGTAGAATCAGGAAAACCATATGTATAATGATTCCAAGACCATGAATGTTAAAACAAGACAAGGAAGGAGCTAGCTGGTACAACAGACAGAGCATCAGAGAACCAGAAGTTGGGAAGACGGAAACCCAAATCTGGCCTCAGATGCCTACTAGCTATGTGATCCTGGACAAGTCACTTAACTCTGTCTGTCTCTATTTCTTCATCTGTAAAATGAGCTGCAGAAGGAAATGGCAAACCACCACATTATCTTTGCCTAGAAAACCCCAAATGGGGTCACAGAGAGTCAGACATGACTGAAACTACTGAACAGCAAAAACAAGGAATGCAAAAGACACTGAACTAAATGCTTAAGTCACCTTTCAATTCTAAATCTATGGTATCAATTAAAATTTTTAAAATGAGAGATTTTGTAAATAATGATCCCAATCTTATAGTGCTTCTAACTAGAGGGTTAGGTTTGAATTACATCACTTCAGCAAGTCTTGAGGCTTTGAAATCCATAGGCCTTTGATTTCTAGAAAAAATCTAGCACTTATTATTAAAAGAATAGTTAGTGAACATCTATGAAAGGGAGCCACACTCACTCAATTCTCCCCTCCCCATTTTTCTGAAAATGGGACTACTTGATGGATACCTCAGGGAGATGCAGTACATATAGTTTCCTGAAGTTTAGCAGAGTATTTGACAAAGCTTCTCATGCTTTTCATAGGGAGAAGATAAAAAAGTAAGAGAGATGTCAGTTTGATTAGTGCCATCCATGTTGACCGGTCAGACTCAGTTAATGGCTCAATGTCTTTTTGGAAGTTATCCAGTGAAATGCCTGAGGGATTTTCATTGTTTAATATTTCTATCAATGATTTGGAAAAGGATGTATATATCATGCTTATCACATCTGCAGATACCACAAAACTGGAAAGGAAAATGGAAAATAGTTATAATCCGAAGGGATCTCAACAGGCTAGAAAACTGGATTAAATCTAATATGATGAAAATTTAATTGGAATGTTTACTCTTTTCTTCAGGTTTGGAAGAATTAACTTCAGAAGCATAATATGAGGAAGTATCTTTTTCATGTTTAAAAAAAATCTGGGTTTGAGTTTTTGTTTTTTTTTTAATAAATGTTTCTTGTTTTCTTGTTAACTACAAACCTAAAAGAAGTCAACCGTATTATAGAACAGCCAAAAAAAGTCCATGTGATTTTAAGCTGCACTGAGATAAGCACAAGGCCAAGAACAAAAAGGTGATAATTCTACTCTATCCACCACACTGGCCCACATCTAGAGTTGTGGTGTGCATTTTTGTATGCAACATTTCTAAGGACATACATAAGCAGGAGTATTCAGGAAGATGAACTCTCAGGAGGATGGTGATGGGAATTGAGATTATATCATGAAGACTGATTGAAGGAAATGATTACATTTAACAGATTAGAAAAAAACTTAGAGGGTACATAACTGACTTCAGTCATGAGGTAAACATTGAAGAGGAAGCTTTGGGAGGTAATAAGTTATCCCTCATTAGAGATCTGCGGACAAAGATGGGATATATATCATAGAGGAGATCCTTCTTCAGGTAGGGAGTGGGCTACAAGGAACTTTCCAACTCTGATTCTTGGAATGTTTGCCCAAGCAAATAAGTAAACTTCCAAATACTATAAATCACATGGTAGAAAACCTGATTCCCCTCTATCCATTTTAACTTAATAATGGTCACTGAATTTAGTTTTGAACATTAAGATGAACTAGTACTTGTGGATTTAACAAATTAGGATCAGAGAACCTGGGTTCCTAGCCTGGTCCTGCTATCTGTATAAGTTTGAGCGAGTGGTTTGATCTCTTTGAGCCTCAGTTTCCTCATTTGTAAAAACAGAAGTTTGGACATATTTAATCATTCATATCTTTGTATACCCATTAACGTACTAGCATTCTGGTCTCAAAGTGGTTTTTTTGGTTGTTTGTGTCTTTTAAATTCAGCTCTCATTACTCCTTTATCTCCAAACACCTTTTTGCAACTCAAAAAAAAAAATGCACATCCACTTTCTAGAATTGACTATATTACTGTGAGATTAAAATATATCACCCTCCACTCGACATCATCTTCTGCTATACTACATAAAAAAGAATCAACCTTTTACATATTGATGGTGAAAAGCAAGCATGGGATGGTTTGGATTTGTTGACAATGGCATTTGATATTCTCATCCTCTTCCCCCAACATGTCAGATTTGGGAAGTATCTGAGTAAAAAGTACTAAATCTTGAGTTAATGAGACCTCAAAACCCACAAAGGAATAATGTCTCCTTGTCCATGTCTTCAGAGAAAACCTCAAGCACACACATTTTAAATAACTACTTCCCAAAGTGGGGGAAACAATCATAATGGTCGCCAACAGGGGCAGAAACAGAACCCTTGCCTCTGGGTTTAATGGTTAATATGAAGAATGAAGAATTATATTTTAACCCTCAATGTTCACATCAAAAACACTATAAAGTTCAAAAATTTATATTAGTGTGTATTTTCTCCAAATAGCTGCTCTCTAAATTCATTATCAAATGTCCTGCTTTTTTCTCTTTCTTATAAAGACCGTTTACATTTCAGAGAGAGGAAACAAATGCCTTGACATTTTGTAAACAAAGAGGGGCGAGCTTAAGTACAGTCAGTTCTGCTATAAGGCTCCTTTCAAAAACACGAATTTGCTCCAAGGCAATTGATATATTTGAGGACATTCTGATTATGACACGAATTTTGTGTTAACTTACATGTGATTTTAGCATCTTACAGAAAACTACACCACTGCACAAGAACTCATTAGCTGCCATCCTTCTGTCATCAACGTCCATGAGCAAACTTCAGAATTTCAAATCTTTATCAAACCAGGTTGTTGTTCCAGACTTTGCCAGCCTGCCCTCCTGGGAATTAGGACCCCAAGCAGCAGCCTGAGGCTGCTGACAAGGCCATTGTTTGCTGTAGTATCTATGCACTTCTCAGACATTTAACATGCATGCTACTGTGCTACTGTGTTTAATGAATATACTATTTTTTTCCATGTGTCACTGACAAAGTTTTTGAGTGCTGTGCTCCTTAACACCATTCCCCCCATAAACCCTGTGGTTTGTATTGTGCAATTCTGCATAGGGAATAGAGCTTTCTGGAAATGGATACGTCCCATTATTGTATAGCCTGACAACTAGAAAACACACACACACACACTCTACTACTACTGCTGGTATTATTACACAAGTCACCTTACATTGGGTGAATGGCCTCTCCCCAACAGAGGGAAAGAAGAAAACAAGCAGAAATCGTTCAGTAGATCCAAATGATTCTCAAACTACTTAAATAATAAGAATCAAGGGGCAGTTAGGTAGCTACGTAAATACAGCATCGGCCCTAGAGTCACAAGGACCTGAATTCAAATTCAGCCTCAGACACTTGCCACTTACTAGCTGTGTGACCTTGGGCAAGTCACTTAACCCCAATTGCCTTGCCTTCCTCCCTTCAAAAAAAAAAGAATCAAAAGAAAATATACCATTTGAAGGTTTCTGCCTCAGTTAAAAGCCATACTAATAAATAATTGATGAGAAACAATGGGGTATATGAAGAGTTTATAGATACCAAAAAGATAGATAAGGATTGGGCCTATGTTTTCACTGGTATAGGGGACTTTGAGATGAGGAACCTACCACTCACATAGGCAAGCACTTTCTATGCAACTGATGTCTTAAGAGAGTTGGCCGGGGCACTAAAAGACTTAATGACTTGCACAGAATCACGCAAAGAATATGTGTTAGATGTAGGACTTGAACTCAGGTTGTAGGTAGGGCAGTAGATAAGAGTGCGGGAGTCAGCCCCAATTTAGCCTTAGACATTTGCCAGCTGCATGACCCTGGTCTGGCCATGTCCCTTTACCTCTCTCAATCTGTGTTCTCACATGTAAAATGGGGACGATGACAGCACCTATCTCACAGAGTAGCTATAAGGATAACATGTTTGCAAAGCATTTCTAATTTTCCCCCCTATCTTCATGTTCAAGTAGTAGTATTCTAAAGAACTTAAATATGATACAAATTTTATTTGAGTTTATATATAGTAAAGCATCTAATGAAGTTTGGGATGTTAACAATAATCAACCAATTTACAGTAAGACTATTTCTCCACTTAATAAAGCTGATACAGCTCTGTAAAAGACTTAGCTATTCTGATTAAGACAACAATCCAAGACAATGCTATTTCTCACTGTCTGTGACTTGTGGCCGCTTAGCTGCACTGGTCAGATCACAGGCCAGTCCACTCCTTTCTGTTCCCCTGCTATGGAACGCCCTACCAACCCTATCAAGTTTCCAGTTACAGTTCTTCCCATCTTTACCTAACTTGCACTTCAGATGCTCTCACATTAACTTCCTAACACTATTTATGTCAGTCCTTACCCCACAACCTTCCCTCAAGGAAATGCACAAAACCCCATGAAGTAACTTTAACTCTACTGAAGAATACTGAAGATCTGAAGCAAACCCCAATATTTGTCAGTGATTCTTGGCAGTACAATTTAACTGCACTCCGCAGTTTCTTTCCTTTTTGGGGGGAAATTTAATAAATCACCATTCTATTAAGATATACTCATATAAAGGGCTTGGCATCAAACAGATTATAGCTGACAAAGATGACCTTGAGTGTTACCCCAGTTTGTCTAGTCCATTCTTTCGGGCAGTTGTATTCATTACTCTTTTAGGCTGTATTCCTGTTTTTACAAAGAAACACATCCAGCCCAGGTATTTATAGGCTTTTCAAGGATTAACTGCATCCTCATAAGAATAAACCCTCAAGAGGTTAACCTCATCCTCTTAAACTTCACATACTACAGTCCCACAGATAACTGTCAGTAACATCCAAGGGACAAAAATAATCCAACATCTTGCTAATCCTTTAGCCAATCAACTCATGCAACAATAGAGAGCCCTTTAGGAGGCATACAACTCAATCTGTCTTAAGAATACAATCAGACAAAAACATTTATTTCCCCCCAAAATATTAAAAACCTATACAAAATGCCACCAAAGTTGAATAATCAATTAAAAAGCTTTTATCTTCCAAGTAGTGTAGATACAAACATAAAAACGAAACAGGTCCTGCCCTCAAGAACCTTATGGTCTATCAGAAGAACCATCAAGCACACATATAAATATGTGTGAAGTCTATAAGGCTAACAAAAAAGTTTTGGAAAGTAAAACACCAGCAGCTAGAGGAGATGAAAAAAGGTCTCACGAAGGTCCTTAAACTGGTCTTTGAAGAAAAGTAGGGATCCCTAGAGGTGAAAAAGATGCAGCCGGATATCCCAGTCATGGGAGACAGCCTGGGCAAAGAAACAAGAATCCAAGAGAAGTTTCTAGTTTTTGTGTCATACATCTTCATTACCAAACACAAAAAGATGCCTATCTGTCAAATAAAGCATGCTCAGTATGCCTTCAGGGCATCAGCCATACATAAAATTTCCTCAAAATTTAGCATAATAGATGAGATTATTGATTAACTTTGTAAAAAGGTAGGCTAAATAACTCAGATAAATAAATAGGTTAAATAAATCAGAGTAAGATCAGAGTAATCACTGAAACTCCTCAGCACCAGGTGTATGTATCAACACTAGAGAAATGACAGACTTTCTTGTAGCTAAGACGACCACATCATGTAGTGAACATCTGGTTTTTCTGGCTAGATGGCCAAAAACACTCCACGTGTGTAAAGTCTATCACCCTCTTGCTCTTGTTCCTGCAAACACACACCCTGTCCTTCAAATCCCACCTCAAAAACTTAATGGCTTTGTACCTGGAACTTCGCTGTTCTCCTCTATGTGAATATTGGATACTGAAATCAATGATTTTTCTATCTCCTTTTCAAACATGATCTTTTGGTTTCTAAAAACTATTCCTTATCGTTAAAAAAAAAAGAACCTCACATTTTTGTTAACCTAACAGAATTTACATCATACAAAGTGAAGAATAGCAATGCTTTTTCAGTGATATACACCTTCAAAATCATTCTTGCATGAAGAAAAGCAGCTAGTTCAAACACTGAAATATCTGTAAGCCCTGTCCATGAAAAGAAAATACAAGTAGAAGTCTTTGAATTCTAGCAACTGGCACTTAGAACACTGTTAATTATCCATTTACAGCACTTAGCAGGCCTGGAAGCACCATGATATATTTCCTGATATGTTTCCCCTAACTTGAGAGGGTTGATAATCCCCAGACTAATATAACAGGATAAACATGTGGGTAGAACTAAGATGGGAGTGGGCAAGTTAATGAGACCAATTTGCCTTGTTGATAGAAAGCCTGGGCTCAAGTCCTACCATGGACCCATTCAACAACTGTTAAATGCTAGGTACTGTGATGGGTGCTGGGCATACAAAAAACCAAACCAAACCAGAAGAGTCTTTGGCATCAAAGAGTTTACATTTTGCTAAAGAGACATAAGGGTGATAAACAACACATACACATATAAATGTTGTTGTTCAGTCCTGTCTGACTCTTCGTGACACCATTTGGGGTTTTCTCAGCAGATACCTCTCCAGAGGTTTGCCATTTCCTTCTCTAGCTCATTTTACAGATGACAAAACCAAGGTCAATAGAGTTAAATGACTTGCCTAGGGTCACACAGCTAATAAGTGTCCAAGGCCAAATTTGAACTCAGGTTTTCTTGACTGCAGGCCTGGCACTCTAGCGGCCCTGTATATACCAATAAACGCAAAGTAATTTTCAGGCTGTAACATGAAGGGCAGTTTGTTAATAGAATATGGGCTCTGGGGGCACAATGGAAGGGTCTGGAGGAAGGCAACCCATGCTAGATGTGAGACCATGGGCAAGGCACTGAGCTTCTCGGGGTGTAAGGCAACTCTAACAACGTCAGAGATGAGTTTGTGGGACACACAGAGGAGTTTCCACAACAGTGGCAGATAGTGATAAATACTGTTCTATCAACCAGCATTTACTGAGCGCCAGGTACTGAGCCACTGAGGCTCTAAAGACAAAAATCATGCAGTTCTCACTCTCAATGAGCTTATTATGGTCTACTGGGAGACATGACAAACATACACGAAATAAGTATATACAGGATGAAGTAACAAGAAAAAGACCTAAAGTAGTAAAAATTTTAAATGTGACCATGGGCAAGTCACATACCTTCTCAAAAAGGATGAGCTAAATGATTTAGAGCAGTTAGCCAGTAGATCATTTAAAATCTCAGTTCTGATCCAATCCAATCCCTTTCCAGCTCCAAGATTCCTAAGGTTCAGATTCTGTGACTGGTGGAGGAGGGACAAATAACTTTTGTTCTTGTACATTCAGGATCCAATTCTGAACTTTAAGCCTTTGGGTCTGGCTCTCAGGTCAACACCTGGAGGCTTTTTGATATTATGAAGGAACAACTGAACAAGAATCAAAGAATATTTTTTTTTAAATAGAAAGAGGCAAAAAGGTTTGGCTCATGTATTTCAAAAGGCAGGTAAGTCTTGTAAAACTCTAGAAACCCAAGCAAGTCTATTTCTAGGACAGCTGAAATGTCTGAAGCCTGATCTCCAATGCCTACAGAGAAATTTTCAGAGAGGAAACAGTTAAACATCATCTCTAAGTTTCTCAAAGAGTGAACAAGAGGTTCAAAGTCTTCCAGGTCCCACATCCTGCCTCACCTCAATCAATGATACATTTTTAAATTTCCTTGAAGGTGTTTTTTACTCGCTATGTCACAGTAAAATAAAATTGTAATAGGAAAGAATTCTGAATCATAAAATAGTGCATCATTTTAAATGAACATGCATTACTATTGCAATAACCCTGATAGATGTGTATGTATTTTTAAGGAGTTTTTATGACAGACCTAAAAAAAAAACCCAACCCAAAAAACAGTAGATCAACTAAAGCAGAAGTTTTAAAAACCTGTTTTTGTGTCACAGACCCCTTTGGCAATTAGGTGAAGCCCATGCACCACTTTTCAGAAGATTTTTAAATGCATAAAATACAATACAAAATGAACAAAATGGAAATCAATTTAAATACATCAAATTTTTAATGCATAGACTGGAGGATATATAATATATAAATATATGTGTATGTGTGTGCATGCATACACATAAAACTTTAGGTATATCCCCACTTTAAATGACTGACTTATTGTTTTTTTACAGAAGCAATTAGATAAAAGTATTACTGGGGAAAGTTAGCACCCAGAGAACATACTATAAAGGGGAAATATATGGCAAAGTAACAACAGTGGCTAATGGGGTAGGCGAAGAATTGCCAACCAGTGAGTCTTTGACCAACTTAGCCAGCATTTTAATGACACAAGTCAACTATTCTTATTAATTTTACTTTTTAAACGTATTTATTACAGTAACCCTTGCTAAGACAGCAGAGCTGTATCAGCTGAGCTGAGAGTTGGATATTCCAGAGACAGAAACTGCTTGGGGTGTTTAAAAAAAAAGACAAAAGGGAGGACAAAACCCTGGAAAATGGGATTGCCTGACAGTGAGAAAGTGTAGGGAAAGGTGAAAGGGCAGACTGAATAATGGGAAGATAATCACTAGGCTGCAATGGTCTAATGCTAGTTAACTAGTCAAAACATAAGTGACCTTAAAATTTCACATTAAACTTACATTTGTATATCACTGAAGGTTTAAAAAGTGTTCTTCAAAAGGATCCTTGGAGGCAGGGAGTACAAATATTATTATTTCTATTTTATCAGACGAGAAAACAGACTCAGGGAGTTGAAATGACTTCCTCCTTGCCACATAGGCTAAAGTCAGTGATGGAATTTAAACATAGGTCTGTCGATGCAAGACCCAGCCATCTCCTCTCCCTGCCTTACCACGGTAAGTGAAGATGAAGTTTGGAAGGACTTGCAAACATCAGAAAGCAAGGTGGGCGAAAGTCAAAGAGAGGACTAGATGAAGGGTGACTGCCACTTCTCCCAGGACACCACATTTAGAAAGGACTGAAATTTGCCTTTCTTCAGCAGCATAAAAACAGAGCTTAGCAGCTAATTAGCAGCAACAATTAGGTTAAAAAGGAAGGTACCAGATGGTAGGCTGAGGTGAGCTCCTCCCCTGTTCAGGATTCTCTACTACCTCCCCATCCTCCAATGGAGGACCCATTTACGATTCCTTGGCCCAGGCACAAAATCTTTTGGTAATACCTCACGTTAGACAATGAAGTATTTTGCTTTAAGTTTTGAAAAGAGTTTTACATATATTATCTTATTTGACCCCTACAACCCTGTGGGGTTAATGCTCTTAAAACTCTCAATTTACAAGTAAAGAAACCAAAGTAAAGAGAGGTTACATTTGCTCAGGGTCATATAGATGGTAAATGTTTAAGGCTGAATTTGAACTTGGGTCTTCCTGATTCCAAGTACAGTTCTCTATCTCCTACCTAACTTACCTTCCTTTTTATGTTTATCATCGTCTTATAAAGAACTGAATATCAGTCCGGTATATAGGTATGTAATCCCTATCCTACTACGTTTCTATGGAAAAGTTTAGGTTTGACTTATGTCAAGCTTAGAGCAGTTTTTTCCAGGAATAATAACCCACTAAGTGTGAGGACTGCCTGTAGAAATCTGATATTCAAGTACTCACATTCATATATATTCATTTCCCTTAGCTCATCTTGTTCTTCTAAAGCCCTCGTGGTTTGTGTGTCAAACCAGACCAAACCCTGAGTTCATTAAGTACTCTGTATTATTAAATAGCCCTTTTATGGTTACAAGAATACAACCCATTTAATAACAAATAGCTTTTAAAAAGCAGCATTCAACAGGTAAACATGCAATCATTATTCTACTGAAGCCATCAAATTTGCTTTCTCTCCCTCACCACTGAAATAGTCAAAGCCACGAACAAAAAAAAAAACACAACAAAACATCCTGAATATAAAATTTCAAGAGTCGGTCTCTTTCTCTCTCTCAATAGGGGGTGAGAAAAGGCTAACAATCAAAGAGAAATAAATTAACAAAATTGCCCTAGCTATAAGAACTGAGTTTATTTCCAAGAGAAATTAACAGTATTCTGAATTACCTAATAAAAGAAAAATTAAAAACTTCCCATCTCCCCAGAGTACCCAGTTTCAGATCCAAGTATTGAGGACACAAGAACACAGATACTTAACCAGGAGAAGTTTTCTATTGTTAAGAAAACCTAACCTTTTTTTCCAACCCCCCCCCCAAAGTTTACCTTAGAGTAACATCTTTAGCACTGCTGAGCACTAAGTTCTTTGACTGTACCTTAAACTGAGAATTTTTTCCCTCATTTGCATTTTAAAGAGGACTCTTTCATGATCTTTCACACTTGTAATAGATGTCTAAACCGTTAAATTACTATTTCTTTTCTTAGCCTGAAAGACGATGCAGTTTAAGGGCATGGCCCCTTCTATTGTTCTTTACATTAAGTCAGGTCCCTGAACAATACTGACAGCTGCTATCAAACCAGGCTGCATTTACTTTGGTGTACAGCTGCTGCTTGTAGGAACAGACAGCCTCCTGATGCCTCCTCCCCTCTGGGGAGACAGGTTGACACACTGCATGTTCAATGAATGGGGTGCAAAGGTCTACTGAATTGTCAACCCAATTTTATGCTACTCCGATTTTCCAGGATGCACACAATCCCTTTCAAGTAAAATCAAGCATATGTCAGAGCATGAAACTTACAGTTTAGGATAGGATCATTATTGATCACATCCATCTATAAAAAGATCCCTCTGACAAATTAATACATACTTAAAATGATCAGTTATGAAAGATTAGATTGCTAAGTGTGTTGTAGACATCTGGCTGTCAGGAGTCTTGAGTATGGCCTACGCTTAACTGATGTAGGTTTTCTGCTGTGCTACCATACCCTGTATTAATGAAATATTAAGTTTTCTAGAACAAAGTAACTGAGGTAACTATTAAGCCCCCACTTCTAAAAGAACTCCTGACACTGGTATTTTGGGGGGGAGGGTGGTAAAGCTCAAAATTTTCAACTATTTTTTCCTGACTTTGAAATAAAGGAGATTTTTGTAAGTCTAAGAATCTATTATAAAGTTTTAAGGTCAATAATTTATACTGAAACATAAAGATTTTATAGGACAATCAGTGTGATAAATTACATATTTGGGGAATTCCTTGCCTATTTTTTTTTCTTGGAAAGAAGCTGTGAGCAAACTACGAGTAAAATTCACTATTATTCTTTAAGATAATATTTGTAAAAGGCTTTAACTTAGCACCTGGCACATAGTAGGCATCATATAACTGCTTATTCCATCCCCAAATCAAACACTGTACGTGGTTGAGCTCCATATGAATATCTAATTTGAACTCCAGAATAAAGCAATTCATTTCCCAAGAAAAAGGTACAGAAGGTTGCAGACAAATGTAGATGTAATTGTGTTTTTTTGTTGAATGTGATTAGAGAGCCGACTAAGTAACAGTCAAAATGTGATACTAAAGGGGGGGAGCAGGGGGAAGCAGGGCTTGGATTTGGGGGAAGGGGGGATTGTTTATGCAGAGCTAAGCTGTCAAGTGTAATAAAGCAGCTTGAATAAAATTTAAGCTGAAAATCCACTGAAGCTCCCCATTTCAGGGAGGAAAAAGCTATTAAAAGGGAATGAAGGTCACCCTCCCAGTTTATTTCACCTAATTGACTGCCAATAGCTTACCACGGGCAAACTGACTGCAGATCTGCAATTGAGAAACTGATGAAAGGAGAATTTTTCAAGCTGAGGCTCATTCTTTTAATCCTCCCTGGCTCTTATGTTTTTTCTCCATCTCCAGTTGGGATGTAATTTTAAGCACAGATGGATCAACTGGTCCCATTGTCTGCAGACGTCATTGGACTATGGCACTGCTAATCCGTAGAGCAGCATGTCTAATTATCATTACAAAGTGTCTGAGGGAACCATAAAGACCAGCAGGGCATCTTCTCACAAGCAATTAACATAAATTGATAAATGAGTAATTTGAATCCGCTCGGGGAGCTCACAATATGAATAAAATCAGAAAGGACGGCTCCTTGTTTCAGCTACTTCTTTCACTCAGACTGGAAGGGCAGAAAACATGAGAAACATTCTGGAGACTCTATGTCGGGGTGGGGGGTGGGGGGAAGGACTCATGCAGTGGAAGGAATGCACGGTTCACCAAGTTCATTAATGCACAGCCAATGACCTGTGATTGACAACCAGTCACAAGCAAGGAGTATTAACTGATCTCTCAGCATATTTAAAATCAAA
Organism: Petaurus breviceps papuanus; assembly: GCF_028583685.1. Taxonomy (NCBI): domain Eukaryota; kingdom Metazoa; phylum Chordata; class Mammalia; order Diprotodontia; family Petauridae; genus Petaurus; species Petaurus breviceps. Next base: position 4,925,587 of record NW_027185694.1, on the reverse strand, counting down.
AACTTGGTGAAAGGCTATTAGAACCCTATGTCAGACAATTAACACTTCTTCAAAAGCAATAGAAATTTCTTTTCACTGGTGAGCCCCTTTAAAATTCATGAAAGTTGTACAAGAAAGAAAGAGGAAGAAGGGTGAATAGTTATACAGGTTCCAAGTACTTTGAAAAGCAGAAGGCAAAAGCAAAGATAACTAAATGAACTGAAGCAATATAAAGCTCAGCTTTAGCCTCACTGATCCCATGCCATAGGAGGAAGGGAAAGAAAAACATTTAGAAGGCTACCAATCTGGAAGCTTTTGTTTAACTAATGCAATACTAAAAGTCTTGTTATTGCTAACGCAATGAATGCTTGCTTAGGAGCAGGGAACAAACCACATTTATCATCCCAATGCAAAATCAAGTTTTCTTTCCCCTTCCCCTTGCTCCACTGAAAATATAAGTCTATAAAAATACATATTATCGACACAATAACATCAGACATCAAAAGCATCTTTATGGTAAACTAGTAATCAATAAGAAATGAAAGCTGGTTATACACACTGTAGGAGGGAGCCCTGGAAGACCACGTACCCCGATGATGGCATTCAACTCGGCCATGGTCACTTGCTTGGCACGTTCAACTGCTTGAGCCACTTGTTGTTGATGCTTTGGAAGTAAGGAGAGAAGGCAAGGAGTTAAGCCAAGTTAAGGCAAGGAGATAAGTAGTAAGCCAAGAACTATACTGGTTCCTTCCTAAAACCTTTAAGCATGGGGAAAGTAAACAAGGAACACTGGCTAAACATAGCACAGGGTAAAGGCAGAGGTTTTAAATGAACCACCATCCTCATAGGCTCCCTAACCTGTATTCTGTTTTCATACATGAAAATAAATGCAAAGCAATAGGCAAAGGGAACCTAAAAACGACTATTTTGAGATCTTCTGTATTTCACCAATACCAAGGGGCACCAAATTCTCTGATGCCTGTTTGTGATTTTTTTTAGATCAGTATATAAAAAAAGATGTAAGAACACTAAGAATGAATTGACTATGATGAAATTTCAAGACATAAATGTAAAATCCTGTACCTGGGCTCCAAAAATTAACTTCACAAGTACAAAATGGAGAGGATATAATGGCTAAAGATAGTAATTCATGAGAAAAATATATTAAGATCTAGTTTTAATGAATGAACTAGAAGCCCAATATAAATTAAAAGAATGAAAAAAAGATAATTTCATCTTAGGTTACACTAAACTAAAGGCATACATCCTGTAAACATGGAGGTGAGTTTTTCATAGTATCTTTTCCTGGTCAAACTTCATCTGGCATAGTGTGTTCAGTGAGGGGAAACTTTAAGGACTTTGATAAACTGCAAAAACTCACAAGGCTAACAGGTTTCAAGATTGTGCCATACAATGGTGAGTGAAAAGAACTGGAAATATTGAGCCCAGAGAAAAGACATTGTGAAGAGGGGACATGATCGATATCTTCATGCATTTGAAGGGGTGTGTTAGAAAAAAGGAGTAGTGTTTGGTTTCAAGGGGCAAATTGGGTGGAAGTTGCAAAAACACAGATTTGATTCTCTGTAAGGACAATTTCCCTAACAATGAGAACTATGCAAAAGTGGAATTGGTTACATCTGGAAAGAGTGGGCTTCACTTCTTCTTCAATAAAGCAACACTTCTTAAACTCTGGGTTGCAACCCTGTTATGAAAAATTTGGCAACAGTAAAAGGTTTCTGAACACACAACCACCAAAAATTAACTCAAAACCAAACCCAAATGAATTAGAGGTATTTCTGGCAGGACTTGCCCATGCTGCATCATGCAACTTCACTTCAGCCTTGGTTTTGAACACAAAGCATGCCCACTTTGTACTGAATGTGCCCTCAGGCCACTGTAACACCAAAAAATGCTGCTGAAAAGGAAAAGGGGCCAAAGGGGCCAGAAATGGAAATAGTTTAAGAAGCCCTGCACTACAGCACAGGCTGGATGACCACTTTGGAGGGGATATCACAGAAAGGATTCTTGTTTAGGTTGGACTAGATAATGATGATGGTAGTAATGCTAAGCAGCATTAAGGCCTGCAAAGCACTTTACATATATAATAATTTCACTTGATCTTCACAACAATCTGGGGGTGGGGTGGGAGACAGGTAGGTGCTGTTATTATATCTATTTTATAGATGAGGACACCGAGGCAGACAAAAGTTAAGTGATTTGCTCAAGGTAAAAGAGATAATAAATGTCTAAGGCAACATTTGAACTCGGGTCTTCCTGACTCCAAGTCCAACATTCTATCCACTATGCCACCTAGTTACCTCTTGCACTTTTTTCTAACTCTGGAGTTCACCCAAAGCAAGAATATTCTAAATAAACTACAAAAACACAAAATGTGTATGAAACACTGGGCAGAGGTAATGTAAAAATGACCCACCCACACAGTGAGCTTTACCTATCAGGCAAAATATAAACTTGAAGCCAAGAAGCACTTTTTAAAAGGACTTCAAAAATAAAGAATTAAAAGTCTAGAGCAGTGTGTTCTAACAACTCTTAATCTATCTCCAGCTTTAAAAAGTTACCTTGTTTGGACCTTCTTCTCATTCTTATTCCTCCCCCCCAATCTCCATAAGAGGATAACTGTGTGTCTATCCCTACTCCATATTCTTTTTAATTTGGGGAATATACCACATTACTCCCAACAGTCCCACTTAATAAAATCTAGAGCTATGCTTTGGAATGGCGGAAAAAAGGGTCGTGGAGGAAGATAGGGGGGACTGGGAAGCAATGACCAAGTCTCATTTTTAGTAAACATCCTCATTTAAAAATTACAGCATTACAAAACTTTTGGAGCTAAAAAGAAATCAGCAAGTAGGAATGAGAAATCACATGCCTGAGTGACTCAATCAAGGCTGCATGGTTAACAATAAATGGATGACTGGAATTCAGGTATCCTAACAAACAATGCTTTTTTTTTTTTTAACATCATCAAATAAAAAAGGCCAATATAAGATGCAGAAGAAAAAGCTCGTCTATATGAAGTCAATGGACACCATCTATAAAGACCTATTCCTTACAAGGAATATACTGCCTAGATGGTTACCGACTCTAAACCTTAATCTAAAAACCATATCAGACCATTGCCATCCAGCGCAACTTTCTCCTGCTAAACTGAGGCCCAGAGTTTGAGGTGACTCACCAAGGTCAGAAAGGCAGTAAAATGGCAGAGCCAAGAATAGAACCAGGCCCTCTGACTCCAAACTAAGTATTCTTTCTAAAACACATTTTGTTTCCAAGTATATATATATATATATATATATATATATATATATATATATATATATATATTTCCCCCTTTTGGAGCCAATCAGGGTTTTAAGTGACTTGCCCAGGGTCACAAAGCTGAGGCCAGATTTGAACTCACCAGTGCTCTATTCATTGTGCCATCTGGCTGCCTTATATATACACTTTCAAAGCACCTTCATGCCCCATATCTTTCACATGAGCTTATCCTTGTAAAGAGTACAACTATACAAAAGTGAGTTGCTATTATAATCTCAGATGCACTCTGCCCCTTAACATTTAAGGTTCACCCCAGGATCTAGTAAAATGTGTATTGACTTCCTACATATACAGGGAAAAAAAGGCTTTTAGAGCTCATAGGACAAACTTCTTTTTATATTTTAAAAAAGTGAGGAGCAAGTGAGTGATCAGTACTGCAGCTCCAAAACAAAACAAAACAAAAGCTTTATCTTGATAGTCATTTTGCAGTTTTCTTCAGAAAAGAATTAATTTGAAGTTGAGCTATTGTCACCAGTTCTGCAGCTTGCCCTCAGATCTGTTCAACCGAATAGCAGGGGGTTTGCACACTTCAGCTGCAACAGATGTTCTTCACACTTGTGCGTTGTGATAAAATTAACATCTTAAAACTAGCTAATTTGCAAACAGAGAAGCAACATAATTGCACTTTAACAGCTGAACAGTTTTACTTACTTCCTGAGACAGAAATGGGATGACTTGTGCACAAATTGTATTCAATCTTTTGGCGATTTCAGTCTGTAGTGATTAAAAAAAAATAACATATAAACAATTAGACTACTTGGTATCAGTTGAAAAAAACAACAACAAACCACTTCCTAAGAAAGCTTCATATCCCCAAATACTTTGTACATTTATAACCTTTCTTAATTTAAGGATCTACAAATGCCTTACAAAGTTGCATCATTAATCTTTATACCCTACTAATGAGGTAAGTGGGTAGCTGAATTTAATCCCACTTTACAGAAGGATAAACTGAGCTATTATAGTTTACATGGCTTAATGGTTTCTTAATTAGATAACAGTAGACTTGAGAATGCTATATACATGGTTTGCTAACTCTCACTATTTTGTACTAAACTAATGGTTAATATCTAGGACAGGACACAGACAGACTGAAGATATGCCGTTTACTTAACCAAGTGATTCCCAACCTTTTCAGAATTAAGGGCTATTGTGCCTGATTTCCAAGTTTATAACTATGAAATGCGATATAGCAACATGTTTTAAGATGAACTATAAATCACTTAAACTTTCCAGTTTGACAATTTTATGGTACCCCTTGAAGTAACTCAAGACCCCAGGGTGTTACCAAAAAAAGCAGGGGAAGGGTCAAGCTCCCTTTAATGTCTAAAGCTCTAAGAAATAAATTTTGCCTCTTTGGATCCAATCATTAATAAGCCAAGTATTTCTTCTCCACTGCTTACAAGAATTATGAAATCTAGCACAAGATCCAATTTAAGGTTCTGACCCATGGAATAAGAATACCTGGGCAAATGAACCAACCACCACATTCTCCCCTATCAACTTTGCTCCTCAGTGACTTATCAAAATCCAGGAATTTGAGATTGAAGTTCATCAAATAGGGACACACACAGTTAATACTTACTGATGTGGGTCTACCAATATGGTCAATCCAACTTAAAATACCATCATTACTCCTGTAATCGTTCCTCCAAAGCAGTATAGGAGAAGCTTTGGCACGTTAAGTCATTCTTAATTTTAGGCTACTGTAAATGAACTTACATGTCTCCTGTAGTCAAACCCCCTCGTTTTACAGATGAGGAAACTAGGCCCAGAGATAATAAAAGCAACATCTAGTTAGTGGCCTAATGCAGGTCTCCTGGATTCTAGTCCAGTGATCATTTGCATCATGGCAGGAGGGAAATGATTATGTTTCTTTCTCTTCCAGTAATCACTCCCTAACCACCCCCACTCTCCATAAAAAGAAAAAAATTAAGCGCCTATTATATGCAAGGCACATAACTAAATGCTTTACAAATATTATCAAAAACAAGAAAAGAATCTAAATGAATTTGACACATTTTTCAGGTGGTTGAGGACAACCTGAGTGAGATTTTAAAACTTTCTGAATTGCTATCCACCTCCAGAGAGAACTGATGAACTGCATCCAGACTGAAGCATACTTTAAAAAAAAATTGTGGGGAGGGATTGTTTTCTTTTGCAATTTGGCTAATAGGGAAATATGTTTTGCATGACTTCATATGTATAATTGATAGTTTGCCTTCTCAAGGTGTGGGGGAGGGGCAGGAGGGAGAGAATTTGAAATGCAATTTCAAAAAATGTTTTAAAATTTTTAAATGTGATGGAAAATATTTAATGAAATAAAAATATATTAAAACAAAAAATTTTTTGAAAAAATATTGTTGACATAAGGTCTTAGTTCAGGAGTTCTTAACCCTCTGACATTCCAGTGAGGTCTATGGATCCCTTCTCATAATGATGTTTTAGCAGTCATCAAATAAAATACATAGGGTTACAAAGGAAACCAATTATATTGAAATGAATATGTAATTTTTGTTCCCGTTCAAGTTTATGAGCCCCTTGAAACTCCTCTGTGAACTCCTTGGAAGAACTACCTACTCCAGATGAAGACTCTCTGGTTTATCTTTATGATGATTCAAGACTAAGACCGAGAATTACAATCAATTAATTGACAAGTATGTTGTAAATACCTACTTTACATAAGGCATTTTGCTAAGCATTAAGGACATAATTTCAAGGAATGAAATAATTCCTACACTCACAAGAAGCTTACATTCTAATAGAATTAACAGTAAGTACATAGACAAATAAATGGGGAATAAATAAGGCAAACAAATAGAAATCTCTTCCAAGTAGTTAAATTCAAGATATTCTGAGGTAAGCACACTAGAAGTGTGCTCCCATTAGTAGAAAGAAGATAAGGAGAAAACACATTCCAGGTGTATGGTATGGCCAGTGCAAAAGTAAGGAGATGGGAGATGGAGGGTCATTTGAGAAGAAAGAGATGGCCAGTTTGGCTAGATCAAAGAATGACAGAGGAAGAAGAGCTCCCAATAAGACTGAAAAGAAAGGCTGGGGCCAGGTTGTATAGGGCTATAAAAGCTAAAAAGAGAAGGTTATATTTTAACCTAGAGGCCCAACAGGAAGCCACCAGAGTTGACTGAATGGGGGAGTCAGAACCATATGCTGAGATGTGAGGTTAAGAAAAATTACTTTAGTGGCAGAGTGTAGGATGGACTGGAAGTGGGAAGATTTGAAGTGGAGAGACCAATCAGGAAGCTGGTGCAACAATCTATGAGAGAGGGATAATGCCAGGTTTATTAACTTAGGAGACTGAAAGGAGTGTGGTGACAGTCATAAAGGGAAAAGTCTGGAAGAGTGCAAAGATTAGGAGGAGAGATGAAATTCAACTCTGGTCATAAAGCATTTGAGAATATCTCTGGGACATCCTGTTTAAGATGTTCTAGAGGCTCGGGGATGTGGGACTGAAGCTCGAGGGAAAGTCTAAGGCTCAGGAAATCTATTGATTAGTTTGATTCTGTGAGTCATTCACATAAAAGTGATGGTCCAACCTATGGGAGCTGATAAGAGCACTCAGAGAGAAGCTCAGGTGATGGGAACACATTCAAGGCTGAATTCACCACAATTCAGAGGTTTCATCCCAGGGACAAGAGAGACATCAGACTTATTTTCTCTCTTCTACCTTACTTCAATGAGATGTAAGATCAACTACACTAAATACACACAACACTGGGAGTTGTTGCCCACTGGGTTTGTAAATCTATAATGACAAAAGGCCAGGTGGTTAGTTATTTAATTAGGAACCAATGAGTTAACATAACCCGAATTTCATCCATACATTGTGTGTGTGTGTGTGTGTGTATTTAACACAAGGCTACAGGCATGGTGTAGAGACACAAAGGAAATATAGAGCAAAGAATTTTGAAGGTAGAAGCAGCTTGAAAATATACACATGGGAATGTACAAACACACACACAATCTACATGAACACACCACATATACATATGTTTTAGGTAAGTGTGGTCCCTTACAAATGAAGCATATAAAATACTAGCAACAATATGAATGGAATGCGCTTTGTATACAAAATACATGACCAAGATCTAAGGGGAATGGACTATATTAACGTGGGCACTGACTGATATCTTCATTTTTCAGATGAGAGAAATGTGACTCAGTGGGGGGGGTAGTAGGTGGTGGAGGAAGAGGAGGAGGCACAGTAAGTGTAGTAGTAGCAGCAGTAGTTGTTAATGTTTATATAGCGCTTAAGACATGCCAGGAATTGTGTTAAGTGCTCTACAAATATTACCTCACTATAATCTCACAACAACCCCAAGAGAAGTAGGTGCTATTAGCACCATTTCACAGATAAGTAAACTGAGGCAGAGGTTACGTGACTTGCCCAGGGTCACACAGCTAGTGAGTGTCTGAGGCCAGATCTGAACTGCCTCTTGTGCTGGTCAAGTCATTTACCCCTGGTCACAAAGGGAGGAAGGTAGACTATATATACTTAGACCCTCCCCCCCCCAAGGCTGGTACTTTTTTAACCACCCACACTGCCTAGGTTAAACTAAAGACCTTTTAAACTAAAGCTCACTAGCACAATGCATTAACCAACAAAGGTTACCTTTGTGTGTGTGTATATATATATATGTGTATGTGTGTATATGTATATATGCGTATATATGTATATAGTCCAAACCCCTAAAATGATTATTTAAAAGAAAAACTTTCATTGTCTATCTATATAATTTTTTTTTGTCTTTTTGGAGGGGGGAGGGCAGGGCAATTGGGATTAAGTGACTTGCCCAAGGTCACACAGCTAGTAAATGTTAAGTGTCTGAAGCCACATTTGAACCCAGGTCCCTCTGACTCCAGGGCCGGTGCTCTATTCACTGGGCCATCTAGCTGCTCCATGGTCACATTTTCAAGTCATGTTTTCTGAATTTTATCTAAGCCAGATTTAAGAGCCATACAGACTTCATGTAAGACACAGATTGATATAACGAATAAATGACCAGTCTTACACTCAGAAAGACCTGGGTTCAAGTCTTGCCTCATACATACTAGCTTGTATGACCATGGACAAGTTTTTTAAACATCTCGCTGCCTTAGGCAACTCCTAGTATACAAGCTAACAAGCAAATTTTTGCTCTCTACCCATGAAGGGAGTGGGAGTCTCCATACTGGGAGATCCTTAAATGACTGAAATCCCAGGTGGTGGGGGAAGGGTTATCAGTGCCCGCATTTAGCCAGTAACGTAAATGCAATGCATACGGCTGTGCCAGCTCCCACACAGAGATGAATTAGTCCTCTCTCCTATGTGCTACATCAATGCTCCCCAAAGAGCACAGCCCAGGTTCTCTACTCCTTTGGTACTTCAACACAGACCTTCACACAGTGTTCTCCATATAGAACATGGTCCATCAATGTTTAATAACTGTACTGCTGGGTGCTCACTAATAAGTCGTGAAGATGAGGGTTTGGGTGTGAAGGGAATGAAAAAGAACTTCAGGATTTTGCATTTGTCTATTTTTAGGTGGGCAACAAGGTTAGAAAAGTGTAGCGTGGGAGTTCAAACAGGGGAAGAACAAAGATCAGGACAAGGGGATAGTTGTAATATGTAAAATGTTGTAAGGAGAAAATGCAATTAAACTACAATAACCAGAGTCTAGGTTTAAACTGAAAAGCCTTCATGGAAGAAATGCCCCTATTTGGCACTTGGAGAGGGCAATGGGAAAGAACATTGGATTAAGAATCAAGAGACCTGGGGATCTAGTCCAAACTCTGCCAATAATAGGGACCTTGGGCACTTCAGCTCTCGGGGACTCAAGTTTTTTCACCTGCAAATTAAAGAAGTTAAAGGAGATGTCTTCTATGTTCCCTTCCAGCTTTTCAAATCTTTGATTTATGAAATATGAATAAGGATTCCTGTTTCTTAGGATCCAAGGGTCAGAGACTTAGAGCAGGAAGGAACCTCAGAGAGTCCTTAGTCCAAATCCCTCATTTATTTATTTAGATTTTGCTTTTTGGAGGGTGCAAGGTGGGGCAAGGTAGGGCAACTGGGGTTAAGTGACTTGCCCAAGGTCATACAGCTAGTTTTGTGTTAAGTGTCTGAGGCCGAATTTGAACTCAGGTCCTCCTGATTCCAGAGCTGATGCTCTACTCACTTCACCACCTAGCCGCCCCATAAACCCCTCAATTTTTTTGCTAGGAAACTGAGGCTCAACGTGCTGAAGTGACTTACTCAAAGTTAAAAAAAATTTTTAAAAGGAAAATTATGCATGCACAAACCAAGCCAACCGGCATTAAGTAGCCCATAAATTAGGAGGTAGAAGGAAAAATTAAAGGATGATATTAATCAAGAAAGAGGTAGGCCATAGTGAAGGAGTGGAAACTCAGAACAGGAAGGAGGAGGTTTAAAATAGGCAAAAAAATTCAAATACTGCCCAGGGGGTAGAAGTCCTAGGCTGTCACCCTTGTTTTGCCATTTAACCACCCTTATGACCTCGTTCAATAACAGTACTACCATTATTCTCATCATCTCCAAGAACCAGTCACATTTATATGCCATTTTAAGGTTTACAATCAATTACCTTGCCTGGGCTTCATTATCTTCAAATGATAAATGGAGGGATTTGAACCCTATAGTCCCCCCTGGGTCTGATTCAATGATTCCAAAAATTCCTTCCAACTATATACTTAAAAGCAATGGAGCACAGTTTGATCAGAAGAGGTTATCTCTTCTAGACCCCCTAAAGCCATGGCTGAAAACCAAGAGACGCAGAGAAGAAGGATCTGAAGGTTAGGAAAGCAAAGGGAAATATGAAAAATAGCATAACTAAGAAATATGAGAATTGTCAAAAAGCTAGGCTTCTACTATAGATGAGACATTAGGTTTCACTTGCTGGATAACAAATGAGTAATTCCAAGTTATCCCAATTTCAGTCCTAGAGAAGTCTCCTAAGACTGTTGGCTCATTACAAATTAACAAGGAATCATCTATACCCCGATGATTCTAAATTAGATCATTTTTTAAATGGGTGGTCAGAATTTCTGGCCTAGGTGAAACACAAAAAGAGAAACTGTGCTGATTCTCACCATTGCTCTGAAAAGTACCTACCTCTTATCCAAGACAGCTTTTCAGTTGGAAATTATTTGACTTATTATAAGATTTTTCCCAGAAAGCTTGAGTTTCTCCAGACTAAAAGTCTCAGGGCAATAAATGTTTTTCCACTAGGGCCAGGAAAGTGTTTACTCCTTGCTACTACTTTTATTTTGCATCTTTCTCATATGTCTGGACTATGCAAAACAATAATAAACTTCCTATATTCTCCTCCCTTTTACTGAAGAAAAAAAACCCCCATCCGTTTAACTTCAGACATTTAGATATAGCACTGCCATTCAGAACACCAATTCTCCTTTGCCAATTCAATCTCTTGATCACAGAAGCTTCTTAGATTGTTTAGGACATGCATGCCACAAGAACCTATACCTTGCTTTAAACAACAGACATGCTCCTGAAAATTCAATTCAACATCTATTAAGCACCTGCTAAATGAAGATAGAAAAATAAATAAGACACATGACCTGTCTATAAGGATGATCCTGTATAATATTAAATAATATTAAATAGCTCACATACACATATCTCAAATCAAACTTTTAAATACCCAGAGGGACTTGTTATTTAAAGAAATCCTATGGTGAAGGCTTCCAGCAAATGAATGATTACCTCCTATAGTAATTTGTAAATAAAGAGTACACCTATGGTTCTGGGAACATCAACACGGAAAAGAATCCCAACCAGCAGTAGGAAGAAAGCTCTTGTAAACTGTGAAAATCTCAATGACGAAGCCTTCGCAATTTTCATCCTCCCCTCTCCCTTTCTCTTAAAATACCTATGATGAAATGTGCCCGGATGCCAAAACTGAAACCCTTCTCAAGACTCTGCACAGCTCAACTAATTACAACCCAAGGCCCCAGTTACAGATGACCATGGTTTTCGGTTTTTTCTTAATATTCCACCTCTTCATTTTTTGGCATTCTGCTATTGGAGTGATCCCCAGTTGCATATAGTTTGTCCTCTACCTCCAGAGCCTTCACACACAGCTTAATCTGGAAACACGGAGGGGCTAAAAAACAAGGCCCCATATGCCCCTGCGCTGTTGAGAGCCTTCTTAGGCAGAAGCAGCAACACTAATTGCCCAGCTCACTGGCAAGGCAGATTGCACAGGCCTGCTTCTCATGAGAAAGCTTGTAGTATCTGTATGGCAGCTCTTAGCAGAGCATCTCAAGTGCCCTTAATTGTTTATGTTCTTAATGCAGAGTCTCTTGAATACATTCATTTTTAATAGCAGGCTTGAGCGTGGGGCCTATCAAAGAATGACAAAGCAACTCTATTCATTGGTTCCTGCTCCTGCAATGATGGTCTTTTGATTTATTTGCAAATGACAAGCTTGGCAGGGCCCAAGACTCAAGAGTAGCCTCTTTCCCCACCCCCCTTGAAGCATCATTAAAATTAACATGAAGGAATTCAGCTGCATTCTGCAAGATGAAGTTGAGTCTGCAACATTGTGCAATTGTTTTAATTCTTTTTTTCCTTTAAAAAAAATTTGCTTCGGTTCCTCCTAATTAATGACTTAAATGTTTTGACCCAACTGTTGCCAAGCAGAGTGTTTGTGCTTTAATTTGTCATTTCAGTAAAGTTGCTTCCTTGACAAAGTGACAAAGGCAAAGCAGCTGTTTCAGTCCCTAAATAGCAGATTTCCATTATTCAGACACCCTTGTTGCGCAGTTCAAGAAGTGCTTGTACACATATGATCTTATTGATTTGTTCCATGTTGTAAAAAGATGGCCTGGTAGGCTTAAAAGAAAGATGCAGATTATCCAATGCTGCAATTCAGTTATATAATTGGCTCTTGTCAATAAAAACTGTAGGGTAAACCATGAGCCCTGATGCCAAAAATCTACTATAAATGCATGATTTACTGCCTGCTTTTTGATAGTGCTTACAAATTTTTAAGGAGGCTGATGGTGATTAGTTGTCACATCACTTAAACTAAATGTTATGGGCTACATTAAGTTGCCGTGAGTGTTCGTTCCTACTAAACACTACATAAAAACCCTGCATATCTGACCTAACTCCTAACCCCTATACTCACCATCTATAAATCAAAATTTTAAAACACACAAACCTAAACAAATGCCTTTCTGTGGACTGAGTGATGTTGATGATACCAATGGAGAACTGTTGCATATTTGTGGAAGATGGAAATCTTGATGCAATCTCAGCCTGAGAAAATTTTCTTGTAGAAGAAGGAATTTAAATAATGAATGAAGGAAATATGGGTTTGGAGGAGGGATAAAGAAATGGTTTAGGGAGGTGTCTTGGTACTAAGGTATCTTGATACTAGCAGGAGACTGGCTACAGTAAAGAGAGCAAATGACACAAAAAAGGTATCACATGTATAGAACACAACGGAAAAAAAGTAAGTAGGAGGTGGAATAATCTTGAAATAAATTCAAAAGTCTGTGATTACTTAGAGGAAGGATGTGATGATGGTCAAAATCCACAGTCAGTTAAGTATATTCTAAAATAGCATTTTAAACCAATATAAAAACATAGTAAATTCAGAGATTAGTGAGAAAATGAACAGCATAATTGAGATAGCTATTAAATACCCATGATGTGGGCCACATCAATACTTTGAAATGCCACAAGGAAGGGGATTCTTAGAAAGAAACCAACTTTTAGGGTTGAGCTATCCAGGAGAGTGAGAGCTCCCTAAGGTCAGAAGCTGGTTTGGCTTTTGACTTTGTAAAACCCCTGTGCACTGGGGCAGAGTCAAGATAGCAGAGTAAGAGTCAGCAATTCTGCCAAGCTCACCCAGTCTGTGCCTCCACAACAGCCCAGAAAAGATATCAGATCAAATTCTGAAGGGTCAAGCCAAGACAGCTACCATGGGTAATTTTTTTCAGCTCAGGACAGTTCAGGAAAATAGAGAGGTCTATGGACACTGGGTTAGGGCTGACCAGAAGTCAAGCCAGCAGGGAGCATTTTAGCACCAAAGGACAGCAAAGAGGTTGAGACTGAACACCAAGGAAGGAAGCACCGGACAGAAAGAGATCCCAGGGACTCCTAAATGGGAGCTGGGAGCAGGAGAAGATGCTAGCTGTCACCTATCACTCAATTATAGGGTGGAGAAGATTAGTCCTGAGCAATCCCAAGCTGTGCACAGTGGAGCAAACAAATTCCAAAAATTTAACTATGTGGATCTGAGCATAATTGCAAAGTTGAGACTTAGTTCTAACCTAAAAAGGTTGCACATAAACCTTCAGTGGAGATCAAAGAGATACCAGGAGTTCAGTCCCAGCCTCCCAGCAGGCTAAAGGTATGACTGGGTCCAGCAGCAGTCTACTCAACCTCAACTACACACAATCTAAACAGACCCAAACACGGGTCAAGAACTTGCAGAGCTCATACCAGGACGGCAGTCAACAAACCTCTCCCTGGATCACACCACTCCAGAAGCACAAAAGTGAACAGGCTCCCAGAAGGAGTTGTGAAAACATCAGAAGGACATAAAAAAAATGCAGGCTTTCGGGCCAGATATGCCCCACTTCCCTCAACCCCCAAAGTGAGCAGAGTCCAGCACTAAGAAATAGGATGGTAACATGAGGGGTGGGGGCAAGGGGGAAAGGAAGAGTTACTATGGTTACAGGGAAACTCAAGATAAATACATAAAGAGAAAACTACTTGAATTCCTCTAATAGCAAAGCTTAAAGAGTAATGAAGATTGGACACAAACCCAACAAAAAATGTTAGACCATTTTAAGATTTTTAAAGACCAAAAAAATCATTTCGAAAAACCAAATAAGATAAGTAGAGGAAAAAAGAAATGAGAGCTATGAAAGAAATTTACAAAAAGAGAATGAATAACATTAATAAAGAAAATAACTCCTTCAAAATGAGAATTGACCAAATGGAAGCAAATGCTTTCATGAGAATCAGGAAATAATAAATCAAAGTAAAAAAAGAATGGAAAAATAGAAACAATGTAATATATCTCATAAGAAAAAAAAGGCTCACCTGGAAAACAGATCAAAGAGAGATAACTTAAAACTCACTAAAAAAAAAAGATGCATTGGACTATCTGAAAGCCATGTACAAAAACCAAAAAACAAGCAAAAAAAAGAGCCTAGACATCATATTTCAAGAAATTATAGGGGGTGGCTAGGTGGTACAGTGAGTAAAGCACCAGCCCGGGAGTCAGGAGGACCCTAGTTCAAATTCCACCACTGACACTTACTAAGCTGTATGGCCCTGAGCAAGTCAGAAACCCTCCAAAGAGATACAGATATAGACAGATAGATAAGAATATGAAAACTACCCAGCAATTTTAGAACTAGAGGGCAAGGTGAAAACTGAAAGATTCCACTGGTCACCTCTTGGAAACCCCAAAATGTAGTCCCTGAGTCCAGCGCAGAAACTGGCATGTTAAGTATTTGATAAATGTTTGCTGAACTGAATAATGAAGAAAAGTCAAATTAAATACAGAAAAATGTTTACATGTGTTTTGTCCATATATATATATGTATATATATATATGTATATGTATATAACACAACAAAAACATCCTAATGATGGGCTTTGAAAAAAACTACTAGAAACAGACTACCCAAAAATAAGTAAATAAATAAAAAGGTGGGTTAGAAAAGTTAACTGCTCCTATAAAATGATTGCCAATCTAGTGTTTAAATGAAGTCTGAAGTACTTGTAGCAAAAAACTGCCAAGTGGGGGCCCATCACTTGGAGAACAGCTGAACAACCTGCAGTGTATCAACATAATGAGAGGGTTCTCTTTGTCATAGACCCCTTGAGTAGTCTGGTGAAATCCATGGATCCCTTTCCTTCTTAGTTACAATGTTTTTTAAATGCATAAAATAAAATACGCAGGGCTAAAGGGAAACTAATTATGTTGAATGCAGTTATAAAAATAGTCTTAAAACAAGTCCACGGACCCAAGGCTTCTTAAGAACCTGTTATAATCAAATATTATGTAGTAAGAAATGACAAATATGAATAATTCAGATAAACATAAGATGATAAATCAACACTTTTAAAGCAAAGGAGAAACTAGAAAACATAGACAACTGCCACAATAATATAAATGAAAATAACACTAAAACAATGCATAAAATTGAGTAGTTTAAATAATCAACTTTGGTCCCAAAGAAGAAATAAGCAAGCACCTCCTCCTTAAAACAATGATGAGAGGCTACTGGCACAGAATATCGCATATACAGTCAGACAAAGATAAATACCCACTGATTTTGTCCATTAATGGAGTCACTGGAGAATATGACTCCCAGAGGAAAAAAAAAAGCCATCAATATAAACTTTATTGAAAAGAAGAAAAGAAAGTACACTATCTAAATGATAGAAAAGACACCAACTCAATTAAACGAATTAGTCAATAAATTTAACTTAAGTTTGATCTTGGGGCACAGATAATTATTTACAGAATCCTTCTTCCCAGTTATGGTAGCTTCTAATTTAAAAGAGGTACTTGACTGTAATAGATTCCAGGAAGAAGTACAGGGTAACTCTAAAGAAAGACACAATCATATAAGCAAGGGCAGTTTCTAAGTCTGGGAGCCATCTTTAACTAAATTCCAATGGCAGCCAAAAGTATCTGCTAACAGAAATTCACATGTTATTTTGTAAGACGGCAGGCAAGTCAATTTGTTTTTCTTTTTAAGAAAAAAAAAAAGTTCTTTGATCATCTATGATTAATTGCCCAAATACAAAGAGAGTGTAAATGGGGGTTTCGAGACATGTCAATTCACATTTCCCAAAGCAACAGAAACCAAATTTAACCCAAGTATTGTGTTTCACTGGTTTGTACTTGTGTGGTTCCCTCAGGGGAGGCCTGGCTCAATAATGCTGAACTCCTGGAAGAACAGAATGGACTTCCTGCCATTTATACAGTGAAACACAGTAATCCACCAGGGAATAAAGGTCAATGTTGCACTTTGGGTCATTACTGAATCATTTGAGATGATCTGTGGTGAGGATGAGAGGAAAATCGAAGGCTGTAAGAATGCTGCAAATGGCTTGACCTCAGACCAATTTTCATCTCCATCTGTCTAATAGACATGTGGATAAAAAGCTCTCCTTTTGGGCCACCCCGACTGTTTTAAAATCCAACTTACAAGCCAGGAAAATCAGTTAAACAATACTTTAATAAGGAAAAATAAACCTTTTAAACTTCATCCCATTCAAAGCAGATTCAGATTTTCTAGCTAAAATTTAGTTTACTAGTCCTTCAAGCAGGACTGTGAAGTAGTGAACTAATAGAAAGGATTTCAGGATGATGGAAATATTTTTGCAATGAAGAGGTGTAGCCCAACAACAACAAAAAAAAGTCTACTTGTACATGCAAATATATGCATGCTTACAACTCCATCCCCTACCAAAAGACATTCACACAATTTCCATTACATCTGCTAACATACATACTGATAGCCAAAGAGGGGAAACGGCAGTTCTGAAAACTGAATATAACTCTTAAATAAATCTTTATTTTTCAGATGTCCCGTTAAAGAAGCTTAATCACTAAGGCATTTCAATCCTTAAAGAATATTCTTAGAAACATATTATAATTAAGCATCATTTAAACCGCAGTTTAACCTTAAAACACTTTTACTTTAAGCTGAGCTTCTACTCTTTGGGATTTGGCTGGGAACCCTCTCTTTTGCAAAGGCAATGTTGTGCCTTTTAAAAGTTTAGGCCCCCACAGTATATCAATGTCAAACAACATCGTGTCAAGCCAAGATTCAATTCAGGTAAGTGCCACTGCCAAATTTTCTTGTTCCCAGACGTGCTTTAAGATTATTTTATTGCTTAAAATTTAATTTGTTCCAACTCGTGTCTCCATGACAACGTTGGCTAACCCTGCAAATCATTTGGGTAATTGGATATCTTATCTTTCTATTGCTCTCAAATCGAATGATTCTGCTAGAATTGTAACAGCCAATCAAATTTACAGTCCTCCTGAGTAATAGAGTCAGAAAAGTAGCCCCATTCATCTCCTCTTTACAGCCATATTAAGCAGTATGCGACAAACAGTAGAATCTGGCCTTCAAACTATATCCTAAATTATAAACCCTGTCAATACTAATGTTCTCACCAGTAGGAGGTTTGCTCAGAAACTCCCTTTTTTAATGCACCAGAAGACAGGTTTTGATTTAATCTGATAAGCAATTAGTACTCACTCCAAATAAACTTTGAACAATCTCAGCACTTGGGGGAAAACTGACAGACTAACATAACATGATAATCAGAAAAACAGCTTTTTAAAAAATTTGACCTTGCGATAAAATAATGAGCAAATGGATGGCTGCACACAAAGCACTAAATACAATGGGATTGATTTGTGCGCAGCTCTATATTTGCAGTGGTTAAGCCATACTTAAAAATTAATTAGTCAGGAAAAAGGAGGGCAATACAGCCTAAATCAAAATCTTTGAATGTTCCATTCATTTAAACAAAACCATGTTTAAGCGCTCAGTATACCCATATATATATATATACTACAGAGTTAAGGTACAGTGTCCAAGGCTGTCTGTTCTACCCTCACCTCCAGGCCGCCACACACAGCAGGGACTTATTAACTTATTACTGAATGGAATACAGAGGCAAAGGAGGTAACCATCCTCGTCCACAGCTGATGCCCAGGTTGGACCAGGTTCAGACAGCCCATTCTCATCTTCTCTGCATCACCACAAGACACTAAAGGGCCAGCCCACTGCTACTGTGACAAGACTGAGAAAGCAATTCGAGGGTTTCTGGGCTTTTTCTTTCATTCCTTTACTCTTTAGCTTCTCCTACCTTTCTGATACTTCCAGAAAGACTCACCTTCAGAAACTGCCACCTACTCTATCTACCTACCATTGTAATGGGAACATGTGTAGGCCCAAGCGCACACGCACATTAAGTTCTACCAATTGTCTTTTTCTCATCCCAAATACACTAAAATATAGAAGTTATTCTGTTGTACACATCATTCTGTGACAAATTCCAACTGCCACCAGTCACCTAAACTATTTGTTTCATTATAATATTAGTGATATAATCAGGAGCTCTAAATGCAAAGCCTTCTCCACTACCTGTATCCTCTGACTCTGGACCTTTCCTTCAAAAGGGTTAATTAGGTCAGGTTTTCCCGTGCCTCTAACAATAATTTTAAAAAAGGATCCCTACACTATTTGTCAAAATAAATTGGCTGCTTTTGCTTCCCCTAAAACTAAGAAAAAACTACAAGCAGCTAGTTCGGCTACCATGAAATACATGTTTATGGGGCACAGAGCTCAAGATTACTGACTCATATTGGTAGAAGAGGAAATAATAAACGGGAACATTTTTCCTGCCTCTTCATTCCTCCACAAGTGTGTCCTGCTAGTCCAAAAGAGAAGGTTTCCAACAGAGGCCATATAAAGAGAGTCACCATCCACCACCACCCAAAGATAAAATGCTGATAACTCAGAAAGAAATTGATACAAAACTAGGAATGTTAAGTTCTGTACCTGAAGAGAAGAATTAAGGCTAGAAGCAAAAAGAAGCAGAAAAGAACACTTGGCTAAAAGGGAGTCATCACAGAGAATGAATGGGAAAAGGCTCCAAGGCCCGAGGCAAGATTTTAGGGAGAGAAGCTGGTCAGTCCTGATATTAGGATGAATCAGGATTAACAGCATGTGGAAATTTTAGTCCTAAAAAACTTAGAAGAGAATCTCTTTCTATGTGAAGGTAACAGACTGTGAGCTGGGTTTCTGTAGGTGTGACAATATCAAGTATGATGGGGTTAGTGGTAAAGAAGATAGAGCTTCTGACGACTCTCCAGATCAAAGTTTGGGTGAAAATACTGCCATGAACTGGACTTACATTGGGTTTCAGAAGAATAGGGTTATGGGGCAGCTAGGTGGCACGGTGAGGACCTGAGTTCAAATCCAGCCTCAGACTTACCACTTTCTAGCCATGTGATCTTGGGCAAGTCACTTAACCCCAATTGCCCTGCCTTCCCCCCTCCAAAAAAGCAAAAAAAAAAAAGAATAGGGTTAAACAGAGAACTAAAGTCCAATTTTCAAGAAGTTATATAGAGAGGGGAGGAAGACGGTACCAAAGAGTTGGCCAATCATGGGGTCTTACCACCACCCCTCCAAGCCAGTAGGGGATGAGTGATAACGAACCTTTATTACGCTTTATAATTTAAAAAATATTTGACATCTATTAGATGTTACCTCATTTAAGCCTGACTAACCACCACCCTATGAGGAAGAGTTACTATGGGCCAGGCACTATTATAAATCCTTTACCAATACAATTTTATTTGATCTTCACAACAACCCTGGGAGGTAGCTGCTTTTAATTCCATCTTATAGTTGATGAAAATGAAGTTAAGTGATATGCCTTTGGTCAGTCAATAAACATTTATTTTGTGTTAAGATGGTGGGGACACTAATATGGAAAAGAAGAAATGAAAGAGAGCTCCTTCTCTCAAGGAACTTACAATCTAGTCACACAACTAAAATAAATGGTGGAGATAAGATTTGAACTTAAGTCTTCCAAGACTCAAAGGCCATTTGAGGAGACATGAGGTGGCTAGCAGTGTATTGGTATGTGAGATGGCTGGAGGAAAAGCAGCAGGAAGACCTGTGAGGTGGCTATTCCAATAGTCCAAGCAAGCAGGAACATGGTATGACTAGAAAAGCTGGCTGGAATGGAGGAATATTTGGCAGTAGAAACAACAGGCAGGTGGTTACAGTGGAGAGAATGCTGGGCATATGGTTGGAAGACCTGAGTTCAAATCCAGCCTCAGATGTTTACTAGCCATATGACCGGGAAGCCACTTCATTTCTATCTGCCTCAGTTTCCTCATCTGTAAAGTAAAAATATTAATAGCACCTAACTTTCAAGGTTGTTGTGAGAGTAAAAAGAAAATATTTATAAAGTTCTTATCTGTAAATCTTAAAGCACTAAATAAACACTGAGCTATTATTATTCATAGGACTGGGTAAGTGATTAAATGTTGGGAAAATGATAAAGAGCAGATTTAAAGTTAACGATGAACTTAGTTGGAGATATGCTGTATTTGAGGGACCTTGTTGGACCATGGAGGCAGAGAGGCTTCAGAGCTGTAGATAAAGACCTGGGAGTTACCTACATACAAGTGACAACTAAAGTCACAGAAGGAGACAAGATGGGAAAGGGAGAAAAAAAGACTCTCAGCATCATTTTCCTGATAGGTTAGCTGGGCAAAGACTCAGCCTTCTCAGTGCATGTGACTTAAAAACCGGCACCTGAAATATGTTCTGTAGCCTTACCTCTTTCCCTCCTTCTATTTCTGCATGATATCCATAGTATATTCTGGGGTCAAGAAATGGATTTTACATAGAGGTGCTAGCGGGGAAGGCAACCAGTGGAATTTATTTACAGGAAATAAGGCTGAGATAAGGTCAGAGGTCTAACAAAGATCAACCCAACATTTTGCTTGCCTGTTGCCCTGGGACAAGAATGCCAGTCTCTGGATTCTCCGAATCCCTTTCTCTGATCTACCTTTAGAACATACAGGATAAGAATTATCCTAGCTCTCCCAGGTTCTAATAAGCTCTACTCCCCTCCCCAAGCTTACATCTGGAAAAAGTAGCACAAGCAACACCACCCTGTGTCAAGGAGGACTTTTAAAAAGCACAAAAGACTCCAAGGAGGCAATGGGTAGTTTACTATATACAGAAGGGGAGAAATAGAGTACATTCAGCTTGTCTCCTCCCTCCCCAATCCCCATCCCTTGAGTTTATGGATCTACTCCCTTCTCACAAAAGCTAAGAATCTGGAGATAAGAGAACACCACCCAGGGTAAACACCATAAAATGTTTTCTTCAAAGCCGTGTTCTTCCCAGGCCGATTTCCTCAGTTACCTTTATGTCCAGAACATCCCTTTTACCCAAACCTTTAAAGGCCACAATTTACATATTTTACAACATTAGCAAAACTGAATGCTACCACTGTAGGAAGGGTCCAACCAAAAAGTAATAGGAAGAAAAGGTACAACAAAGAAAAACTTTACTAATTTAGGCCAAAACACACACACACACACACACACACACACACACACACACACCAAGCTAGCTTGTATCAGTGATGTTTTAATGGTATTTTCTCTGAATGAATGAAAAAAAAGCTGTTTATTAAGCATTTTCTATATATGCCAAACACTGAAGATACAAACAGAAAAACTGAGATAATCCCTTCTTTCAAGTTGTTCACACTAATTGAGAAAGGCAACACACAAAAGCAGGGTCAGCTGTGGGGTGGGTAGAAAGGCCTTTGAGTCCTAAGGATGCAGGGGTAGTATAAGGCAAGACTGAAGGGTCCTCAGGGTGCACCAGCAGGTCAGAGACGAGTGCCTAGAGGTCCAGAGGGTGAATCAGCAAGACAGATGGTTGAGGCCCAGAGGACCAAAGTAGCAGAACAGATGGTAAAATCTGGTGGTCCTCAATCTCATTGTAAGGATTTGAGTGGTTGACTCCCAGTTCTTCCAAGCACTGTTTTTTAAGGAATTGCCTTTTTATTCAAGTACATTAAGTAACTAAAGCCAAGCTAACAAAGTATTGTCTAGTGGATGTCCTTAAGGGACTAGTTTTAATGGATAAGGATGATTCATAATTAGTAAATCGGTTGTTTGCATGTAAATTGGTACTTTTAAAATGCTGGAGGTGCCTGAACATTTTATTTTCTAAACTAGTTTAACCCTCCCTAATGTTATTTGCACTATTAATTATCTCATTAAACCTTCCCTTTATAGAATGGCCAAAGGTCAATTTCCAATTTAGTGTAAGCCAAATTAATACATACTTTCTCGTTAACAAAGCAGAGTACCACCTATCATTACACTCTAAACTATTTTAAATGCCTAAAAATGTATCTAAGTTTCAGGGAGGGACCACAAATGAATATATGACCTCGTTATTCAGAGTCCCATTGATGGCTGACTAAACTCACTACCCTATAAAACTCATAAAAAAAACATTAGGTTCTTAAAAGAACATGAAACCACCCAGATATGGGATCTGTGTCATTATTTAAGTCAAAACCCCTAGATTTATACTCAACGACAAATTTCTCAAAGAGCAAAAACCTGCAAAGACCATTCTCTTCAACCAGCTTTATTAGCCAGGCAGCAATGGCCAGCAGTCTGTATGGGGATGATCTTGTCTCAATCTTTGTATTGCTAAAGCCAGAAGACTAAACCAAGAGGCAGATAAATAAGGGACCCTATTTCTCCTAATACAGAAAGCTACCTTTTTATTTTCACTCACTAATCCATAGCAGCCTTTAAAAAATGGCACAAATAAAGGCGGCAGCATTTTGTTCTCTAAATCAATTTTCTCCTCAGCCATCAACGAGATGTTCCAGCATAGAGAAAGAACAGTCCTTCCCTTCTAATTCAAAAATCCATACTGCCACTGCCCTTGCAAACTGCTAAACAAGCAGTATCGGCAATTCACTTGTGTTCTGTAATATATTTACTGCAAATCCCAATGGCTTGCCTCCTAATGCAGTTTTCTATTGTGTCTGTTCTTGTCAATACACTGACTGGTCACCTTCCTTGTAAGCTGCTTTGACCGACTGTTTACCCAAAGCATCAAGAGGCTTCTGGAGAGCCCCAGCTTCCTGGCCAATGACTTTAAGCAGCCTGGATCCAACTCAGAGATGCTTTGTGTTTCAGGGGCACTTCCAAACAAAATTCAGGCCATACTTTATGTTACCAATTACTCCCAACAGCCGTCCACCCCAGGGAACCTGGTTTGTCCATGTTATATTTGCAAAGTGCACACAGATTCTTGGACTAGCATTTTGTTTTACAAATCTACTTCCTAATGTGTACAAATGCTCTCATCTTAAATTCCAGTGAAGCTGTTTTCTAAGAAACAATCATCTATGACAGTCTGAGCTATACCATTTATACAACTAGAACAGTAATTCTTTAATCATTGATGTCTTGTGGGGGCAGGGGCGAGAGATGCTTCACACATTTTAAGTTCAACATTTTTTTTTCCTGCAGAATTCATTTTTGAGTCCAGGAATTGAAAGGACTGGCCACACTTTGAATTTTAAACTTAAGTGTATAGTATTTTTCCCTATCAGTAAAACCATGTGGAAACAACCCTTTCTTCTTCAAAGTAATCCTTTAGCATTATATGAGCATCTGGATGGAGAAAGGAAGCCTAGGTCCAAATACTAATATCTAACAAATATACCCTCCATTTGTCCAGAGATATTTTCAATTAAAAAAAAAACAAACAATACCAACACAGAAGGCAAAGCAATAAGCTGTATGCAAATAACAAGTAGAAAGGGACATACACTTACTAAAAATAGATGCCATTCGAACTGCCTACAATTTAGTAGTTGTGATCACCAGGAACAAGTATGGTACATTTAAAAGTCATTCTGATAGATTCACATTTGAGGGAAAAGATCATAGGATAATAAATCTCAAACTGAGAAACCATCTATTCCAACCCCCTCTACTCAGAGATGAAGAAACTAAAGCTGCTCAAGAACTTGCCCATGGTCAGTCATTTCGACAGTAATCCTCAGAGATAGAATTTGAACCCAGGTCCTTTGACACCAAAGGCAGAGCTCTTTCCGTTGGCCCGCACAAAGGAAACCCATGGTTCAATCTCAACTATGGACTTAAAGTTTTCATTTAAGAGCCAACTGTAAACACAGATCAAGAACTTTAATGGAAACTCTAAACCTTTGACCGTTCATAATTGCTTAATTAATACTCGCTTTCAACCACCCCAACCCTCACCCTCCTCTCCCATCTTTTTAACAACAATATCCTTCTGGTACTACTTTATGAGAATTATAGGACACCCCTCTCTCAGGAACCAAAATCCTGCATCACAGAAGCATAAATAGGCATCTATGGAATATAGCATACATAATACCAAAAAAACCTACACAAGAAGCAACATCTTTCTGTACATAAACATTTAACTTCTATTAGTCAGTCAACAAGCAATTAAGTGTCTACTACTTGTTGGGCACCATGCTAAGTGCTAAAGATATAAAAGGAAGGCAAAACAAATAAACAAAATAACAGAAGCCATGCCTAATAATAAACAATTCACCCCAAAAACAAAAAGTCAAGTCAAAACAAAAATAATAGGCATTTATTCCATACCAATAATCAGACTTCCAAATTTCTTACAGAAACCTCAAAAGTTTAGAATTCTAAATTTTCAGTATTTAGGAGATATAATCAATAAAAGATATAACATTTTCAATTTTTCAGAATTCTTTTTCTTTTTGGTATGTATATGGGGGGTACAGAATTATACATTGGGGGAAATTGGAGATATATAAAAAATTCACATTTTTAACATCTCTTGCACATCTAAAGTCCCTTTTTTGTCAAGTAACTCACAGCAGTAAGTAAAACTAGGTTTGCTTACAAATTGGTCACATTTTAAGGTACAGTATTCAGAATTCACTCATTTTTACTAAAAGTTCACTTTGAGTGTGCTTAATTTATAACAAATGGAGCTATAGTGAACATGAAGTCAACTAATATCTTTTGTCCCTGACACTTGTAAGAATCAAGCAAAAACTAGCAATACTGGAGTGAAATAAAAAACGTTATTGTAATGTTTTCTGGATTTAACACCTACCACATGAAATTTAAATTTATTCTAAACAGACAAATTTGTAGGCTCCTCATCATTCAGTACCTACTACTTCTGACATTTCAATTTCATCACCCTCAAAGATTTCTGAAAAGGAAGGCTGACCCAGGTTGAGACAAACCTCTTTACCTCTCAATTAGTAAATGTCTTGATTGGATGTTTCCTTAGACCAATTTCTTTCAGATGGTAAATGAGATGTAGAAAGATAGAAGTGAGAAAAATAAAAATATTGCTACCATGAGCAGTAGACCCAACAGGATTCCAGGCTTAAATCTATACAAAATTCCTAAAAGGTTCTGTTCCCCATCAAATTTATAAGTGTAGAAGCAGTGGGGCATACAGGAAAGACAACTGGGGGGGGGGTTTAGAGCTACAGGACCCAAGTTTCCTCCTTGAGAAGGCTGAACAAATCACCTAAACTTTTCTGGATAATTATCATTTGTTCATTTGAAAACTCTAGGTGGGGTTCACTACAGTTCTGAATCCTACAGAACATAGGCCTCTCATGTGAAAAATGAGCCAGACTTGTTTTTAGGGCAGAATTAAGCTCAATGTTGAGACAGAAGTTACAGGGAAGCCAAATTTCAGTTCAACATTAGGAAAGACTTAATAATTGTTGTTCAGTCTCTTCATGGCCCCATTTAGGATGTTCCTGGGAAAGATACTGGAGTGATCTGCCATTTCCTTCTCCATCTCATTTTATAGATGAGGAAACTGAGGCAGAGTGAAGTGACTTGCCCAGGATCACACCGATAATAAGTGTCTGAGGACAGATTTGAACTTGAGTCTTCCTGACTCCAGACTTAAGATCTCTAGCCTCTGTACCACCTGGCTGCCCTCTTAATAATTAAACTCTCTATAAACGGAATAGGCTATGCTTCAACAGATACTAAGTTCTTAATAACAGTAATAACAATGAATAATGATAGCATTTATATACAGCAGTGTGTTAACAGGTTTGCAAAGCGCTTTACAATTATCTCATTTTATCCTCACCACCACCCCAGGGAGGTAGGTTCTATTATTATCATTATCCCCTTTTTGCATATGAGGAAACTGAGGCAAACAGAAGTTAAGTGACTTGCCTAGGACCACACAGCTAGTATTTGAGAATGAACTGGAATGCAGATCTTCCTGACTCCAGGTCCATCCACTGCACCATATATCCATCTGCCTATTTGTCACTACTCGAGGTTCTCAGAAGTCAGATGGTCACTTGGTCAGGAATATCATTGATGGGATAGATAATTTGAGTAACAGTTGGATGAGTTCTTTGAAGTACCTTTTAACTTTTAGATTCTAGGATCCTATAACCCAATAGTGCATTAATACTCTATTCCTTATCCCTAAAATAAGGCCTAAATAATTCAAGGATTTGTATTTTCCACTTAAAAGTTTTCTTTCCAAAGCTATAAGAAAATTCATTTATTAAATAGTTCAAGGATTAGTATTTTCCACTTAAAAGTTTTCTTTCCAAAGCTATAAGAAAATTCATTTAAAAACTAGTTAAGTTGGTTGTGCTTTGAAGCAGTAGAATGTAAGCTCCTTGAAGACAAGGATTTAAAAGTTGTTTTTTTTTAATCCTCAGTACTTGCACACAGGCATTTAATAAATGTTATTCTAATTTAATTGAAAATAAATCACTTGCGAGTAAGAGCACTGGCCCCAGTGTCGGGATGACCTAGGGATCAAATCTGGGCTCAGATACTTAGCACCACACCCAGAAATGACTGGCCGTGTAACTTGAGCAAGTTACTTAACCCCAATTGCTTCAAAAAAAAAAAAAAGAATGAAAATAAATCACTTGGTCAATTTAAACTTAGTTCTTAATAATTAAATACACAAGGAAAAAAACCCACTGAAAACACTTTTTTTTCCAAAATACTTTTCAACAATAGTCTATTAAAGATCTTATTAATCAACCCTAGATATTCAAGTAAGCTTAAATTTGTTTTTGTTGTTTTTCTAACCCACTCCTGGAGACTACAATGTTTTCATGAGACATCAACAAAAACTTCAAATAGTTTCCTGAAAAAAAGTTAACTAAATAAATGGGTCTGCCTTCAACCTCAGTATCATTCAACAAGGGCTTCTTACATAATATTTACTAAAGGGACAGGTTTTCTTATGGGGCTTATTACTCAACATTAGTTAGGAAAACATTATCTTAAGCCCCCTGGATTAAGACTGGCTTCATTTGGCATCTGGCTTGGACTAACAATTTCCATTCCGTGTTCCTTTTTAAAAGCTTCTCTGTGGGTAATGTTAGTTTTTCCCCAACTAACGATGAGACAAACTCCTAGAAAGTTAGAACTGCCTAAACAGTGTTTTATACTTTGCTGCTCCATTTTGTAGATGAGGAAACTAAAGCCCAGAGATGCCATGTTAAATGACTTGTTCAAGGTCTCTCTCCAGGCTACTGATAAAATTAAGAAAACAGGATTCCATAAAACATTCCATTCCAAGAAACATACTTGCCCCCTCTCAACTTTTGGAATGGAAGCAAACACACAGTTGGTGGTTTGTAGTTTTGTTAGTGGGTTCAAAAGTGATGAATCTTTCTCTCGCTGCTTGCCACTGAACAAAAGCTAATCTGAACCTTAACAGACTGGGCTTTAAAATACACTTGGAAGCTTAATTTCCTTCTTGTTCTTGGAAAGAATTGATATGGCTGTTAAACACACACACACACACACACACACACACACACACACATCCCTATTCCTGATGACAGCAAGACATCTTGTACCACTTTCCTATTAGCACCTGATGGAGTTTAATCCTTAATGCCAATACTTTGGCATACACTCATTTCCTGGACATAGATTTCTGACCTAGAAAGCACGATTACTCAAGTGTAAAACCAGCAAAAAAAAAAAAAGAGAGAGAGAGAAAAAGTAATAGAAGGAACAACTTTCAGGCAGTAGAAGTAAAAAAATTCACATTTAAGCAATGAATCTGTAAGTGAAACCAAAACAACTCTGCTTAAACCCCTAAAAATAAAAGCTGGACAATTTTTCGTATACAAAAAACTGCTACAAAACCCATAAAAGGGCTACTTCTGAATGTTTATTAGCCCAGTCCACTATATAAATTGTTGCTGAAATGATTTAATAGGAAACAAAGGCTGGATCGTGGTTTTTTCCCCCCTGTCCAGCCTAACTGTCCCCATCACCCCCCAAAAACTGAGTTATGGAACATAACATTTCCTCTGAAGGGCTTAGTGCCAACATGCTACACCAGGGGTTCTTAACCTGGAGCCCATGGACTTCGGGGGGGGGGGTCTGATATAGATTTCAGGAGGTCTGTGACCTTGAATGGGGGAAAAACATTACATCTTTACTTTTACATCTAATCTCTAAGTGAAATTTAATAGTTCTTTCAATTTTTCTATTTTTAAACTATTCTGAGAAGGGGTCCAAAGGTTTCACCAGACTATAAAAGGGCCCTCTCTCTACAATCTCCCCAGCTCATCCACATATTAATATCTATGTATACACATATACATATTATATAGACTCAACATTCTTGTGACTACAGGAACAAATATTATCCTGTTTTTTTGCAAGTAAAAATAGAACTGCCAAGAGAAAAAAAACTCAGTGTCACAGGAAGGTCACGTGGTCAGCAGACCTTCAGACTTAGGTCCTTTCTGTTCATGTCTCTCATGATGCTAGATTTTAGTTGAGCCAGTTCCAATGGTTACGACACTGTGCTCAAGAAACCAAGGTCATGGATTGAATCTCCTGAAGGCCAATGAGCTCAGCCTTATTCCATAATACCCTAACTCAAGCCTATCCTCACCAATGCCTGCCCAATATTGACTCAAAGGGGGAAGAGAGCAAAAGATAGGAAAAGAGGCAGTGTGTGTGTATGGACAGCAAGAGGACAAGTTATACCTGGCACTGGGAGACTCAGGCTCACCTCCCAGCTGTTGTTACTAACTTAGTGACCTTGGGTGAGTAACTTATCCTCTGAAAGCCTCAATTTTAACCTCTGAAACAAGGGGGTTGAGTTAAATCATGAGGTCACCTCCAGAGATAACTTTCTGTGACTCTGATGTATATTCTATCATCACTGCAGGGAAAAAGGGCTTAAAAAGACTTCACCATGATGATATGAGTAGGCCAATAGCCTGTGTGTCATTAAAAGACAGAATTCTGTTATCTTTCACATGGCTTTTTGCCCAAATGTGCCACCAAGACCTTTTGAATAAAGATACACGAAGCACAAAAATACAGAAGGAGACACTTAGCCCTAACAGTTGATCACATGAACCCACTGCACACATACCAAGGAGAACTGACATATCTTTAGAGTACTTTCGAGTTTACAAAGCATCTGGAAAGTCTTCGGCCATTTGCACCTTAACAAGCCCATCAGGTG
Organism: Petaurus breviceps papuanus; assembly: GCF_028583685.1. Taxonomy (NCBI): domain Eukaryota; kingdom Metazoa; phylum Chordata; class Mammalia; order Diprotodontia; family Petauridae; genus Petaurus; species Petaurus breviceps. The sequence continues at coordinate 4,896,121 of NW_027185694.1, read as the reverse complement.
ATAATAAGAACTATCCCCATTTTACAGATGAAGAAACCCAAAGCTCATGCACCTCTATGAAGTACCAGCTCTGAGGACAACAGTCATTTCCATTTTAGCTCATTATTTCATGTGAGAGCTTTTCCCTTTGCTTATAACAGAATTATGGTATGGAATATTCTTTTTTATATCAAAACGTTCAGAACACAAAACAGAATTCAAGACTTCATGAATTTATTGTAATTAATTAAAAAACTAATGAAGAGGGGAAAAATGTTGAAACATATAAACAGAATATATACAACAAACCAAGTCTCTACAAGTAGGCAAACCACGATTAGACCATTCTTGATTTGGATGACAGTTCCATTTAAAAACTGCCAGAGATTTGGTGGTATGGTGACACTGGAGAATACAAAATCCAACAAACCCACTGAAAGGGGTAGGGGGTGGGGAGAAGCAACCGAGGAAGGGAAGCAGTCTCTCACACAGGAAACAAGCCTTGAGAACATTAAAGCCTGCTCTGTGGAAAGTTTCCCCATCACTGCATTTTTCAGTAACAAAGATGTTGTCAGAAATGACAATTTTTTGTGTCCCCTGATGATGCCTTGCTAGCATTTGGTTATAAGCCATAAAGCGGGAATAATTTCAGCCTGTCAGGAGTCTAGCTAATGCCCAGTTTCCCCCTAGAGAGAATTCCTGTCAAACGTAATGAGAGCTCCAAAGGCCTCTCTACAACATAATGAGCACTTAGGCCACGCTGGTGATCAGGCAGCAAAAAAAGCATCAATTTGAGCCTGGCTATACCCTAGGGGCTAGACGTCACCAGTTTTAATAAGAATTATGATTACTAGCTACCCAATGCCTCCTCAGAACTTATTATTAATGTGTGACATTCAGAAGGATTTTTTTTTAATGTAAGGCCACTTTAACACTGAATCATAGCAGAGCCCAACCCTGTACCACTGTAGTTAAGGGTCTATCATCATCATTTACAATATAAACTTTGCTATTTTAAAAATATAGAGCATATCAGCCTTTCACATTTTTCAAATTCCTAAACTAGTTACACAAAATACACCATATAATACATACCAATATGCAGACAAAAAATATTCACACATGTTGTCACACGTAATTGCCCATGAAACACATGCACAGAGACATAGCTCTACTCCCCAATACATTTCTTATCCCCACCACACACATCCTTCTGACACTTTTATCTTTTTCTTTTACAAAAATAATAACACTACATATTCTTTGAATTCTCCAATAAATTTAGCATGAGCATAGTGATCTTATTTTTGGAAAATAGGAGCTCCAGCAGTATTATGAGCTATTAATTCCTCTGATTTTATGAGTTGAAATTAAAACTCAACCTTTTATTACTCATTCTGTTCAGTATACAAATTCAGTCTTTTAATGCCATTAAAAATTAAATTGGCAAATTGTTAGAACTCTGTGGCAAAAGTTTGTGAATTCCCATATGCTAAAAAAAAGACCCCCCCAAATTTAGCCATGACTCCTTCTGACCTGTTTAAAATCCCTCGTGATAAGGGAGTAGTTATTTATAACAACAAAAAAGCCCAAATAACCCTGAACACTTTAAAAAATAAAGTTTTCTTTGAAAAAAGCTGTAATGAAAATTACTTAAAAATACAATCAGTCCAAGTAAAGAAAATTAGAATATCTCCTCCCAAACATCTTTGAAAACAGGATTTCCAAAACAACACCTCAGCATTATCAAAATCTGCAACGAATTAAAAAGAATCAAAGAGTTCAGAGTTACAAAAGCACAATTCAACTCTGAAACACACTTGCTTAATGAAAGTCTTTGAATATAGTGAAGATCTGAAGCCTGAACTAATCAATTTCTCCACTGTGCCCTAGCCGGTCAGCCATGCTCTTTAATTTAATGAAACAAGAGTTTTAGATGAAATAGCACATATACATCAAGCAAGAATTGTATTGTTGCACTTTGAAATGTGTCCAACTGTGCAACTTCATCTAATGATAATTTTTTTTAAGAGGCAATCGATTTCTGAAAGACTTATTGTACCAGCCTCCTGATGAAAAAGTGAACGTCAGCATATCTACCGAATACTTACACCCTGCCATTAATGCTTTCTTTGGCAGACAATGACTACTCAATCGAGGGTCCTTTGGGCTGAGCAATCATTTAGCTTTTCTTCTCTTATGAGGTCCTTAGTGCCTTGTTCCAGTTCAATACTCTTTTTATTCACCATTATAGTAGCCATAAGTGTGAATTTTATGGGAACTTGCAAACTCATAGTCATAACCAGAGCTTTCCCAGTCACTAATCTTTCCAGGCTTTTAAAACCACTAGGAACTCAGCTACTATCAACATATGCTACACCCATAAAAGAATTTTTTTTCCTCCCAGATTCAAGACTCCGTCTACTAAATTATTTTTAAAGATATGTTTACCTACAAGTCGTTGAACTAGTATCTTTATGCAGTGCTACAGAACTACAAAAGAAAACTAGTGTTTGCTGCAAAGTTCTTCATATACCTTTTCCACACTAATGAAAAGAAGCTCATTTACACAATTTGCTCTACCACATTTCTAAGTGGGTACAACTATATCTACAAGTTACAGGGGGAAAACCACTGAATTTGGAGTCAAAAAATACATGACTTCAAAGCCTGGATCTGCTGTTTGCTACCTGTGTGACCTTGGACTAGTCTCTTCCCTTCCCCATGGCCCTTCATTCTCACTTCAAAAATGAAGGAGTATAATAAAAGATCTAAGGCTCCTTCTGGCTCTAGACGCTATGATATTATGTCAGTTGACATTTGTATGAGGCTTTTAGATTTGCAAAGAGCTTATATAAGTTCTATATGTAACATCTTTATAAAGATCAATATAATCTTTATAACAATCCTGGGAGGCACAGACTTACAGCTATTATTCCTTATTTACAGATGAACCAACTGAGACCAAGATTAAGAGACTTGCACTCAGACCCTGTGAGTAGGTATCTGAGGTCAAACATGAGCCCCTGTCCTTTCTTACAAGTATATCTTTCTATCCAGCATGCTACAGTGACTTAGTCCTATGACTCAACAATACGTATGTGAGTTTGGGTTTATACACCTATAACATTCAAATGGTAAGGTTTCTGTATACCTACAACATTCAAATGGTAAGCATAAACCTATCTATAGGTGTATCAGTCAATTTTATCTTCCTGTAAACAGAAGAGCTTATATTTTCATATCCCTTTTATCTAGTGATTTAAATTTTTCTGCAAATATATTGAGTTGCAGAACTTCTGCCAAGTAATTATCAAGATGAAATGTGTGGTACAAAAGAAAGAATGCTAGATGTGGAGACCGTCTTAGGAGTAGATTCAAATCTGAACTTTGGGCAAACCACATCTGGGTCTCAGTTTCCTTATCTGCAAAATGAGGTTGTCCAACTGGATGATTTCTAAAAGGCTTTTCTACCTCTAAGTCTGTGATTCTATGATAAACTTGGCAACTGAGACCTACACATGGCTTTAGATGACCTATTACCAAAAGCAATGCCAGGTTTACAACCATAAACTGATTCTAGGTCTCAATTTGGAATCTGCTTAAAAATCTTACCTGTTTATGCATTTCAATGTTTAATCCATATGACATTTCATAATACTGTGAAGAAAAAAAGAGAAATAAAAGTTTCATTAACTCATGTTTAGTAATACTAAGAAAATATTTTGTTATGGTATGTGAAAAGGAAAAAATAAATCTTTGATACCTACCATCACATAATGCCTCTGCATTTCTGTCTTTTCACTTGCCAATTTCTCACATTCCAATTTAAGGCTACAAAAACAAAACAGGCAACTTCATGTAAACATTATGTCACTTGTTTTAACATCTGCCTCACATATTTGCACTTCAAGTAAAAACAGAGACCAATTTAGAAAAACTATAAACTATCAAAGTAAACATCCAAAAGCTTTGTCCTTGTATTTAATAGAGAATACAAGGAAAATGAATTGTATTACAATTCATTCCATTTTGATTCATTCTTAGGACACACAAAATCCCAGGTAGAGAGTGGAAAAATAAGTCAGGCCATTAAACTAACAAGTAGTCTTATCATCTAACTCCTGGTCAGTTAAATTTTTATTAGTTTCATGGTGTGGGATAACCAGCCCCTTAACAAAAAAGTTGAGCTTCAAAGAATATCTATTGCCTGTTTTGACTCTGGATTCCAACATCCCTCTAAGTTTTTAAAATTGTAATTGAAAAATTGCCATTCTAAAACTGTTAACTAGTTTTACCCTGTCTTTAAAACACACTAAAACATTATGTCAGGTATCCAATGAAATGATATAGCCTTGAAAGTATGTGATTAGATAAGCACATGCCCTAAACAGAAAATTGGACATTCTTGAAAAAAAGTAGAGAATTCATTGACATTCGCCATTAAAATGGCCATTTATAAGTTGCCTGTGCATTCTGCTGAATTTAACTTAAATTGTGATAGAATTTGTCTTTAAAGTATAAAAGCCAATTTCTTAGTTTGAAGTTAGTTTTTAAGCTAACAAGGTACAATATCCATGTTTCTTCTACTGTTTAAAATTCCCACTGATTTGGACAGTAAGTCTAAACTTGTACTCAAGTGCTATGATGAACTTCATATGCAGAAGCCTCACTCAGTTCAATGGGGCTCTGAGGATGGGAACTTGAAATTCTATTTATTTTTTGGATCTCCAAAGTCAGCCTCAATGTAAATGGCCCAACAACTATAAACGTTTAAAAGGAGTAAGCTTTCCACAATGAACTTTGCTTTGTACAACTCTATCCCCCAACATAACCAAATAGTTATTTCAACATTGCATTTGTCCCCTGCATTCCAAGACTAAGACATTGATTGAGCCAGTGTTTTCGGCTCAGCCTGTTGCAAAATAAATAAATGAAGGGCAAATATTGACGGTTCTCATGCAACTCCAAAACACAAGAAAAAGAGTTCATTTGAACAGCAGCAAACTGGGGGCCAAAACAATAGGAAGAGGGGATGAAAAAAAAAAAGGCCTGAGAAAAGCCAAGAAAGGAAAAAAGGGGGGGGGGGGGGGAGAAGTGAATGACAGGTTTTAACTGTGATTCCACACGCCACCGCCTGGACACAAGTACTAAATACAGCTGCCACCCCTGGGATAAGACAGAGTGAAGAGGAGAGAAAGAGAAAACCACACAACCCCCAACCCCCACCAAGTCAAATACGTTCCACGCTGACATCCAACCCCTAGACCAGGGACAGAGAGGGTCGGCTCAGGACTGATCACACCCGCTGCGCCGGCTGCACGCACCTGTGATACTGAGCCTGCAGGAACTGAAACTCCTCTTTGATCCGATCCAGGGACTCCGGGATGGTGAATTTAAAGGGCTGACCTGCAGCCTGGTGCGGCGTCTGGAGGGGGTGTAGGATGGGTATGCATAGATGTACAGGATTAAGAGAAGGGAGGGAAAGGAGAGGGGGGAAGGGAGAGAGAGGGAGAGAAAGAGAGAGAGGAAAGGGGAGAAGAAAGAAGGAAAGAGGGAAAGGGGGAGAGGAGGAGGAAGGAAGGGAAAGAGAAAGGGAGAGGGAGAGAAAGAGAAAGGGAGAGGGGGAGGGAGAGAGAGGTGAGACAACAAGCCAAACCAACAAAACCAAATCAAAAGTTACCGGCTATATAGCAGGTACAAAAAGAAACTATTTTTTTTTTTGGTTTACTTTGGGGGAGGCAGATGGCAATGCTTCCTCCCTGCCCCCAGCCCGTTTGCAGAAAGTCCCAGAGCCTGTATAAGCTAGGTCTAAAATCTACCCCTGCCCCTCCCTATTCTACTCCTGGGGACACAGATGGGGTCTACCTCAGTAATTCAGGCAGAAGTAGCACCCTTCTCCTAAAGGGCCTGGGGAAGGCGGTATAAAGATGGGTGCCCGTCCCTCCTATAGGCAATAAAGATAATAGTCCTAGGGAGATTAGTGGAGTCACAGACACCCCCGCCCCATACTCCCAGTTCCCAGAGTCACCTAAGAGGATTCGGGCCAGCCCCGGCCCCTCTGGATCCAGGGTTGCAATTGACATGTAAATAAGACAGTGAACAAAGGGGGGACTGAGTGGGGGCCAGCTACTGGGGGTGGGGGGAGAGAGAAGAGAGAAAGCTAAACACCTCCCTCTCATATGTAGGGGGTAGGAAAATAAGGGATGTGGATGGGGAGAAGAAATCTAAAAAGCTTCTCTGTCCCCGTCCCCGTCCCCCTATCCCTATCCCTACCTCGCTGGCCTATGTGCCGC
>NW_027185694.1:4883577-4889836 GCF_028583685.1 Petaurus breviceps papuanus | reverse complement strand
CCCCCCCCCAACCCTCGACAACAAGCACCCTAAAGCACACGCCCAGGGCCCCGGAGCTCCTTACCGGGTGCCGGCTTTGCGGGAACATCGCTCTGACGGCAGCCGCTGCCTTGCTCCTGGGCAGCTCAATTCTCTGCTCAATTTCCAACTTTAATCCCGCAGAGAAAAATTAAGACAGGAAGAAAGAAAGAAGATCCAAGAGGAGGAGGTGGGGGGGGGGTGCGCGTTAGACATGCACACACAAGCGCGCGCGCACAGACACTGACATTACACGCACATACAGACACGCACGCACAACAGCCAAGCAGGACCAGAGCTGGAGTTGGCCACTTGGGCTCCCTAAGGCCGGGCCGCCTGGTGGGTCGCTGCCTCCCCGAGCTCAGGGCCACATTTCCCTCTTTTCCTGCTCACCGCCCCCACCTCCCACTGGGGCCAACGTCTCCCGCCCGGCCTCGAAGAGTGGGGGAGGGAAAGGGAGAGTTTCTAGGCTTTGGGAAGAAGAGGAGGGACCCGAGATGGACAATGGAATCACCCAGTTCCGGCGGTGAGGTGGGAGAGAGGGTGGGCGCACAGGTCTTCCTCCCCGACGGCCAAAGCCGGGACCAAGGTTAACTCCCCCACCAGCAACCACTCCCCTCTGATGCGCGAGCTGCGCAGGTCCAGGGCAAATCAATCCAGTCTTTCTCCCCCCTCCCGCCCTTGCTCCGTGGGGGGCAACTTGCAGGTGGCAAAAGAACGCTGCCCCACCCCCCCAACAAAAACAAACTAACAATCAGGGGACCGGAAACCCCCAAGCAAGCCGGGTGACTTCTTGGGTTAAAGACGATATCCAGGAAGAACGACCAGAAGGGGAATCTGGAAGGAATTGTCAACCCACAGCGCCCAGACCGGGGTTGGTGGGTGCAAAGGAGAACACAGGATCACTCACATAGAAACGTACACATCCGTACTCGGGCCGGCTAGGCTCAAAGGCGCTCGCGGGAGGAGGTGGGGACACACACTCACACGCACACGCTCACAGAGCCCGGGGTGGAGGCTCAGAGCCAAGCGATCACCAGCAACCACAGAGAGAAGGGTAATGATGCAAGGAAAGTGCAGAGAGAGAGCGCGCCAGAGCGGAGGGGGTGGCCACGCAGCATATGCACTCAAGCAGTCTTGGAGTGAAGACGGAAAAAAAAATCCCCACCGAAACAAGCCGAAGCAAGGGACGAAGTGGTTGGTGGTAGTAGAAAGAGGTAATAGTCTTCTTGTGCCGTTGCAGAACAATTCTAGTAGCAGAAAAAGCAAACCAGCTGGGGCAATTCTCAGTTACTCAGAAGGGTGCAGCCCTCCCGGGTGCAGCAGCCTCCCAGCTGCTGCCGCCGCCGCCTCCTCGCGCCTGGAGCACATCGGGGAGCGACTCTCACACACACCCATGCAGCAGCCGCCGCCGCAGCAGCATCTCCTCACATTCATAGACACCCGCACGGCCCCGCAGCCCTGGTGCCTTCTGCCGCGGCTAATCCCTTTGGTGTTTTTTTCCTTTTCCTTTTCCACCCTTGCGCCCCCCGCCCTTTTTGTTTTTTCCTTTTAACAATCGACGCTCCAGCCACAAGTAAAGTTCCCCGGGAATCCCGGGGAAAACATCCATAAACCGAGGTACGATTGGGAAGAATCCACGGAGCAAGCCCGTTCGTTCGCTCGCTCTGATGATCTTCTCTGCCTTTTTTTTTTTTTTTTTTGCCAACAGGCAAACTCCACAAGGCTATCGAGAGTCACAGAGTGACCAGGGGGCCGGGGTGAGCTGAATTGGTATGCTCAGCCGGCCGAGGGTCTCGACGGCCCGTGACGCTGCTGCCACTGCCCGCCAAAGCAGTGGCACCAAGCGGGTAGCAACCAGCTGCCTCTCAAGAAGCCGGACACAATGTATCCGCCGTTGCTGCTCCAGCTCCGGCTCTTGCTCCTGCTCCTGCTCCTGCTCAAACCTCCGCCGCCGCCGCCGCCTGCGCCTCTCGCGCTGGTAACATTAACACGCGGTTTCACACTCCTCTAGCTAACCAGCGGCCGGCCCCGCCCACCCTGGCGCGGGCGGGGAGAGGGGAAGGGGGGCGAAGAGCTGAGGATGGAGTCGGTGTGGATGAGGGTGGGAGGAGAAGAAGAAGGAGGGGTGTCCCGGCCCAACCAATCGTCCATTCCAAGACCCAACGTGGGATACTGACGACACGCCTCCCATCGTCCTATGGCAGGGCAGTACCAGCCTCGTCCTTTCCCCCCCACCCTCACTTCACCATTCTCCCTCCCCTTCTCTCTTCCATCAGCACTGTCTCCCCTGTCTCTCCTCCCGCCCCCCTCCGCCCAGTCTCGTCCTCCCCGGCTCCGCCAGGAAGCGTTCCTGGAGGAGCTGCGGGACGCCCAGGCCAGCCAATAGGAAGCGGGGGAACGCTGAGATTGGCACGGAGGATGGGAAGGTCGGTGGGAAGGAGAGCGGCGGTACCGAGCTGTCAATCAAAGTAACGTGGGGGGGGGGGGGGGGAGGGAGGCCAAGGGGGGTCTTGGGGTGAAAAAGGGGATAGGGGGGGGGGGGGTTGGGAGCATTGTAAATAAGAGGTTAGGGTTTAAAAAATTCTATTTTTTTTTTTTTTTCTTTTAAAAAAAAAAACAACCTTCAGATATCTGTGAGAGTTACCCAGTGAGGCAAACCGTCTCGTTATGATTGGGAATTGAGGGTAGTTAAAGGAGAACAAATTTTTCCCCCTCATGGAAGCCACTCGTTTGACATTATTACTTTGAAAGCGAGGGCACATTAAAAATGTCTTTAAGGTTTGTTTTTACCAATAGTTACCTTTTCTCGGACACAAAAGGATAGCACAAGCACTTGAAAGGCATAGTGGAAGGCATAGCTGTACGCTTAATTCCTAGGCGGTTTTACATAAAACACCCACGTTGAAATTGCGTAGCATTTTTTTTTTAAGGATCTCAAAGCACTTTTTAAAAACCACAGTGGTTTTATTTAACAGAAAGCTAGAAAAAGGACTATTGACACAAATCACACATATCCGCAGAAAAGTCCTATTCTTTGCTTAGGATGAACTCACAACCTGTTTGAAAATTTTAACCAGCCTATGTTGTGAATCAACCTCAAACTCTTAAGAGCCTTACACCCCAATTACCACCATAATCTTTCCAAAAGCTGAAAAGAAAGGAAGAAATCATGTAACAGCCTTGTGTACTGACAAACCTGTTCCCCCCCCCCCAAATAGTTTTGATGGTAAAAGAGCACTGAAATATTTCAGGTAATAACTGGAGAGTGTTGGTTAAGTGACATAACTGGAATTCATAGAAGATGGAATTTCAGTTTAAAGGTCTTTGTATAAATAGGATGCATTGGAACTTTTCAGTTCTATCAGTGCAAATATATGCATACAAACTTGAAAGTCTTTAATTTTCCGAAGTTTTCAGGTTTTTGTTTAAATTATAGTCTTTCCACAAGCCCCATGTGTGGATGTTATCTTTGTCAAATGGTACCATATCCTTCAATTGGAAATGTACTTCTTTGACAAACATGAATCTTATGTCTGAATTTAGTTAATGAGTCTTTTAGTATTAATGACTGCTTTATCCCAATTGTCTTCTTTAAAAACTCTTAAGACTTAAGTCTTTTTTAAAGCATTTGCTATTTAAACAGATGCACTTTATTTAAAGATTCTTGCATTTACAAAGATCATTCTTCTTAAAATATTTAAAGGATCATTTTATGCAACATCTTTCACAGTTGCAGTTTTAAAACATTTATAAGATTGATTTTTTCATGATTGTATCAAGCCTTAAACTTCAATTATAAATGAAAAACAAACATTTTTAGGCTGTATATTTGAAGGCTATAGTAAATTCTCAAACATTCAGAATTTCATCTCTGCAGTTTACTAGATAAGTGGAATTTTCACTCATGAATAATCACAAACATTGCTATTTGTCTTGTTTATATGGAAAATAAAGTCGCTGGAAGCACTTCCTTTTTTTTGTCAGATTATGTCATCATCACATAAATTCAGTCTTGCTCCCCCCCCCTTATAAATATATTTCAAATGCAACTATACATATATAGACCTATATGCATATACATATACATCTGGGTGTATTTCGGACATGTAGATGTTTACATGAGGGCAACATCTGGTGGCTGTATCAAAGATCCACTTTGGTTTGTTGGGCAATGTTCAAGTGATGTCCTAGCATGTTTATCTAGAACAATTTTTCTTCTGCACTCTTATGATTTTGTTCACTTTTATGCAGAAGGTGTGAAAATATCACAGATATACATGCATATAAGAGGATAAGCGGTGAGGGAGACAGCAACACACCTGCTTACCCAGCTTTGGCTGGTGTGAATTTTAACCTGCTGGCACAAGCTGGTAATTAGATATAAACAGACAAATTAAAACAGTGTATTTTGGAACAGGAGCAAAAACAGTGCTGCTTCCCCTCTAGTCTTCCTCCTCTTCCCTTCCTTCTCCCTACCCCCACCCCCATAATAATGTTCTGTAATGTTTTTATTAACTTAAAATGTTTTTAATCACTAGGTTTTCCTGGCTATATTGGGGAAAACTCTAGGTTTCTTTACTGACAACTACTTCTTGACCTATAGCAGTTGAGACACCAGGATTTTCAGATTTTCCTCTGTGTTATCTCTGGAAAATTATCTTTTACAACTGAAAGTCTCTAATTATGTGCACTAATGATGGCTACTTTTCACCAGTTTCTTCTTTTCTCAGAGCAGCATCCTTGCAAGATGTAGAAGGCTCTGCCCCTTTTCAAGGTCATATTTTCTCCTTGATTGTCAGACTGTAATAATTATACTGCAAAACTCTCATCAAACTGCATTACAAATGATGGTGTTTAAACAATCAAGCAGCTTTAATCTTATGTTTTAAATAAATAATATATGTGCAGATTGCCTACAGTATTATTTAAAAGAAAATAGAAAGTGCCTACTTATCAAATCCATAATTTCTACTCTTCTATTTGAAGTCTGTTAAACATAATCTTCTTTAACCTTAACATTCATGTATGGATGATGTTTTTACTTGAAAAAAATATTAAATGCAGTTTCCATGTAAAACTGAGCTTCTGATGAACAGTGCCTTTTTTTTTTTTAGCAAAGGAAACAAAGGGTTGTGGTACTGCTCATTTTACCATAGATGAGCATGTACATTTTTTTCCATTCATGTGTTGTTGATTATCAAATCTTCAACCTACCAATAACACAAGTATTTCCACTACATGTCCAAATGTATACTAGATGTTACAAATACTAGACAGTACTGTTTCCTCAATAGGAGAAAATCTTTTGCTGTGATTTATTCCACTGTTCTGCATTGCAGAGCAATAAAAAAAAAAGTTAATTGAGGAAGCTAATCATAGAATCCAAAAAATTATGTATCTTCTTAAAACGATTACCTCTTTTTTGTGAAACAAATAATAATGGGGTCAGGCTCTTTTTAAAAAGCCATTTTCATTATCTTCTCTACGTTTTAGTTAATAGTTACTGCTTTCATTATTCATCATTTAATTTTTTTTAGCTAGGAATTTTTCTTTGAGCCTATCCCTGTCAGAAGGGTTCCAGAAGGACTTTTCTCAGCATTACTTTATAACCTTTTACCCACGACACTCCTTTACTACAAGAGACAGAAAAGAGGAAAAAGACTGAAAAGTAGAAAAAAATCAGTAGCAGATCCATGCATCAGTAAAACCTCAAATAAAATCAGATCCAAAGAATCTCTTGTGGTTTCGCACAATATGGTAAAATTAGAGATTGCAGGAAACCAACAAAATTAAATTGGGAGCATTTGAAGAGAAACGACTAGACTTTATGAAAATGACACATTGACTGGTCAGTATGGTTTTTTATCAACAATTTCTTTTTTAAGGCATAGATCAAAGGAAACTGCATATGTTTTCACTTTATTTTAACTAGAAAATTACATCCAGATGTTTAATAGGCATTTGGTTGGTTTTTCAGCATTGATTAGATATGTTGGTACTGTTTGCTTACAAGTGTAGCCGGATCATTAGCTAATGCAAAGAAATGTTTGCTGTGAGTTGCTAATTAGATCTTTTGGAAACTCTCCATGCTCAGGAACAATTTGTACAGTGGCCAGAAGAACTTGTGGTACTTGAGAAGTTGCTTTCTCTTCTGGGGGTGCGAGTGAGTGAGTGAGTGAGTGAGTGAGTGAGTGTGTGTGTGTGTGTGTGTGTGTGTGTGTGTGTGTGTGTGTGTGTG
>NW_027185694.1:4860877-4883567 GCF_028583685.1 Petaurus breviceps papuanus | reverse complement strand
TGTGTGTGTGTGTGTGTGTGTGTGTGTGTGTGTGTGTGTGTGTGTGTAGGAGGGAGAAGTGAGACCCCTCTCCCTAATCTCCCTTTGCCTACAGGGATTGCAGTTTGATCCCAATGGGTTGAAGTGCAAATAAATTAGGAAAAGAGACCACACACGCACTCACATACACAGAGATAAATGTACTGTTTCTGCCTGAAACTACCTCCATGCTCTTAAAAAAAAATAGCATCTGAAATGCTTAGCACTAAGGGATGGAAAATTCTCAGTGTTAATGTTATCAAATACACAACATTTTAAAGCATACTTTAGAGGCAGATGGGGAAGCCTTTTATGATAAATGAGTGTACTTGAATTCATTACTGTAGTACTTATAATTAAAAATATCTCCTTTGCAACTTCAGTACTTGTACTGGGTACAAGAGACAAAGCTTAGGAGGAAGGAAGATTTAAGGATGGGAAAAGGTGTGAGAGGAAAGAAAAGAAACTCAACCAAGAAGAATGACCCTCTGAGGAAATGAAGTGTTTGTTTTCACAACTCACCCTTTTGTTTACAATTTAAAAGATGAATAAACTTGCCAGAGATTATGCATTTACCCTTTAGTCAAAGACAGTGTTTTAGGCTATGTGACTCCAATTTGATAAGATCAAGGTCCCGGCATCTCTTTTCAAAAGATACTTGACCCTGCCAATGACATAAAATAAAGACCACTACCACCCCCTCAAAATAACATCCTTTGGCCTTCTTTGAGAAGATTTTTTAAAATGTATTTTAAAACATAAATTGTAACAGAAGGAATATGTATATATAAGCAATAAGCATAGACACACAGATAAAAATACCATCACAGCATCTTAATGTGTCTATATATGAACAATATAAATGTATTTACATATTATCCACATGGCTGAGTAACTTCTAAGTGTTAATATATTCTGATTAATTTAAGATTTTTCACACAAATAGAATAGAGACATGATTAGTCTTCTTGAAATAGTTCAAGCAGAGTGCACTTTTACCAGAGCTCTCCACATCTACAAGTGAGATGCCCTTGAAAGACAAGGACAGTATTTGGGCTTTGTAGAAAAAAATTCCATTTGCACAGACCATTAATAATGAGGCTCACTGAAGTTAGGCACCTTTTCTGAACCCATTCCAAAGACTGATGATAGTAACTACAATGCCCTCTTTTCCCCTACTCCCCTACCACCATCACCACCACCACCACTACCATACTCTCCAGGTTAGCATTTAGTTAAACAGAAACTGAAAAGCATAAGAAAGAATAAAAAAAGAAGTAATTGAAGAGAAATTCATTTGACATTTGTTCTGGAGAATGTAGGCTTGCATATGTCCAAAGTTGGTGCAGAATAGAATTTGATGTAATGAACTTCCTACCCAAAAGATCAGCAACATTTTTTTTAACCATCATTGAACAGATATGCCTGTTTTCTGTTAAGTGGAAAAATTGTTTATGCTTTGGGAATGTCACTTTAATTACCTTTTCATTAAACTTTAAATGTAAAATGTGTGATTGATAATTTCTGGGACCAGACAAATATTTAGTTGAACTTACCTACAAAAAGTTCATCTTCAGTAAATTGCAAATATTTAAATCATCTAGTCTGACCCTCTCATTTTACAGATAAGAAAACTGAGGTCCATAGAGACTAAATAATTTGCCTAAGGTAGTTAAATGGCAGATGTTGCCATGGAACTGAGGCCCGCTGACTCCAGAACTTGCATATTGTCCCATTGCCTTATGTACCTGAGGACCTGAGGTACAGGAAGAGATATATGTTGGGAGTGGTATCAAAGATCTCAAAGTTTTAGGGCCTGTGGCTTTTACCTCCTGTTTAATTTATATGTTAGATGGAATTAAATTCACCTAGTTCAAAGACTGACTAATAATGCTTTAAACCAAAAAGATTGAAAAGAAATAAGGCTCATCTCTTTTTTTCTGACCATATTAAAGTCCTTACTGATATAAGCAAGTATTCTTGCATTAAAATTACCTCTCTTTGTTCACCACTTTAATGATAGCTAGCATTTGTTTGGTACTTTTTTTACTGAGTAGGGAGGTGTCAAAGTAGATTGAGATGGGGGAGGGGGGGGCGGTCAGGAAGGTCATCTTCCTTAATTCAAATATGACCTCAGACATTTGCTAGCTGTGTGACCCTGGCCAAGTCACTTACCCCTGTTTACTTTAGCTTCCTTATCTGTAAACTAAGCTGGAGAAGGAATTTGCAAGTCACTCCAATATCTGCCAAAAAAAAAAAAAAACCCAAATGGGGTCACAAAGGGTCAAATTTTAATTATTTTGCAAAGCATGTAATAAATATTGTTTCATTTTATCCTCACAATAACCTTGGGGTGTAGGTGCTATTATTGTCCCCATTCTATAGATACAGAAACTGATTGAGCCAGATGTAAAAGTGACTTCCCCAGGGTCCCATAGCTAGTGAATATCTGAAGCTGAATTTGAAGACCAGTCTTCCTGATTCAAGTCCTATTGTGATCAATCCACCAAGCTATGTGACTTCCCTTTGGATTCTTTGTGTCATTTCTTATATTGTGATTTTTTCATAGCCCATTTCCTTAATTCTTCTACAGAGATTATTTTACCCCCAGTGGTTATCTATTAATAAAAAATGGAAATCTTTAAATAAATCAGGGCATTACATTGGCAATCCCTTAGTGTATTGTTACATGGAGCATAGAGCTCAAAATCACCATCAAATCCACAATAAAAGGAAAGAACAAATTCTCTGGATGTTAAGTATTTGGAAACCATGAGATAGTGGAAAATAAAGTTTATTTTCTTTTCATAGTTGCTTTGCTGGCTTTCTTCCCCCTCAGTAAAACAAACAGTAAGTTGATTTGGACTGGGTTAACTTTTTCTTCAGGATTTTGAAAGACAGTGCAACAACAGATCATAACTCCTTGTACTGAGATTTAAAGGTTAATGTTGGCTAGAAGAGAAAACAGAGCACATTAAATCTTGGACTCTGATGTTGTGTTTATTTAAAATCTGAGAGGCGTAGATTGTGTGCTAATGAATGAATATTTCTCAGGCAGAGCAGTGGAAATGACAAGTTTCAAGTGATGAAAGTTGGGGTGCCCCACCCATATATTTTTCTAGTCAGATGTTTCCTTACAGCAAGCTTGTAATTTTTTTTTTTAATTCCAGGAGAATATTTTTTTTCCCCTCTAAAGTAATCCCTGGAGATCCCTTTTAGCAAGTAAATTCCAGTTACACTATCAAATACAGAAAATCAAGATAAAAATACTTCCAATAGGTGTGGATTAAGGGTAAGAAGTGGGGGATAATGGAAAACAAGCACTTTTAATTCATACTGACTAATCTAGACTTAATAGATCTATCTGGAGCTTCTCCCTAGTCCCCAAATAACTAATGATTATGCAAAATAAAAGCACTAAAAAGAACTTGTGCATTACAATGACAGAAAAAGCCCCAAGGGAACCTGGTTACCATTCTGGTTTCACCCATTTACAGCCTCTACATTTCAGAAGAACTGGCAGGCTACAATTGGCACTTAAGAAAGTGTTACAAAACACTGACAAGTATTAGAGGAATGTTGATTCATGTAAACAGCCTGCCTCAAGGAATAATACCTTTCTTTAGATCATTGGCTTTCAAATTAGTGTTTCTATGGAGACAAGTACCTTCAGGTAACTCCTACCAGGATATCCGTTGGAAGCTCAAGAAAGTAAGGCCTCGATTTTACTGGTGTAGAAGAGCTACCTCATTTACATCTTAATATCTTATAGATAGATGGGACCTCCAAAGTCCGGGCAGACTAATGATAAATTGGGTGGGGGGAGGGAGAGAACATTTTTTAAGCTCTCACTGTGATCCAGGAATAGTTTCTAAGTGTTGGGAAAGCCATCAAAACAGGCCCTGTCTTCTGAGAGCTTACATTCTAACCAGGAAGACAATACATAAACAAGTCATCAGTTTTTATGGTCATAAGTTATCAGAATTTTTCCCATTGCTACTTGGGATCTTGCTGAGATGGTAATGTGATGGAACACTGGGCCTGAATTCCACAGCAGCCTCAGCCATTTACTAACCATATGACCCTGGGAAAGACAGTTCAACTGTTTGCCTCAGTTTCTTACCTTACAGGGTTGACAGTGCCTGGCCCAGATTAGGGGCTCACTCCCTTCCCCTCCCCTCTTGGTAGGTGTGGAGAAAGTTGATAGATAAACCAGTACATTAAATACCCTCTTTTCCATAAAGTATTTCCTTATAACATTTTTTATCTTTAACAGTGAACAAAAAATTGTTTCTAAAGTAACTAAAAAAAATTTAATAGAAAAATAAAAATATAAAGTAAGTAACAAGTAGATATGCAAGGGGGAGGGGAAGATTTTTTTTTTTTTACTGAATTGCAGATGTGTGAGTTCTGATGTAATTTATTGTAGTATAGTAGACAATTTGTGGGTGTGTGTGTGTGTGTAGAAGTGTATTTTCAGAGCAAAACTGACACTCCAAGAAATGTGAAATGCCTGCAAACAATTCAGTGAACTGAATTTTGTTTGTTTGGTCCAGATCTGTGATTTCATTGGTGTAAAGGATTTTTGAGTCAGTCAATAAACATTTATTAAGGACCTACAGTGTGACAGTTACTGTGCTAAACAGTAGGGATACAAAGAAAGACAAAGACAGTGAGAAAATCACTTTTACCAATGCAGATACAGATCCCCAGCAGCAAAGGCTCAGGGATGGTATTAAGACCGAAATGCAGCCACCTTCAGGGGTTTGCTACTTAGCATAACAGGACCACATTTTGTCCAATACAAATCCACAAAAGAAGATGCTTTCAGTCAAAGAAAAATGTGAAATTCAATTATGAAACATTTTTTAAGTACCTTCTTGGAAAGGTAGTATGCTGATCTCTGAGGGACCAAAACTCCCTACCATCCACCCACCTACCACACTCCCCCAAAACAACAGTAACAACAATCCTTCTTATCCTCAAGGCCTTTACTACTTCCAGAGGGGAAACTGCATAGGATCAAGAAAGACTTTACAAAAGAGGTGGCAGTTGAGCAGATCACTGAAGGGATCTAGGTATTCCAAAAGGTAAAGGTGAGAAGGGAAAGCATTTTAAGAAAGGGGGGGATAGCCCAATGCAAAGGCTAAAAGGTGGGAGATGTGTGCCTTTAACAAACCAGTTTGGCTGCATTGTAAAATAAAGGTGGGCCAGACCCAGATTATAAATGAAAGGAATCAAAGTTGGCAAGAGGCCTCAATTGCAATTAGAATAGAAAAACAGATTTCTGAATTATATTTAAAATAAAGAAATAAGTTATACTCTTTGAAAATAAATAATGAAAAATGACAAATGTTTAAACATTCTATTAGTTCATATTTATATAACTTTCTACAAGGATTTGAATCTTTCCTATAGCATATGGAGAGAGTGCTGGACTTGACAGAAGTTGGGAAGAACCAAGTTTGAATCCTCTCAGCAAGTCATTTAATCTCTCTTGGCTTCAGCTATTTTATCTGTAAATGAGATAACTGTACCTACCATCCAGGGTTGTGACATTCAAGTGACATGATGTATGTAAGGTGCTTCACAAACTTTAAAGGGCTATATAAATGTTAGATAATCCTATTGTTATAAAATACCTTCTTGTCCACTTGAAATCCCAGAGACAGAGTTATATAGGTGAAAGAACAGAGGATTTGGAGTCAGAAGACCATAATAATGTGGGAAAAGCGCTGGATTTTGGTTGGAGCCAGAGGGCCTAGTTTCAAATAACAGATTAATTATTCAACAAGCATTTATTAAGCACCTATTAATAGAAAAAGCATTTATTAAACACCCATTAATAAAAAATTTTTTAAATCTATTAAACACCTAGGCAATGTGCTTGGCACTAGGGATACAAAGATTAAAAAATGAAAACCCGCTTTTTTTTTTTACTCTGCCTCATGAGATATCAATAGATAATTGACAATTCAGGACTGAAGTCCAGGGGAGATATTAGGGTACAATATATAGATTCAGTGGTCATTTGTATGGAAATAATATTTGAATCAAACAACAACAATAACAATATTTGAATCCATGGGAACAAATGATATCACCAAGGAAGAGAGAAAGGAGAGAGAAGCAAAGAGGGTCTAAGACAGAACACTCAAGGATGCCAGAAGGAGGAGGAATAGGAATAGGAATTGTTGGGTAGGAAGAAAACCCAGTGATGGCTTTGTCAAGGAAGCCACTGGAATAGACTATCTAGAATGATCTATCATGCCAAAAGCTTTAGAAACATGCATGGCAGAGATTAATACTAATGGTGAAAATAGAATAATAAATATACAAGTTGTGTTTTTCTATGCTTCTGTTTAATGCTTATTTAGCATAATGAAGATTTGGTCTGACTTATGGCTTATCAAATAAAACTATTCAAGTTTCAAAGGTGTATTTGATTTTTTCCTCTTAAATTTCACACCAGGAAGTAAAATTCAACCAAAACATTTATGTGACAGTTATTTTTGTGGTCCAGCCCTGTGATTTCACTGGTATAGGAAACTCCCGGCATCACATCTGTAGCTTAGAGTCTTGGATAATTGCCTGGGGAACTGAGATGTCACATGATTTTCCGGTAGTGTTCATACAGCTTGTTAGTCTTAGAGGCTGTGCTGGAGAAAAGTATTGAACCCAGGTCTTTATGATTCCTAACCTATCACTCTATCCACTAAACCACATACAGTACTATTTTTTAAAAGAGAGATTTACTTTGGAAATAAAAATGTAAATGAAGGAATAATTCGTAAAGTTGCCAGTTATGTATACATGCTAAAGAAATAGCAAAGTCTTATGTGATGAACTCTGGAAAGGAGAGAGTTGGGTGGTGTCCATCTGGGGAAAACCTCAAGAGGTCATGAGTTTTGAATGGCTTTTTGAAAGTGAGAGAAATGTGACTTAGTGGAGTGAATTAAAGGGATATCCCAAGTTTGGGAAATGCTATATCTGAAGATTTTGAAGTTTAGAATGCTGAGACAAGAAGAGGAACATATACCAAGAATAAGAATGTTTATATTTTGTTGCTCATCTTTATATAAATAGATTTCCAGATTCCAAACTCGGGATTATATTTGGAAGTATCTTTAAAGAATCTATGTTTCTGTGACTAGGAAAAACTCAACTTTTGCCCATTATTTTTGTATTTTATTGGTTTTTTTTTAAATTTAAGTTGCATAGGTTTTAAAGCCTGAAGGAACTCTAGATATCATATGGTCCACTTTTTTCAGTGTTACTTGTGAAGAAAGACAAAGACTTGTCCAGTCATGTTTTATTTTTCTTTTGATCTCTTGCCACCTTCCTTTTCTACATATATCTATACAGAGAACACATACTGAGAACCCAGAGAATACATATATTTATGACAAAATGCCTGTACAGAAAATGCCTGCTATTGAATCCTATTTTCTTATTTATTTTTTATAAAATTGGAGGTATGCTTCTCAGAAAAAAAATTTGCCTCCAAGACATAACAAAATCATGCTTCCAGTGCAGCAGACCTAATAGAATAATACTTTTACTTATTGCCTAACAGTTTTTCTCCCAATGAAATTCAATAACATAATAGGTTTCTGCACTTATGGGTAAGATATTTGAATAGTATGTCAGCTCTATAATATCAGTGAGTGCTTTTTCCCTTTAGGCTGCATCATAATAATTCTTTCATTGATTCACTTATTCAACATTCATTCAATGAACATATATTTAGTGTCTTCCATGTACATAAGACTAGGCTAAGGGTTGGAGAGAGATTAAAAACTAAATAAGGCACCATCTCTGGCTGCCAGTTTATTATCTCTCACTCAGAAGGACATACTAAGTTCTAATGGGGAAGAATGGATCCTGAAGTCATGCAGACTCTTGGCACAATGGGGAAGAGCAAAGATGAATCTTTTCCTGTGGAGGAGGATTGGGATTGGACCTGTGATTCCAAAGGTTTAGGGAACTCCTTTGCAATTTACAGTTTAGGGAAATCTCCTAGAACACTGAGAAATTCAGTGATTTCCCCAGGATTATTAAGTCTGTATGTGTCAGAGGGGAGTCTTTGCATATTGAAGATAGAGATGAACCAACTTCTAGTCAAGAGAAACTGTCCATTGAACATCAAATCAACCCAAACGTGGTTAATTCTTGTCTCCTTTTTTGGTATTCCCCTACTACCATATAACCCTCTCTTATAATAAAGATAATTTTTAAAGGCTAGTTAAGCAAAATAAAGATATTTACCAATCCTGATAATGGATGCTTCATCACACACCTATAGACTACCACCTATCCACTGAATCAAGACATGTGCCTCACCAGTAGTTTACTAAGTCACTTTATTGATCAGTATTCTTTTTTTCATTTTGCTTTTTGGAGGGGGGAAGGTAGGGCAATTGGAGTTAAGTGACTTACCCCAGGTCACACGGCTAGTTTTTCTGTGTTAAGTGTCTGAGGCAGAATTTGAACTCAGGTCCTCCTTACTCCAGGGCCAGTGCTCTATTCACTACACCACCTAGCTGCCCCTATTGATCAGTATTTTAATGTCTTTCACAGTCATTTTCCTTTACATCGTTGTGGGCATTGTATAAATTGTTTTCCTGATTCAGATTACTTCCTTATGTATCAGTTCATAAAAATTTCTAAGGTTCCCTGAATTCTTCATAGTCGACATCTCTTGAGGCACAATAATTTTCCATTCCATTCATATTCCACATTATGTTCAACCATTTCTCAGTTTGTAGGTGCTCACTTTATTTCCAATTCTTTGCCACCAGAAAAATGCTGCTATAAATATTTTTGTTTACATGTATAGCACCCTGTCTCAACTCCCACTCCCATTGGCAGGTTTGGTTCTCAAAGGCAATGACTACTTAGTACTCTAAAGGTATAACTAAGAGACTGGGGATTTCTAGTACTGTCATTCACAAACCCCCAGCCAGTATTTTGTCCATTGATTATCAGCTAGAGTTAAATAGATTTTATAGGAGGTATTTATTAAATAAGTATAGCAAGAATAATTGTTACAAAAATATTCCTCAAATAGGGGGCACATTTTTCCCTTAAAATTTCATGTATGTATATAGGATTTGACATATGCATATACCCATATGTGTGTGGTATTTTACAAGTATGTGTGGTATATGTTGTATGTCTATAGATACACATACTAGAGAAACTCATATAGATATACACACACATACCTTTCCCTCTGTCTTTGGTTTTCTTGGGGTATATGCCTAGCAGTGATATCAGTGGATCAAAGGTTAATTATGGTCTTGGGAATTTTTTAGTATGATGTCACTTTTTTTTTCTCCTCAAACTGTTAGTTAGACTAACTCACATTTCACTAACAATGGATTAGTGAGGGGGAGCTAGGTGGTGCAGTGAACAGAGCACCAACCCTGGAGTCAGGAGGACCTGAGTTCAAAAGTGGCCTCAGACATTTAACACAAAACTAGCCTTGTGACCTGGGCAAGTCACTTAACTCCAATTGCCCTACCTTCCCCCTCCCCACAAAAAGAAGTTTCTTGATTGTTTCCTATTACTCACACACCTCTTTCCTTATGTCTTTGGTCTTCTTGGGGTACATGCCTAGTAGTGATATCACTAGGTCAAAGGGTATGTATGGTCTGGTGACTTTTCTAGTATAATATAATATAGTCTAATATAATATAACATAATATATTCCTATTTCCACATCATTACATATGCATTCCTCCTAAAAATGCCTTTCTTTACTTCTCTGAAATCTATCCAGTCTTAAAGACCCAGTTGAAGTTCTGACTTCTCCATTAAGCCTTACTTGATCAATTGATCCCTCCATAATCTCTCCTTCCTTACAATGCCTCTGGCACATGATTAGGTAAGAGCCAATAGATTGGCATTCTATAGAAGTCAACCCAGGAAAAAACATATGACCATGAAAAATAGAATTCTGATGTTTCAAAGAGAAATAGCACACATGGGGAACTCGGGACAAATGAAAAATTTTTAAAGATACATACTGAAGATGGACCAAAGACTGGTAAAAGAGTACAGTGTAGTACAGTTCTATGATGATAATAATAATATCACAACAGCTAACATATAGCATGTTTGAAACTTTACATATATTATCTCATTTAGTTCAGAATGAGCTGCATCTGATAAGGAAAGTAAAAGAAAAAAACAATGGGATATTATTATTTTTATGGTTGTTATGGTAGGCAGAAGAGGAGGAATGCTAAAGTGACAGGATTTCTGTTCATAGTGGATGAAACAAAGATAACAGAAAACTACAGGAAAGTAGAGAAGCTCAGCAAGTACATTGCATCCTTTTCCAGTGCCAGAGAATGATGTTTGGACTGGGGGAAAAAAAGAACAAAAATGGCTAATAGGGAGCTTGTAGGGATAGTGACTAGAGACCTGTGACATATTCACCTGCTTTATCAACACAGGTAGGCACCTTTTCTGCAACTTATAGAAGTAGCTATTTGGCTAGAGCAGTGAGTTTAAGTAACTTGCTCAGGGTCACACAACCAGTATGCTTCAGAGGTGGAATATGAACTCAAGGTCTTCTTGCCTTAAGGTCAACTCTCTATACCTAAGATAAACAGGAAGATAGTAAAAGATCACCTACCTGTCCTTGTTGTGAGGATCAAATGAGATACTTATAAAGAACTTAGAACAATGCCTTGGCACATAGTAGGCTTATTCCCTTCCCCTATCATGAGTTCACTTCATCTGGGGCAGGTGAACTACAGGGCAGGATACTCAAAGAATTAGTGGATATGATAGCTGAGACACTGTTGGTGATAGTAGAAAGATCATGGCGAAGATGGTTGGTGCTGCACAATTGATGAATAGAAAATCCTTCTCTGAATTTCACAAAAGGGGAATAAAGTAGATTTTACAAACTACAGTCATTGAACTTGACTTCAATAGCTGGCAAAATCCTAGGGTATAATATTAAAAGGTTAGTCTGTGAATATCTAAGCAAAGAAGCAGTGGTCAGAAAGACCCAGCTTTGTTTTATCAAGAAAAAGTCATATCGGACTAACCTTGTTTCCATTTTTGTATAGGGCTGCTAAAGTAGTAGAACATTTTTATCATAGAACTGAGTGCTAGAAGAGACATTAGAGGTCAGGGAATAGATACAATTTGTCTGCTATTAATATTTTTATGTTAATTTTGAAGTATATCTATGTAAAATTGTTAATTTTGAAGTATATTTATGTTAATTTTGAAGTATATCTATCTAAAAATATACATTTTTTTAATGTTTTGTGAATTTTTAAAAATATTCTATTATCTCCCAGTAACTTTTTCACTTCACCTCAGGTGAGTTTAAATTTTAGCAAATATTGAATAAATTTTCGTTAATGATCTTAAACCATTCACTTAACCTTTTTTTTTCTGGAGTTTATTTCTTTTTCATAAAATGAAGGAGCTAAACTACATCAGTAGTTCTCAATGTTTTTTGTTCTGCAGACCCCTTTCAACAACAATAGCAACAATGTCTTGTGAAGTCCAGGGTAATTTAATATACTATACATAATATTCTTTGAGATTTATTTATTAGGTTCTTTCTATAGTTTCAAAGATAACTTCTGTCCAAAAAGCCTCTAATTTAACATTTACATTTTAATTATAGCATAATTATATAAACATATACATTATAAAGTAAATTATCACAAATTATGTAAATATAAATTTATATAAATATGTTAAATTTATATAAACATAAATTACATAAAATTACATAAATATAATACATATAAATAGTCATATAACAAATATAAATAAATGTATAATTATATGCTTTATAGAATTATAATTTTATGGTTATAATTAAATTATGAGGTATACACTTACTCTACCTATAATTATAAAAACTTTAAACATAAAATAATAAAACTAATTATAAAATAATTTAAAATATTTTATGTGAGACATTCTATACAAATTAAAAGAATGAATCCATATAATCCAATAATGCTCACTATTATATGTAAGAATTCATATTAGATTTCATTTAAAAATGTTTTGTATATAAATAACATTATCAACAAAATAAGTTACAACTCAAAATATATTTAATATAATATTTATAATCATATGTAAACTTAATTTTGATGTTGAATCTTTTTATCTGAACAAAAGTTGTAATATTTGTCTCAACATGAATCAAACAGACTTAAATCTGGTTTCATGCAGAGTTTGTTTATATTTTTTAAAGTTAAAACAACAAAAAATTGAAAGTGCTTACTCACACAAACATGTAGTAGAAAATGTTAGGAGAATTTTATAAGCTCTCTTGTTGAGAGATAGAAATTAACTTTTTATTATTTTATTTTTAATTTTTTTATTTGCAGCTAACCAATTAAGGAAGATGAATAGCTAATTATACAAAATATTTATTTTTCTACTGGATAATGATAAATACTATATTAAATGATAAATGTACTTTAAGTGCAATTGCATATATTCTTTTGTTTTTCATAATGTTTATATATAAACTAACTTTGATAAGCAAAGTATCTCTTCAGATGTGGCTTTCTATCACTGACTGCCATACCAGCTACACCCTCACAGAAACTCTACTAATTGACTGACCTGTGTTGCTAATCAATTCATTGAAAAAGAATAATAACACAAGTAGAAGATAAATTTAAATTGGAAAACAGCCTTAATACTACAACAATAGGCAATATAAGGTTTGTCTTTGCAGAACATGTGTGATGGTTCATGATGGCTTCAAGATAGCTTGAAATGCTATCTTGAATATGAATAATGAATTATGCCCAGTGATCATGGTTTTCAAACAGCCTGACATTTATGCTGCAAGGATGTAAATGTTTGTAACATCTCAATTATGCTATTATTCAGCTGTTATCATATGATTACAGGGTGACAGAAGGGAAGCTATACTGGCACAGTACATGAAATGGAAATGAGGAGTAGGAGCACATGTCTGACCATCCACTGGGAACTGTGATGTAATGTTGAATCCTTGTGGTGGTTTGGAAACAATTTGATGATAGGTTGAGAAATCATAAGAATGTGTTGTGCTTACTCAGAAGTGGTCAGAGTTTGATGTAGTTGTTGCACAAACACCAAAATCATTGTGCATGTGATCATGATAATTTTGAATTACTGCAAAAAAAACCCCTATACTTCAAACATTCCAATGATTGTTGTCACAGAAGAAAAATGTATTTGTACTGTACATGACAATTATTTACTACATGAGGTTTCATTAAGGGAATTTTAGTATGAACTCCATTGGATCATTGTTGTGTACCCCATCATTGTGATCATCATTTAGAGGTCCACAAACTACTAAATAGGAAATACTGAACTAGATGATCTTTAAGGTCCTTTTCAGTTCTTATATGATTCTTCAGAGCTGGGGAAGTGGGAAGAGTATTTGACACCAAAATCTATTTTTTAGCTTTCTCCCCCAAAACATTTAACTATTTGCTTAAAGTTTGCCATCTCCTTCTCCACCACCCCCATTATTCAGGCTTCTTTTATTCAAAATATAAAGAAACAATTTACATGAGTACCTAGCAATCAAGTATTATCACTTGAAATGAGGCTTCCAAATGGCCTTCTTCTTGAGGAGTGGGCAACCTTCCTAGCATCTGCTCATGGTTCCACAGGACAGTACACCATCAAAAAATGTTTATTACTTTCTTTCCTTCTTTCTCTCTCTCCTTGTTTCTTTCTTTCATCCTTCCTTCTTTCTTTTCTCTCTCTCTGTCTCATAAATAGGCAGACATTTGCAAGATATTCTCTATACAGCACACTTCATCTTTATAACCTGAAAAGTGTAGAGAATACCATATCCCTTTGTGTTTATTATTTATTGTTAACAAAAAAAAATTTGACTACCTTGCATAACACAGGGCTTTAATGACCATCTGCCAACAAGGACTCACTCCTATATATGTTAACCTCCTACAAGATTTCTTGAGATATCTGCTCAGTAACCCTCTGTTTATTGTCAAGTTTATTGTCAACTGGAAGATATATGATGACCAAAGGGGTTCACTACTGTCATGGGGAATGTCCTGAAGAAATGGAAAAGGGATTCCATTTAGATAATGAGGTTCTCTACAAGCTCCACTTTTATGGATTCTGTTTTGTTAATTGAATCAAGCTTGGACTATTTCAAGACCTCCTCAATACAAATCTATGAGTATTCAAAAGAGATTGGTCTAAAAATCCATAAGGAAAACCCTAAATGGATGAAAAATTACTATAGTCCAGATGGACTATTGTCCATGGGTTGAACTATTGTCCCACCCATCCAGTTGGGTAATCAATTCATTGGCTTAGTATCTTAGTGTGTTTATGTGTATCTATTTGTGTACACTCACATGTATATATGTACATGGAATAAATATTGCAGATAGACAGTGATTTGGGAAGATAACTGTCTGAATTGTATTTAAAAACTTATTGCTATAATTTTATTTCCTAAAGCAAAGACCCGTTTTCATTTTTGGACATAAAAGTTCTCCTCGCTGTGCTGCTTAGTTGCAAATCTTAGAACAACATGACCTCTAAAAATTTGAAGTTGCTGGTAACACAACAGGCAATAGGGTCAAGTAGGTGGCATTATATTTACAGTAATGACCTAAAAACAAGACATGAAAAAGGAATTCCATAGGGTCCATGGATTCCAAGAGATGTTGTGAAGGAAACGAATGATAAGAAAAGGAGGCAGAACAATCATGTGATGAGAAAGAGAAAGGGATCATAGGCAGCCCAAAGTTTCAAGGGTATCTACAAAATGTGAAAAGACCTGGAGAAAGGCTTCTAGAATGTTAGATAGATGGCATAGATGGGAGGATATGAAAAAGAAGAATGTAGGATGAGAAGGCATAGATGAATTGCAGTCTACACTGATGGAGGAAATACCCACATGAAAATTCCCTGAAGTGTTGAATCATAACCCTGGCCACCAGCCAGCACTTGCTTGTACAATGATTTTATTTCTATCTGTGCCCAGAATATTTCAGCTGAATTCTCCTATTCTCATTCTTTTCTCTGGAAGCAATAAGGTTTGTTCCTCTTTTCATATCCCCATCCCCTACTTTAGAGAATGTATCTTTGCCCAAGGGATGAGCCTAGATTTCAGAAACATTCATCTACATTACATGAGGCATAAATAATGATGTAGGCTTTCAAAATATTTTCCAAATGCACTGAACCACATAACACGATATCTCTTCTTCACATGGTTCTCTTAGTTTCCCTCTTCGTCTCTCTTCTTCAGAACTCTGCTTCCAACAAAAGAGTAATAGAACCAAAATAAAATTGTGGGGGTGAAAGAAGAGTTAGAGTGTGGGGAAAACAAAAATGAAGGGTGAAATAAAAAGGACTGAAAAAAAGAGGTGGGACTATAAGGTGGAAGGCGAAAATAGAAGGAGGAGCAGAAAATAAAAGTAATTATTCTAACAGAGAGAATCACGTAAAGTGGATACCACACTTCAGGGACCTGAGAGATTATCAGTGTGGATATTCCATCTTTATGCTGATTGCCACCCAACCATGTCTTCTCAAACTGTTTGATGAGAAAGATAATAGTAGGGGGGTACTCATGCTTTGTGAATAAAGTGAAAATTAATATCTCTACTAAGAAAAAAAATGTTTCCTTATCTCTCACCTCTAGTTTCCTACCATCCCTCCTCTACCTTTCTCAATATATGAACAGCTTGAGTATTATTTATACCTTTGGAAGAAAGTCTTACCAAAAAATCTACTTTAGAAGTAGGTATGTATTTGGGAGCAGAGGAGAAAAGAAAAAAAACAATAAAAAGAAAACTATAGCTCCTTACTTTTATTGTTTGAATGCTTTACACTGCCCATTTTTATAATTTAATAAGAAAAATAATGACAAACAAGCATAAGGTTAATGGAGTGGGTTCCCGATTTTGTTCTATTTGAATGACACACCATCTCCCCTCCCCTCCCCTAGCTATGAAAGTCTGTGTTAAAAAAAGACCTTGAGAAATACATAGAGAAATTGTACAGTTTTATTAGACATTCACATGTCTGTCTTTAGGATGTTGATCAAGTCCAAGGTTATTTTTTGAAATATGGGAATTTCCAGTTTTCCCTAGGAGATTTTTTTCTTCTATAGTAGCTATTTTATTAGCATTAGCTGAAGCTTCTCAAATCTGTGAATAAGGTTTAGTGAGAATTGATGAGCCCTGGTTAAATAAGAATCCTAATGGCTGTGGGTTGCTGTTCTATGGTGGAAGTCAAACTCAATTATCTTTAAATTCAACAATTCTGTGTCTACTGAGAGACTCTTTAGAACCTCTTCTACATGTCTCTCTTCATTTGGAATCTTTCATTTGAAATCTGGCCTACTTTGTAAAGATGCAAAAAAAAAAAAACCCTCAGAGCTCAAAAAAACAAAGACTGTTTCATTGCAGGGTTGGCTCTTTCCAGTAAGCAAAAAATGCAGATTGGACAATCGCGTTAACTCTTTTGACTTTTCAGGTCAAGCACTGTTTTTATTTTCAGAGATTTATGAAATACTTACATTGTATAGGAAAATTCCACCAGCTTTCACGTAAGCAGACTTTACCAATTTCCTCCCCCTTCCCGTATGTCCTTCATGCACCAGCCATGTCAGATGTCTGCAAACACCCTCAATGGGAAAGGACAAAGTATCTTTATGCTATTAACAATGCCTTTTTCACTTGGGGTGGATTAGTTTATTATTTATTTATTCATTTTAATTGCATGAGTTGAATGAACTAATTTATTCATTTGATAGATTATCTCTAAGTGCCTAGCATGTGCAAAGCACCATGAGGGATATAAAGAAGAAGAAGATGTAGTTATTGCTGTCCTGGAACTTAGAGCTTAATGGCTGAAATAAAACACATATAAATAGCAGCAATATAGGGCAGGATATGAAGATGCAGGAAGTCCCAAACTATGCTAGCTCAGAGGAAGATGAAGCTTGTTCTAACTGGTAAAATAAGGAAAAAATTTATGGAAGAGGCTTCCTTTGAGCTGGGCCTTTGACCTCTTGGGAAATGAATGGGCAAAGCAGAAAGAGAAAAACAACATTTTAGCTAGAAGGAACAGAGTGATCAGAGGCATACTTCAGTTCTTCATGGAATCACTGATCTCATCTCTCCTAGTTCCTAATAACATTACATCCATACACATAACTCATAAATCCTTCATTGAGTACCTAGCCAACATTTCTAAGACCTTCCTCTAATTCTTTTTACATTCTATTGAAATTGACGCATCTGTACTGTCCCAATAATTATTTCTCACTCCTGATTACATGATTTACTGGCCATCCAATTCCTGAGTATCCTGTACATCACTTTTTGGACGTCACTGGCATTATGCTGTAGCTTGCTTATTCCCACCCCTATTATCCTTTGGGGACTCTTTAATTTTGATTCTTCTAAGACTGATGTTTTGTGATTCTTAGCTATATTGTGTCACTGAAAGAACATCATTGTTTTTTTTTTAAAGCAATTGGGGTTAAG
This sequence comes from Petaurus breviceps papuanus, assembly GCF_028583685.1. NCBI lineage: Eukaryota > Metazoa > Chordata > Mammalia > Diprotodontia > Petauridae > Petaurus > Petaurus breviceps. The sequence goes on along the minus strand of NW_027185694.1, from coordinate 4,866,009 downwards.
TAGGTTACTTAACTCAAGGTTACACGGCCAGTTATTTCTGGGTGTGGTGCTAAGTATCTGAGCCCAGATTTGAACCCCAGGTCATCCCGACACTGGAGCCGGTGCTCTTACTTGCTGAGCCACCTGGCTGCCCCTAAGAATATCATTGTTACAAATTTGTGGTTTTGTGTCAAAGTGAAACTTGGGATCACCAAAGGTGCTGTGAGATTTCCCAAAAGTAAATTCATTTGTTCTCTTCCTAGTTCAATCCTATCATTTTAGTTAAGGGAACTGAGATCCAAGGAGATTTAGTGACTCATCCAAGGTCACACTCATGATAGTTGTGCTCAAGTAATTGAAAAACTGTCATATAGGAAAGAAAATAGAACACTTGTTCTATGTGGCCTCAGAGGGCAAAGTATGGGGGAAATTTTCAAAGAGGTCAATTTGTAAGAAAAAGCTTCCTAACAATTGGAGCTATCCCAAAATGGCAGTGGATTTTTGCCCTCAATGGAGCTTTTCAAGTAAAGGCTGGGTGAACACGTGCTGGCTGTGTTGTAATGAGAATTTTTCAGGGAGGGTATATTTAAACAGTTTGCTGATCCCTTCCTATTCTGAAAATCTATGATTCTGTGAAGGAATATGTTTCCCACATTGAGTGTGAAAAGCAGAAACACTGAGGTAGCTACACTTTTAAGAGCTGACTCTGGACCTGACAAAATCTTAAATGGATCTAAGTTGTGGGAGCTATCTCTGGGTAAAACTGTGAAGTTTCGTTTTTGGTGAACTGGAAAGAGCTGAATTTAGAGTCAGAGCTCCTGTTTGAATTCTGCCTTTGTCCCTTGCATGACCTTGAGCAAATCAATTTAACAAGGGTTTTTTTTAACTACCTACTGTGTGCCAAGATCCTCAAGGAGCCTTTTTATGAGGCGGGAGAGGGTCCAGGACAGGGTGGCATCTATACATATAGGCCAACTCAAAATATATATATATAAAGTAATTTTCTGGGGAATGGCAAAGGTCTAATACAGAAATTCTTAACCTAGGGTGCAAAAACTTGTCTTTTTAAAAACATTTTTATAATTGTATTTCATAGTACTTAATTTCATTTGAAATCCTATAAATTTTATTTCATGCATTAAAAAACATTACTCTGAGAAAGGTCTATAGGCCTTACCAGACTTCTAACAGAGTCTATAATATAAAAAAAATTAAGACCCACTGGTTTAATATGAATGATAGTTTTTTTTTTAACAATAAAATAGGGATTCTAGAGGGCATGATGGAAGGTAGGGAAGAATGGGATAGGAATATGGATATGAGGCTATGAAGGAGTAGGGGAAGGAATGGTTCTTATGGAAGGGAGTTTGGCCTAGGCCACCTACCAGACAGAATTCCTGGGATTCTGAGTGGAGACAAAGGGCAATATATCATCATATCATTCAAAGAAACAAGGGAAGGATTGATCTGATTATAAATCCCTCAAAAAAACAAAAAGGAGGAAAATGGTATAGTAAGGAAAAGGGGATGGTCCTGCTGGATGGTCAAGTGGGGAGGGGGTCAGTGGAGTCCTGGAGCTAGGCTGGTTATGGGAGATGGAGAGAGAGAAAGAGGAGAGAGAGGCGGGAGAGAGAGAGGAGGAGGGGAGAGAGACAGACAGAGACAGAGAGGGAGAGAGGGAGAGAGGGACAGAGAGAGGGAGGGGGGGAAGGGGGGGAGAGGAGTGAATGAGATGGGGAAGGAGACTGGCTTTTTCATAGAATTACTTTAATTACACCATCAGCTACATCATATTTGCCTAGGACTGACTATAGTCTTGAGTGGGTTATGTGTAAAATTAGAAGGTTGGACTGGGTAGAGGATTCTAAGGTCCCTGCCTATAGTAAATCTCTAATCCTGTGATCCTTTTAGGGTCCGGGATCTTGATGTTTCCATTTCATTTTTCTCCTCCTTCACTAGGTTCTTATTCCCAGAACATTTCCCAATGCTTTGACCCTTTCTTGACCCCATGCCCATCAAAACTGATTTCTTCTTTTTGTTCCATTAACTATTATCCTAGATAATCTGATGAAGTAATTTGTGCTGTGTCAATATGTGTTAATGATTTAAGGTGTCCCTTTCAGATAACAGATCAGTACTGTCCCCATAAACATTTATCAGCCCCATATTAGTAAACACATATTTATACAAAAAGATATCAGTGATTTCTTCCCAACTACAACAACAACACAGTGTTAAAGTATATCCAATATTATTACTCCCATTTTATAGAGAGGAAATAGAAAGGCAAAGTGACTTATACATGTTACTGAGTGTCAGCTTGGATTCAAATATTGATCTCCTGAATCCCCAGCTTAGTACACTTTGCACTATACCTCATTACTTCTTTAAAGTGAAAGAAATTGAGGTATATAAAGAGTTTTACAATGTGATCCCTGCCTTTACAGAGTTTATAATCTAGTTGGGGAAAGTGTGAGTTTAGTAGCTAATAATCCAACAATTTATAAATTGCTAGTCTTTTGCGGTTTCTATGCATAAAAATTGTATGGTAGATGAGCAAATTTTGTGCCCTTTCAGTAGAATAAAAATAAAAAGATAAATAACAGGTATAAAGTAGAAAAGGCTCATTGCCAAATAAATTATATATAGAAGAAATTCTTTGGCAATGAGAAAGAAAGAGAGAGAGGAGAGAGAGGAGGGAGGGAATGGGGCTGGAGAGGGGAGGAGACATTTTTTCATAGAGTAACTTTTATAATAATGGACTTTAATAAAGTGGAAACTCCTCAAGGTCAAGCACTATTTGTCATTCTTTGTATAACTGGTGCCTAGCACAGATGCCTAAAACACAGAAGGCACTTAATATATATTCATTGAATTAAATCGTTTGACTGTGGAAATATTCTCAGGAGCCTCCAATACTAAGCCTAAGAACTGGTGGGAGTTTCAGGAACCCATGAGAGAAGATGAGCCTTTTGATACCTCTCAAATTCTAATACACAGTTTGCTGCCAACTCCATTTATCTCAGAGATGTTCCTTAGCATATGCTGGCACAAAACCTACTTGTAAGGTATGGGAAGGGCAAACAGAAATGTCACAAAACATTAATGATCAGAGGGAAATTCCACCTTCCCCTACTATCTGCCAAAGCAGTTACAGAAAATTTTGGACTAGAGATGAAATCTTTCAGGTTTGCCAGCCTCTGAACCTCTTTTTACCTGGGAGCTATACCATAAGAGAGTCCTTAAGAAGGCCTTAATAACATGGAAGCAATATTTTTCTTCCCCATAATTTCTGGCCACTGGTCTGTATTACTGTATTTCTAGAAAGTTCCTGCTAAAGGTCCTTTCCCCGAAGCAGAACAGGGTAGACAGAAAAAAAGAATAGATACTTTGCCACAACTTAGGTCAGGGACAGGGGTAGTGGGAATGGAAGAATTGCTAGTTAAGTGGTTTCTAATCCTAGCTGGGGGAAAGAGGAGTAAGGAACAATCCCTGCCAGTGACTGAAAAAAAGCTGGGTACAATTCTGAGGTGAGGCACTGTTGGCAAGTCACCTCACCTCTCCATTTGCTACCCCCAACCCTTAACTCTGGGCTTTTGCATCTTTATCTGCACAATGAAGGGGTTGAATTAGTCAACAAGTTTTGTGTTCTAAGATGCCTTCCAGCTCCAAATTCCATAATCTGTGGAAACTATTGGAGATGTTCAGGGGGAGCAATTGTGCAACAAACTGGACCTCTCCAGTAGCTGAGCTACCTGGCCTTAATATGGAATAATTTCCTTACAAGGCAACCTCTGACCTTGGTAACCTGGTTCTTGTTTATACTGTTTGGTGGTTGGCAATCTGGTAATCATTCCTGCCAGGAGGCTACTGGAAGTGTGAGCCAGAGAGGTTTCACTTGTTAAAAGTTTCAAGAAGTTTTATTTCTTTATATTTATAGATGTACACTTTAATAAAGAAAACTATACAAATATCTAATATTGACTCAAGAAATGGCATAGGCCTATTCAATGCTTTTCGTTTAAATAGTGCAAATCCCCATACTGTTACTTCAATTGTTCAAATGTTCTTATAAAAAAAAGGTTATGAGAAAGTTACTGTTCATACAGGTACATGGATAATCTTAAACACTGATAAGTTGGCTGTTTTCCCTCTAGCTTGAGAACAGCAGACTGTTCATCGTGTGGAAAGTCAGGCCAGCAAATTACAAAGCCGGTTATGAGTAGCAGGAATGCAAATAGAGAATTGGAAACCACCAACTCCTTTTATTCCCGTCACAGACTTACATAATTCAGACCAAGCAAAATGGATGGTTTAGCAATTGTTGAGAGAGAGAGAGAGAGAGAGAGAGAGAGAGAGAGAGAGAGAGAGAGAGAGAGAGAGAGAGATTTTTTTTTTTAATTAAAAGTGGGAAATACAATGGCAGCAGAGCCTGGGTTCACAAAAAAAAAAAAAAGAATGAGTTGGCCTCTGAATGCTATCCTTGTAGTTAGGCAATGGCTTAGATATAAGGAGGCCCATTGTTTTCCAAATCAGAAGTTATCACTCTTTTCTTTATCCTTTCTTTTGGCCCAGTTAGTGTTTGCTTAATCAGAATATTTTAATCTCTAATGTGGTGACTTGTTGTAATTTATCTTGTTAAGCCACTTTTATTTTCTCTTATTTACATGACTAATATTATTGTGTTTTATAGAGCTTATATCAACAAACTGGCTCCTTTGTCCCTTTGTTTTCAGTTCAGGGCAGAAAAATCAACAAATGAAGCTTAATCTTTCAAATCTTGGACTTCACCTACTTGTTTGTATAGATTGAATGAAGTGTATGTTCCTTTGAAAACAAAGCAAGAATTCATTTTTATGACTTAAAGACAAACAATTAGCTACCCATAAAGATTCAGGTCATCTGTTTTTATGAGCATAGGCTGAAAAAGACTCACTCACTTTTAGGAAGAGGAGAGGAAGGGGGGAGGAGAAGGAAATATATATGTGTATATATGTGTGTATGTGTATATATGTATGTCTGTATATATAATACACATGTATATGTGTGTATGTATGTATATATGCATATACATATATAAAGAGAGAGAGAGGGAGGGAGAGACAGGGGGAGAGAGAAAGAGAGAGAGAGAGAGACAGAGAGAGACAGAGAGA
>NW_027185694.1:4832983-4860477 GCF_028583685.1 Petaurus breviceps papuanus | reverse complement strand
GAGAGAGAGAGAGAGAGAGAGAGAGAGAGAGAGAGAGAGAGAGAGAAGAGAATGAGAATATGAAATATATATCCTTATGGGTAGGAAACCCAAAGTCCCCTAGCAATAATAGCCCCTCTCTCTGACTTATTTTCTTTCGAAGAATGTACAGTATTATAAAGGGAGAAAAACCTCAGGCTGGGACCTTTAGAGATTATCTACTCCATCCCCTTGCCTTCAGGCAAGAGACTATAGCTAAACCATTCCAGATAGATGAGAATGATATTTTTTTTAAAAGACATCCAAAGGAAAGGCTGTAGTCTTCCTTGAAAGCTACTCAGATATATTTTAAACTGTCACTGTCAGAAAATCTGTCATACCTAGCTTAATAAATTCTTCAGGCTGCAGTCTGTCATTTCCTCTTTTTCCTTACTCAGTGGAGATTGGAATCTCCTGCTTAACACTCTCATTTGGTTGAATGATAAATCATTTTTGAGCTGTGGGGGGCACAAAAATAGGCAAGGCACGATCTCTACTCTCCTGAAAACAGAGGATCTTCACATTTTGTGTGTCCTGGACCTTTTTGACCCTCTGATGAAACCTATGGATGGACTTCTTCTCAAAATCATATTCTAAATGAAAAAAGAAACAAACCACCAATATTTGTAGGATTACAAAGAAAAGCAATTATTTTGAAATATACTTATCACAATACATAAAAAAGAAATTCACGGATCATTGAAGTCTACCTCAGGACTCCATTTCTTGCTTTCAAGTGAACTTTGGCAGAAAAAAAAATACTGCTGGTAAAACTTTCAGTAATAATAAAAGCCAGCAAAGGAAAATGTCACTTTAAGAAATGTCATAGAACTTTAAAGACAAGAGAATTTACAGTGGGTTGCAGCAGACAAGGAAGGCGTCATAAAGGTGAGCCTTGAAGGATGAATTTGAAATTAAGAGAGGTGGAGAGGAAGAGGGACTGCATTATACTGGAAGGAGGAGTCACATCCGTGGGAAAGTGCAAAGCATGTTGGTTGGAGAGTGAAGAAATCAGAAATGGATAGAGCAGAACCTTTGTGTAAGAAAGGAGTGTAAGAGAATGTTATAAAGTTGACTGAAGCCTTAGTCATTTTTAAAAATTGAAATGGAATTGAGTGCTAGACTAAGGGGTTCGAGCTTTATCTTAGAGGCAATGGGGAGGCATTGAGTTTTTAAGTGTGGACCTGGAGAATAGAAAAAGTGATATTCTAGGAAGAAGACTGTTCCTACAAAGTGCAGGAGAGTGTGTGAAACTGCCTGGCTCCCCTGCCCTCTCACTCCTGTCAGGTGTTGTTACTTGTCTCTGCCTGAAGGCTCATGCAGACTACTTCAGGCCTTACAATAAAGGGCCTCAACCTGATAAGGCAGGCAGTTCAATATCAAGCTTTGTTATTACTATTATTACTGTTAGTGCCCATTAATTAGACCTATTACTTATATTCTGACCTCTTTGGGCCTGTGCTTCTGATCTAGTATTTATAAGGAAGCAAGATAGTGTAAGGGATAGAGTGCTGATGAACTTGGAGTCAGGAAAACTTGGATTCAAATCCTTCCTTTGATATTTATCAGCTGTGACCATGGGCAAGTCACTTTGAGCCTCAGTTTCCTCATTTATAAAATGGGACTAATATTGTATACTTACCTCATAAGCTTGTTTTAAAGACTCAAATGAGCTTGTATAGAAAACACTTTGCAAAACCTTAAAGCACCATATAAATGTCAGTTACTGTTATCGTTTGTTCCCCAGTCTCCTATTCTGATTCCCTGGTCCCTACATGCTTCTTTTTAGTCAGATGATCTTTTGCACCTGCTCATTTACCTGCCTATCTGTGTTGGACACTCTCTGCCTTAACTAATCTCTTTGGACTTGGCTCACCTGATTTGTGCCTCAGGTCCATCTGGAAAATGCAAGTATGAAGCTCCCAAATCTGAATCCATGAAATTACGTTTTCTGCCATCCTTGCTCTTGTCCATCTGAAACCTGGGCCCTGGACACTCCCCATATCCTCTCACCCACCTTGGCTGGCCATCACAACCTTTCTAGAAAGAGATTTTTGAAGTGAAGAGAAGCAGAAGGACCAGTTAGGAAGTTACTGGAATAATTGTGGACTAAGGTGATAGCAGTACTTTACTTTCTCTCCCTCTCCCCTTCACTCCTTCCCCCTTCTGTCTCTGTCTCCCTCCCTCTCTCCTTCCCTTCCTCCCTCTGTTATCCTTCCCTCCTTTCTCTGTCTCTCTCTCTGTCTCTCTCTGTCTCTCTCTCTTTCTCTCTGTCTCTGTCTCTCTGTCTGTCTGTCTGACTCTCTCTCTGTCTCTCTCTCTCTCTCTCTCATTTCTACTGGCACGAGACCAAAGTGACCTGCAACTTGAACTTTACCCCTAGTTCAGGTAGACTGAAGCCTCCATTTAAAGGGCTTCCAGGTTTCCACTCTGGGACTGGAGGATCATCATTAAAGTTCAAACTGAGTAGAGTGGGCAGGTAAGTGCCTCAAGGTAATAGTGCCTGTTTAGACAACCACTGTATAATGTTTGCTGTAGTTACCTTTTTCCTGTGAAGATTCTTAACTTCTCAAAAAAGAGTTGCCCAATGGCTTTCTTCCATTTTGCCCCGGGGCAAGCAGAATTCAAGTTCATGTTGTGAAAACAAAGTTTATATTTAGCCAACACCCAATTTGTATTTTGCTCTGTCAGAATAACTCCTGAGGTTTCTGTTTGTTTGTTTTGATCCCCAGAGATTTTTTTTTCACAACTTTTGTTCCAGAACAAAGGTACACCCAGAGATATGAATGTCTTTCTCTTTATAAGTAGTCATTCTGAAGGACTGCAGTAGAGAAGCAGTGCTGTTTTGGAAGCCAAGAGACCTCCACTCTACATCCCTATTAATTTTATTGTGTGATTTAGATTCAGAAGCTCCTTATAATTTATAGCTAGAAGTGACCTGGAGATTATGTAGTACAATGTCTTCTTTAAACATGTGAGGTATGGGGGTTTAAAATTACTTGCTCAGGATCGCATGGAAAGTCAGTGGCAGAGCCAGAACTAGAACCTATTTCTTTTCAAGTCCTGGACAGTTTTTCTGAGGGTCAGCCTTAAGACCTGTTGTTGTCATTTAGTCGTTTCTAGTCATGTTTGACTCTTCATGATCCAATTTGGGATATTCTTGGCAAAGATATTGGAGTGGTTTGCCATTTCCTTCACTAGCTCATTTTACAGATGAGGAAACTGAGGCAAACAGGGTTAAGTGACTTGGCCAGGGTCACATAGCTAGTAAGTGTCTGAGGCCAGATTTGACCTCAGGAAGATGAGCCTTCCTGACTCTTGGTCCAGCACTCTGTGCACTATGGTGCCACCTAGCCTCTCACCTATGATCTGTAGATCTATCTAAGTGGTGGGAGGTGTGACTTTTGATTGGCTGAGAGAATGTTGAGCAAACATGATACTGTAAAGGAAATTGTTTGAAAAATACTTAGAGACAGGGGGTCATGATAGGCAAATGCAACGCAAGCTTTTGAATGGTTACTGGAAGCCTCAGAGTCTCTGGGGAAGCTGGTCCCCACAATAAGTTCCTTGACTTCTAACACTTAAAACCTTAGAGAATGCTAAGGATGGACTTCCCATAGTAAGATCATTCCCTCTCTCCTTGGTTAAGCTAGGTGGCACAGTGGATAGAGAGCCAGGCCTGCAGTCAGGAAGACTTATCTTACTGAGTTAAAATCCTGCCTCATACACTTACTAGCTGTGTGGTCCTGGTCAAGTCACTTAACCCTGTTTGCCTCAGTTTCCTCATCTGTAAAACGAGTTGGAAAAAGAAATAGCAAAACACTCCAGCATGTTTGCCAAGAAAACTCCAAATAGCATCACAAAGAGTCAGACATGATTCAACTACACTGTTTAGTCTACCCCAAACAGCTTTTTTGGTCTGAGGACCTCTTTACATTCTTAAAAATTATGAGGATTCCAAAAGAGCTTCTGTTTATGTGTATTAAATCTAGTGATGTTTAGAAATTATTAGAAATTAAGACTGAGAAATTTTTAAAAATTACATATTAATTCATTTAAATAGCAATAACAAATCCATTGCATGTGACCATAAATAACATTTTTAATTAAAAAAAAACTATTTTCCATAACAAAAAATTTAGCAAGCAAAACAATATGGCATTGTTTTACATATTTTTGTAAATCTCATTGATGTCTGCCTTAATAGAAGACAGTTGAATGTTTATATATGCCTCAAACTGTTACAATATATTATTATTATTATTTAGCTTTTTGGAAGGGGAAAGGCCAGGCAATTGGAGTTAAGTGACTTGTCCAAATCTGTCTGAGGCCAGATTTGAACTGAGCCACCTAGCTGTCCCTACAATATATTATTTTGGTTGAAGCATATGAAGAAAATTCAGGCTTATGTATGTATATATATATATATATGATATGGACAAATGACATCTTAATATTATTAGGAAAATAATTTTAAGTTAATAGTACCCATGAAAGGGATTTGGTAACCTGCAGGATCCATAGACCATACTTTTGAGAACAGCTGGCCTTCTCAACTTTCTCTAACTTCCCCTCTGTAACAGCTATGGAGGAAAAAATGAGGCTGGTGACTTTGCACAGCCCTTCCTCACTTAAATCCAATTCACTTCCATGTTGTGGTATCACCTCCCTGATGACATGGTCCTTTTCAGAAATGATGGACAATCAACAACTTCTGTTTACTGTTTTGCTTGTATAAATAGATTTACTTATTATTCACTATTTGTGATGATCCTTTGTATAACTGGTGGTTGGCAAGAAGGAGCTAAATTTGTGATGTTAAGCTATTACCTTCTCCCTGAGAGCAATCAGGGAAAGTAGTTTGTATCCTGGACTTTCCCTAAAGTATTGTACCATTTATTTGAGATCTAGTTGATAGATATAGTTCTAGCCTGATACCCTCTTTGAGATAGGGATGGGAAGGAGCAAGTGTCTAGCTCTGGTTTTCTTCCTGCTTCCCTCAAAGGCAGAAATCACAATCTCCCTTGGAGAAGGGTGAACCAGATTCCAGATCAGATATTTATCAATGCCCCAAATGTGCCAGCCATATTTATATATTCAGATAGTACATGCATATCTATTTTACACTAGTTGGGGGCTCTTTTCTCTACACTACACTGATCGTTGATAATATAAGAAAGGTTCACTCAAAACACTGTTTGCTTTAGAATGGGCAGAAGTTCACTCCACCATAGTCTCTGTCCAAAAGAGTTTAAATGTCCAAATACCAAGTGTAGGAGGAAACTGATTACCTAGGGTCATACAGATAGTGGCCATCAGAATCAAGCATTGGACTTTAGATTCAATACTCTTTCTGCTGCACCTCCTTGTAGAGAAGAATTGGGCAGTGTGGATTCTCCCTTCTGTTGCAGAACGTGACTTTTCTACATTTAGCTGTCTCCTTCCTGATGTAACAGTCACCAGTTAGACTCTCCTTGCATGTGGAGGGTAAATGAGCTGACTTTCAAGGCCTGCTGCACCATGTTCTTTCTTGAATGGAAGTGTTACTAGGACAATTCTAACAGCCCAAGTTTCTGAGCTCAGGCAAGTTGTGGTGAAGTCAAATAATTATTGTCCTTTGCTTTGAAATGATTAGCATTAAACTTTTCTTTATGGAGGTCAGTCCAGGAACCCAGTCTGTTAATCCTGTTGTGGCCTACAGAGTAAAAAACCACAATAGTAACAATAATAATGATAATAGCATTTCTTTAATTTTACTTTGAATATGCTTATTATAATATTAATTTCCTTTCTTAGGTTATACCCATTTCCTTGAATTTTCTGCCAAAACTATTTCTGAGAAGTTTACAACTTGCCTTTTTTGTTCCATGTTAGATTTAAGTATGTTGAATGGAAAAGATTAGTGCTTTGTCTCCCCTCAGAATTAACAAGTCATTGCTAGTCCTGGGACCTCTGTTTCAATGTCCCCTAACAATTTCTTTCAGCAAGGACCTAATGTACTTAACGTGAAATAACACATTCACCATTTCCCCTATGCTACAATTTTCCTTTGCTGCAAATGGCATCTACAACATGTCACAACCACTCAAGTTGGAAAGGCTCCACAGAGATCTCTTCGTGTAAGAAAGACTATGGCAACGACTGAGGTTCTGATGTCAACCATTTCCCCCCACCTACTTAGGTTTACCTATAATAACAACAGTGTTACAAAACACTACCCAGGGTGTAATACGTTTAGGTAAGCTGGAGTATTTCAGGGGGGAAAGAATGAGCCAGTGGAAAATCCACCCTGCCTTACATTTCTAGATTGCCAGGCTGTGCTGATGCAAACTCAACCAGATAAGATGCCTCTGGCCATTATTCTGCATGGACCCACATCATGAGATTTAAACTATGAAGAATTGGTCAGGACCAAAACCTCCAGCAGTGCTCTTTGAAAGGAGGCAGCTAGGGGCAGCCAGGTGGCTCAGTGAGTAAGATCACCAGCTCCAGTGTCGGGATGACCTGGGCATCAAATCTGGGCTCAGATTCTTAGCACTGCACCCAGAAATAACTGGCTGGGTAAGCTTGAGCAAGTTACTTAACCTGCATGTTTAAAAAAAAAGAAAGGAGGCAGCTAGAGAATCTTTCAGGGAATGCTACTGAGTCAAAGTATAGGCCATGCTTACATCCCTGCAGTGGATGCCATTGAGTGTTTGACTATCTTTACTTCTCAAACAGATGGTCTAACAGAAGGAAGAAGTGGAGATGATTTTCCCTTCCATGTTTGAAAGCACTAGTCAACTTAATTTCCAATACTTACTTCGTGAGCTTTCCCCCATTTATGACAATTATTATAATCATTGTTTATTCTAAACTTGGTCAACAAAAACAAACATTCAAATAAATATTGAACAAACATTCAAACAAGAAGAAAAAAAGATAACATGTATATGTGTATACACACACATATACTGCAAACTTCCATTCTTTTCAGTTTGCTAAAAATGTGCATATTGATTTTGACAAGACAATTACAATAACATCCTATCTGCTTCTATACTCCCTTTGAAGTTTTCCACATTTTAATATGTTGTTATTATTTATTCATTCATTTTCTTATCTATTATTTCTTTCTCTCTGCATAATTCTAGCACAGCCTACATTGTGTATTGTTTTTATTCTACTTTATTCCAGATCATTTCATATGTCTTCCTATATTTCTTTGAATTCTTTGTATTTATGATTTTTTATGGTAGTTAGCCAATAAGCATTTGTTAAGCACCTACTGTATGCCAGGCTCTGTGCTAAATGTTAAAGATACAAAAAAAAAAAAAACAACCCCAAAAGGCAAAAGACAGTCCCTGCTCTGAACTCACAATCTAATGGAGGGAGACAACAGGAAAACAACTATATAAACAAGATATAGACAGGATAAATTGGAAATAATAGAGGAAAGGTACAACATACTCCTATTACATTCAAACTCTACTGTTTGTTCAGCCATTCTCCAACTGGCAGATACATATACATCTTTTTCTGTGGCAATAGCTGTTTTTTTTTCCTATAGAAATAGCAGCTAGATGATCCACTCTACTCCAAGCTCTATTGTTCTGTAGGAACAGTGGCACAGTGAAAAAGTGCTGGGCGTGGAGTCAGGAAGACCTTAATTCAAATCCAACCTTGTACACTTACTGTGTGACTCCAAAGTGACTCACAGAGGTGAGCACTACTTGCCTTAGTTGTAAAATGGAGATAATAATGATACCTACCTCCCAGGGCTGTTGCAAGGATTAAATGAAATTACAATTGTAAAGCATGTAGCACAATGCCTGGAACATAGTAAGCACTACATCAATGTTAGTTATTATTATTGAAAATAACAACCTTAAATCATAGTCTTAGCAGTGGCCTTACTGGATCAGAGGATGGCCGGTTTTGAGGCTCTTTGTGTGATGCTGACTTGCTTCTCAAAAACCCCAAACAAATCCATAGATGTTGCAGCAGTATAGTCTCTAGTTGCCCCATATACCCTATCAGCATTGACTTTTATAATTTGACTCTCTTTTCCAGTGTAATGGGTCTAAGATGGTTGTGAAAAATCTGTCATCTTTCTTTGGAGCTTCAAGAGACTGAAGAGTATATATACAAGTGATGTAGAACTCAAATACAAATAGATCTCTGTAGCTTACATCACAACTTAGAAACCACAAATTAACATCATCTGTGTTTTATTATATTTTTATTTATTTCCATTAAACATTTCCCAGGGTGGAGTCAAGATGGCCGAGTAGAAGCAGGACCTCCCCACGGCTCTGGCTTCCACCTTCCCCAATCCATGTAAAAAGTGATTCTAAACAAATTTGGAGCTGCAGAACCCACAAAACGACACAGAGAAGCTAACCTCCCACTGAGGACAGCCCGGCAGGCCAGAAGGAATCAGCCAGCTCAGTGCTCTGGGAGAGGAGCCCAGGCCCACACCAAGGCTTTAGCCCCAGGGCGGGCCTGAATAGCCTCCTGCCAGAGGGACTCCAGATCAGCAGCAGCTGTGGCCATTTCCAGATTTATCAACACATAGATGTGAAGGACAAAGTGAGAGTTCGAAGCCACTGAGACCCCGGCACAGCTAGCCAGAGCCACATGGCAGCTTCAGTTCCTGGCCTACAGAGGGTAGGGGGACCAAGCACCAGTCTGAGGGGTAATGACTCTTGCTTTAACCTGCTTGGATCTGGATTGCAGTCTAGGGTGGAGGTCCTGGGGTGTGTGTCCAGCTTGCCAGAGCTTGTGGAGACCTCAGAGAGGGTACCCATCTAATATTTTCTGCAGCTGAGAAAACCCCAGCCTTTGGGATGAAAGCTCCTGTTGCTGGTGGCAGAGTCCTACTGTGGCAAAAAGCCCAGGGGTCAAGTGACTGAGAGGCGACATGACCAGGCAAAGGAAACAAAGCAGGCAGAAGATTCCAACATTAGACTCCTATTTTGGGGCAAAAAGGAGCAAAGCATAGAACAGGAGGAAGACAGTGAAGTCAGAACTCCTGCACCAAAAGCTTCAAAGGAAAATACCAGCTGGTTACAGGCCATAGAGGACCTTAAGAAGCAGATAAGAGAAATGGAGGAAAAATTGGGAAGAGAAATGAGAACAATGCAAGAAAATTACGAAATGAGAGTCAACAGCCTGACTGAGGAAAATCATACCTTAAGAAATAGACTAACTCAAATGGAAAAGGAGGCTCAAAAAGGCAATGAGGAGAAGAATGCCTTAAAAAGCTGAATTTGCCAGATGGAAAAAGAATCTCAGAAGCTCAATGATGAGAATCATTGCTTCAGAATTAGATTGGAGCAAATGGAAACTAATGACTTTATGAGAAATCAAGATGCTGTTAAACAGATCCAAACAAATGAAAGAATAGAAGGCAATATGAAATATCTTATGGGAAAAACCACTGACCTGGAAAATAGATCCAGGGTAGATCATTTAAAAATTATTGGACTACCTGAAAGCCATGTTCAAAGTAAGAACCTAGAAATCATCCTCCAAGAAGTTCTCAAAGAAAACTGCCCTGATGTTTTAGAACCAGAGGTCAAAATAGAGGTTGAAAGAATCCACCGATCACCTCCTGAAAAAGATCCCAAAAAGAAAACTCCTAGGAATATTATAGCCAGGTTCCGGAATTCTCAGATTAAGGAGAGAATATTACAAGCAGCCAGGAAGAAACAATTTGAATATTGTGGAAACACAATCAGGATAACCCAGAATCTGGCAGCTGCTACACTGAGGGATGGAAAGGCTTGGAATATGATATTCTGGAGGTCAAAGGAGCTGGGATTAAAACCAAGAGTCACCTACCCAGCAAAACTGAGTATCATGTTTCAGGGGAAAATATGGTCACTCAGTGGAATAGAGGACTTTCAAGCATTCTTGCTGAAAAAACCAGAGTTGAATAGAAAATTTGACATTCAGATACAAGAAGCAAGAGAAGCATGAGAAGGTAAACAGGGAAAAGAAATCATAAGGAACTTATCAGAGTTGAACTATTAACATTCCTACATGGAAAAACAATAATTGTAACTTATGAAACTTTTCTCAGTAGTTGAAGGGAATATATATATATATATATATATATAGACATACATATGTCTATATATATACATATATATGTCTATATATGAGGGTATATGGGCATTTGAATACATATGTGAATGTGTGTATACATGTTTACAGGTATACATAGATAGAGGGCACAGGACCAATTTAACAGGAAGGGATGATACTTAAAAGGTGAAATTAAGAGATGAGAGAGGAATATAATGAGAGGAGATGGGGAGAGGCAGAATGGGGTACACTATCTCATATAGAAGAGGCAAGGGAAAATGGTTACAATGGAGGGGAAGAACAGGAAGGCAAAAAGGAATGGGTCAACCTTATTCCCATTGAATTTGTCTTGAGGAAGGAATGAAATACACACGAAATAGGGTATCTCCCCCTCCAGGAGAGTAGGGGGGGAAGGGGATGAGAGGGTGGATGATGGAAGGGAGGGCAGGCTGGGGGGGAGGGAAGTTGGGAGCACCCACTTTTGAAAAGGGACAGGATCAAGTTAGAGAATAGAACAAGTGGGAGGTGGGATAGGAGGGAGGCAAATATAGTCAATCTTTTACAATATATCTACTATGTTACTGTTTTGCATTAGCCACACATGTACAACCTATACTGAATGGCTTATCTTCTCAGTAAGGGTGGATGACAAGGGAGGAAGGGAATGAATCTTGAATTCAAAGTTTTAAAATAAAATACTCAAATATATATATATATATATACTATTATTAATACTATTTTACATGTAATTGGGAAATAAGATATACAGGCACTGGGGCATAGAGATCCACTGGAAAAGTTGAAAGGGGTATGGGAGAAAATATGGGAGAGAGCAGATTGGAGGAGGGGATATGCTGTGGGACTACTATTTTGGGGTGGTGGGTAGGGGAAAAACAGGGAGAAAATTTGTAACTCAAAATTTGGTGGAAATGAATGAAGTAAATCAGAAGTTAATATAGCATTTGAAAAAAAAACATTTTCCAAATACATTAAGATAAGTTCAAGACCTCACCTCTGATGTGTACTTATAATACAAACACACTGAAAGTCCAAACTTACATTGTCAAATTGCCTAAATAAAAGTTAAATTACAAATATTTTTACGTAAATTTCTATACACAAATAATAAAATACAATATTCATATGTTTATGAACCATGTCTTCTTACAGATAAATGTTTTCATGAGCAGCAAAATGATAAAACCTCTTCAATAATCCTCAACCTTCTAGAGGTTCTTAAGGCTCTCCAGATAAGTCAGTCAAAGATTCCAACAGTTCTGGAGGATAGATTCTGGAATCCAGTCATGCCAAGTCTCCTCAAGAGATAACCCACTCTATTCCAGACTCTGTTGTTCTGTAGGAAGAACTTCTTTAAGGTAAGGAATGGGAGAATTTCCCCCTTGACTGTGTGAATGCTAATAAGTTCATTAATGCACACATTTGGGAACAAATTAGTCATCTAAATAAAAGGGCGGGTGTTATATCTGATGGCCCAAAGATTAATATAGAATTATCTTATGATATTGAGATATTTACTACCCCTCATAAATACCACACATATACACATACACACATACACACACAGACAAAATACAGACTACATTGAGTGTTATCTTCTTCAATGGTGAGCATACCAAGTTTATCAGTCCATGAAGTACAGTCGTCTAGAAAATGGCCTACTTGACTAATTGAATAAGGAGAGAAGGAAATAAGTATTTATTAAGCATTTTGTTAGGCACTGTGCTAATTGTTTTACAAATGTTATTTCATTTAATTCTCATAACAACTGTTCGAGGTAAGTGCTCCTATTATCTCTATTTTGCATCTGAGGAAACTGAGGCAAACAGAGGTTAAATGACTTGCCCAAGTTCACAGAACTAGTGTCTTGAGGCTAGATTTGAACTTAGATCTTCCTGATTTTAGGTCCATCATTCTGTCTACTGTGCTACTCAGCACGGTGAATATCAGAACTTATTTAAATCTAGTCCAATTTAAACATTATAAAGGAATTCAAATACCTTGTTTTGGAACCAGACGTTTCTAGACATCTTACTTGAACATGTCTGTTGCAAGACTGTAGCTCAAAGTTCATTAATTACCAGGGCTTACAATAACCAACGTGCCCAGTTTTGGTGGAGGCCTGAGCCAATCAGTTTGTTCACTTTATAGATGAAAAAAATGTGAGGGCTCAGTAATGAACCCAAGCTCACATAGGTAGGTAATAACTTAAAGGTCCTTTCCAGCTTTAGAATTAGATGGTTTTAAAATGAATTCAGTTGTCTTCTATGTATATAGGAATTCCAAATTTATGTCTAGACCCACTCCAGTCTGGCACTTCGAACTATTGGTTCCTTTCACCTTTGGTATCTTGCTCTGACACTTTAAATTCAATAAATCCAAATAAGAACTTATCATCTTCTCTCTGAAAATGCCTCCTCTCTACTTTGCTATTCCTACTAATAAAGCCACCATTTCTTCAGTTTGAGTTCTCAGAGTCATCTTCCCTCTCCCTCTTCCCCTATACCCAATCAGTTGCTAACTCTTGCACCCAGTCCTTTCTTTTTCCTCAGCATCCAATCTAAATAAGGCCCTTATTACCTCTCCTGTGGCCTGTAATTGTCTCATTTTTCAGTCTTCTTTCTGCCACTCTCTGCACCCTCCAACCTTTTGCACAGATTTAAACATGTCACTACCATGATCAAAACTCTTCAGTGCTTCCCCATTGTCAACTGAACAAAGTATAAATGTCTCTTAGTCTGGCACTTAAAGCCCTTCACAAGCTGACTTCAATCTTCCTATACTGTACGTCTGCAAACACTTCTCCCTCCCTTTACTTTCCTTCTCCTCTTCTATATTACAGTCAAAATGGATTGCTCTTCATTAGCTGGCTTGTCGTCTGTGCCAGGAACAAGCTCCTCTGTGCTTCTGCCTGTTGAAATCCTTCCTTTGCTTAATCATGCATCACAGGTGCTACCTCTTCTATGGTCTAGTGTCAGAGGACTTGGATTCGAATTCTGGCTCTCACACTTGCTGTCTATGTAAACTCCGGCAAGTCCAAATCAATCTGGGTCTCACTTTCCTCCTCTAAAAATTAAAGGTGCTACGGTAGATGGACTTTCACAACTTCTTCCAATTCCAAATCTATGATACTACGATTCTGTCTTTTCCTTGCTTGATGAATGACATTTCCCCTTGCTATCTTAAGATATTCCTTTAATTAATAACGAGCCAGATTTTTCCAGGGCCTAAGCTCTGCTTTATATAGAGAACATGACGCTAGAAGATGGTGTAACTCTTTCAGGCCTCCAAGATACTACTATATTTAACAAGTTATTTCAGTGATGCCTATTGACTGCATCCTATATTGGAAACTTGTACTGTGTTGACATTATTTCCCTTAAATTTACGTGTGTGTGTGTGTGTGTGTGTGTGTGTGAACACTTTTAGGCCTCTGGGGTTATGCTGTTTTTAGTAAGAAGCTCTTTTTCAGTGTTGTAATTGGAAGCCTGGAGGCCTGAAAGATTTGCTACAGTTTCCAACCCAATTTAGTAACCTAGACACTGGTATTATATGAAATATCAATGCAATGTTAAGTTCTTTAATGATGCTGTCTGAAATTGGCCATAGAAAATGACTACTTCCTACAGCTAGTTTTTATTTCAGCATCTTTCCAATGAAGTGTTAAACTGCTTGTTCAAATAAGCTCATTCTACTGACTTACGACTCAGACTGTAAATCTGTTGCAAGCAGGAGTGTTTCATGCCTTGTGTTTGTGTCTCCAGCCCCTTAGCACAGCACAGGAGATACCTGAAAATGGTTTTTGATTGATTTGTAAAAGAGTTTTGTATTTTCACCTATCTGTTCCCCTATCTGGATCACTCAGGTTGGATGTTCACTTTTTCATTTATCTGGTTCTTCTTTGAAGTAAGGAACATGGGGGAAAAATAAGGCCTAGGTAGCCTGCTTTAAAAAATAAATCTGGTAAGCCCAAAGGTGAATGAAATAAGCATTAATTTAGGGATTTAGGCTGCATTATAATTAAATTTATGTGGTATTGGACAACCTTTGTGAAATAAGCTGGACTTTATAACACCTTTATAAGAAATGAGCTCATTGATTTTAGAAAAACATGAATGAATAATAAATAATTTAGATTAGAGAAATGCAAATTAAAACAGCCTTGAGATATCATTTTACACCTACCAGGTTGGCTAAAATGACAGAGGGGAGAGTAACAAATGTTGGAAGGGATGTAGAAAAATTAGGACACATTCATTATTGGTGGAATTGTGAACTGATCCAACCATTTTGGTGAGCAATCTGGAATTATGCCCAAAGTAAAGAGTTATTAAACAACCTTTGACCCAGCAATATAACTACTTGGTCTATTAAAGAACTGATAAATAGAAGTATGTATAGAATGATTTTACATATATAATAGATACATATACATACATACACACATATATGTACACACATATTTGTGTCTAATGGTAGCCATCTCTAGGGTGGGGGGAGGGAAGAAAAAAAAGCAAAAATATAAATTTACATGATAACTTTATTATATATTTAAAAGGAATAACAAAGTTGTACATAATAGATTTTCAGTTTCACATGCAATCATCATTTTAAAAAATTTACTATATTATGGAAATTCTTGTTTTAGTTCATAAATTAAAAACAAAATAAATTTAAAAAATAAGTGGGAAAAAAAATCACCATAATGCCAGGTTGTTATATAGAATTCTTATGTGGTCCTGCCTCTACCCTTTCACCCCTACCTCCTAAAGAAAAGATCACACTACCCCAATTGAATAAGGATTTATTGAAATGCCCAATTATTTATTTATTGAGAAAATGCCAGGAGAAACTATAAATTACCTTATAGGCCTCGTCCCCTTTCTCCTCACGTACTACACTTAATTATGGAAGTTGTGTTGAAACATCATGCTAAAGAGGGCCCAGGAAAGCACTGCTCTCCTCCTTAGCAGGGATGGAAAGCTACTAACAAAAGCCTTTGAAAAGGCAGAGACTTTTGGTGTGATTTTAACCCATCTTTAAAAAAAAAATTCAACAATGATAGGAAATCGAGAGTGAGTACCATCTGTGATGGGGTAAGAAGCCAAGCTAGGAGAGAGAAGGAAATGATTGAAGAGTCCTTTAAAAAGCTGAATGTATTCAAATCATCAGGGTCTGATTATGTGCACCCTAGGGCTCTTAAGAAATTGGCAAATGTCCTTGCAGAACCACTAGCCCTTATTTTTTGAAACTTTTATTGGGTCTTGAGTGTAGGGAATGGGCAGACAGAGCGAGTACCTGCCTTTTACAACAGAGAACAGGACAACTGCAGTAATTAGAGACTATTCAGCTTATCTTGGCTACCTGGGAAGATACAAGAACAAATCATACAACGATCAATTTGCAGCCATCTCAAAGAGCGCAAGGTGCTGGGTAGTAATCAACATGATTCTGTGAAGAACAAATCATGCCAGACCAATTTAATTTCCCTCTACAGAGTGATGAGCCTGGTCGAAAGAGGGGAAAGCAATAGCTATAATTTATCTGGACTTCAGTAAGGATTTTGATTCTGTCTTATCACAATATCAACAAGCTAGGACAAGATGGCCTGGATCATGCCGCTATTAGGGTGGTGTACTGTCATCTAGACGGTGGCAAGAAAAATGTCATTAGTAGAGGCTCAGTATCAAGCTGATAATAAATCACAATTTATTAATCTGTGGTCTGATGAAGAAGAAGATGATGGTGATGAATCAAAGCTGTGGAGTCATGGGCAGAGAGTTGGCCTCAGAGTCCCCAAGATCTAGGCTCAAATCTTGCCTCAGACATACCAACTGTGTGACCATGGGCAAAGGATATTTATGTTAATTAACAACTCTTATTCCTCAATTTCCAAATCTGTAAAATAGTCATAATAAAAGCATGCTGGAAGGATCAAATGAGAATGTATGCAAAGCTTTTTGTAAATCTTAAAGTGCTACATATATACATTATATATATTATACATACATTATACACACATACATATATGTATATACATATATGTATACACACATCCACACACAAATCCACATATACACACACATATTGCAGCAAGTGAGAGTTTGGTTAGACATAGAGAAGAAGCAGTTTTTTCATCAGAAAGATAATTAAGTACTAATGATTTCCCAGTAGAAGTTATAGATTCTTCATCTCATTCTGAACATTATTAGAAAAGACGACCAGCAACTTTTTCAGACAATTAGGCATCGTCCTGCCTAACGGCAGAGGGCTAGATCCCATAATCTCTGTAGGTGCCTTCTAGCTTTTGGGTCCTATGGGATATCACCAGTTTAATGTATTGCTTTCTTTTCTTTATCAGTGCCAGTAACTGTTTTCTACATTCCCACCTCATCCCTACTCCTGCTACTAACTAAACTCTTACATGTAGCAAAAAACAAAAGAAAAGGAATTCAAGGAAAATATTTGTCCTTGATCAGAGATAGCATATGTAAGCCTTTGTACTGATGGTCCCATTGGAGGGCGCAACAACTTTCTTGCAAGTTCACTTAAGCTTTGCCTCCTTTTTAGCACATTAGCTCCAAATAAATTCCTTATACTTTAAAATTTATTTATTTTATATATTTTTTAAAGCAATTGGGGTTAAGTAACTTGCTCAGGGTTACACGGCCAGTTATTTCTGGGTGTGGTGCTAAGTGTCTGAGCCTGAATTCGATCCCAGGTCATCCCGACTCTGGGGCTGGTGCTCTTACTCACTGAGCCACCTGGCCACCCCCAAGCAATTGGGGTTAAGTAACTTGCTCAAGGTTACACGGCCAGGTGTTTCTGGGTGGGTGCTAAATGTCTGAGCCTGGATTCTATCCCCAGGTCATCCCAACTCTGGGGCCAGTGTTCTTACTTGCTGTGCTACCTGGCTGCCCTTACTTTAAAATTTATGACCAAGATTAGAGCTTCTCAATTATTTGGGAGGAGAAAATTATTTTGATGACAATTAATTTGTTATTTCACTCTTGCAATAGCAGTGATATTGATTTCAGTTTTTTTTTTTTTACCTTATCCAGTAATCATGTCAATAAGAATGAGTGGTAACCTTTAACCTTCTGAGGTCTTAATCTTCCACAGCAATGTTTTTTTTTGGATGTGTAAATCAGAACCTCTGTGATCTGTGCCTTAACCCTTTACTGTGGTTCTCTTTTAATTACATATTGGTAGCAATTCCTTTGTGAAAGGAGTACAAGCAAGTGGAAAGTGGAAGAAATTGTCAAAATATTGGCTTTAAATTAGAACACTGAAAAGGAAATGTACTTTGGTTTGTTCCTATACATTTTAAAGTGATGACTATTGAGCAAAAACAAGCATTCCTGCACAGGGTAATAAAAATTTGTGCTAGGAAATACTATTTGAAATGTTTCTTCATATTGCCATTTTGCTCTGTCACATCCCTTCCCATTTTGCTTCATAAGAGAATATAATTTAGGTTTAGGCTGGAGGGGAGGCTACAGAACATTGAGTCCAACCTTCTCATTTTACAAATAAGGAAACTGAGGCTCAGAGAGGTTAAGTGATTTGCCTGGGGTCACATAGCTAATATGTATCTGTGGTAGAATTTGCACTCAGGTCTTCCTGGCTCCTAGCCCATTGTTCTTTCTACCCATATATTCTCACATCTAGTTTAAGTCAATTGGGGAGTTTTCCTTAAGTATTGCAAATCTAACTGCCTATATTTTATGGTCTTGTAAGAGGTTAATTGAATCACATAGACTGAATATTCTTTAGAGAAAGGCTAGTAGCAAGAAAATAATAATTCATGGTTATATAAAACCTTAAGATTTATCAAATGTTTTCCTTCCAATATACCCTCTAAGATATGTAATACATGTATTTTAATGACCATTTCACAAAAGAAACAGATTTTGCAATGTTAACTGAATTGCTCAAGCAAGATCACATAACTAGTAAGGCATCTCAAACTCAGCAGGTCTAAAACAAAACTTTGATTTGCCCTCCAATCCATTCTTCCTCTAAACTCCCAGTATCACCATCCTTCCGAAGACTCTGGCTTAGAATCTTGGAATAATGTTAAACTTTTTCTTCTTCCTCAAATCTCTGTTCAGTCACTTCCCAAGTCTTATCAGTGCTCCCTCTGCAACATTTTTCACATATGTCTATGTCTTCTTTCTCATTCACATAACCTCTAATTAGGTCTCTAATTTAGGCCCTAATCATCTCTCACCTGGACAGTTACAGTCACCAATCAGTTCTTTGCACAACTGCCAAACTGATATTCTTAAAACACAGATCTGACTACACTATTCCTCCATCCCCAAAACACCCAGTGGCTTCCTATTCCCTTTGGGATAAACATAATCCTCAGCCTAGAATTTTAAAAACTTTTCACAATCTGACTCTCACTTATTCTACTGTTATTTGATATTAATTTCTTTCTACTGATATTTGATATTAATTTTTTTACACACTCTGCATTCTAGTTATAAGCTGTTTCCCTTACAAAAAATTCTATCTCTTGCTTAGTTTCCTTTGTATTAATAGTCTCATACTTCTTGAAGGTTATCCCTCCTCAACTCCACTACTAGAATTACTAGCTTTCTTCAAAGCACAATATAAGTACCACTTCCTACATGAAGCCTTTCCTTTTTTCCCTAGCCAGTACCCCCTCACTCTTGAAAGCACTTTATACTGTCCTGGGAAGTTGAGATGTCATCAAGAAGATGAATTTGGGAAGGGCAGTTAGCACACCCTGAAGAAATTAATGCTGGAGGCAATATCTCCTGGTAAAAATGTAAATATTGACTCCATTCACTAGATACTAAATTCTTCCTTTTCTATCTTTTTAAAATGATCATTCTCTATAGAACATAACAAAACCTCCTAGGTGAGACCCCTATCATTCAAAAGAGTTTGGTTTAACCATTCACTCAGGAACTGCCCAAAGTCACTGAGGAAGTAAAAGAATTTGACCCCAGAAGTTTTCCTACCTGTTGCCCCAAATTTTGGTATTTGGCATGTGAAGATTTACAAAATGACCTGCCTTTGGTGAGAAGGATCTTGGTTTTAAAATTACATATTTTGAAGGTAAAATATTTTTAAAGTATACAGCCAAATTCCCATTAGTGTGAATAATGAATACCATAAAGTGGTTGCACTATTCAAATTTGCACTGCATATTTTCATTGGATTGAAACCAATTGCCATATTTTACATAATTATAACCTTGAATAGTGCAAATTTGATTACCTACGACCACTTCACAGGATTCATTATTCACTCTAATCAGGACTTAGCTGTACTATTATATTTTTACCTTGAACATACTTTCTACTCATAGATCTCTTTCCTTGATTTAAAATACCTACGTGGAAACTTAGATTCTTGGAGAAGCAGTATGATAGAGTGGCAAAGGTACTTAATTTGCAGTCAAAGGACCCAAGTTCAACACTCAGATCTGTCCCATACCTTTTGAGAACTTGGCCAAAGCACTTACTCTCTCTCTGGACCTCAGTTTTCTTAACTGTCAATGGGGTCTGACCAGACTGGATGACATCTAAGAGCACTTCCAGCTTTAAATCTATGAAAATCCATTTCCTGCTAATACCATGTACTAATAGAAAACTCAAGGATTCTCTATACATGTTGAAAAAATATCAATAAAATTATTTCCATTGGTTGGCCTACAAAAAGTTGCACATAATGTGTTTCTTTTTTTTTTTAAAAAACAATTGGGGTTAAGTAAGTTGCCCAAGGTTACATTGCCAGTTTTTTTTGTGTGGGTGTTAAGTATCTGAGGCTGGAACTGATCCTGGGTCCTCCTGACTCTGGGGCCGGTGCTCTTACTCACTGCGCCACCTAGACATCCTTGCATAATGTGTTTCTTAATGAAAGCAATTGCTAGAATGTTGCTAGAAATCTCTATTTAAATATTATAGTAAAGTATTGGCAATTTCTTAAAAGATTTGAATAAAGTTAAGCCTTTTCAGGTTATAAAACATTTTTAGGTACACACAACAAACTGTTATTCTGTCCAAGTAGGGCCTAGACCTCTCCATCTAGGTTGATGTAGTAGAGTATTCATAATCTATCTTTCCTATTGCTTTTGTAACCCTCTGCATTGACAACAAAATTAGTATATTTGATGAAAAAGTGCTAACTTATCAAACATGTTAAATGCAAGGGTTACATAATGGCATGGGAGACCAGTTTGCTTAATGTATAGCTACTACAAAACAACATTGCCTTGATCAATACATTTGTGTGAGATGAACCACCATCTTGAGAATGCTTCTTTTTCTAATATATTACCTCCAATTCCTTTCTGACTATTTGGTCTTCAGAATACTTTTGTAAGTTCTTTCCCCACTTCCCAACTTGCCCCTTGGAAGTGGTATCTTTAACCTTGATTCAGCATGGCATCTAAGTTTTCTCTCCCTGAGCATCCTGAGGGTGCCTCCTTCTCTGAGAAAGATTTTCTTTCAGATTCTTTTAATTGCTTTTAATCACCAGCATGAGACAACGTGAGAGACAACTTGAAACAGAAAGCTGTCCTCAGAAGACCTTGGTTCCAGTTCCACTTCTGCCACATGCTGGCTGTGTGACCATGGGAAATCATTTACCCTAGCAGTACCAAGAAAAAAAAAACCCACACACACATAACAGCTTCCTTTTTAAAAATTTTTTTAAAATTCTTTTTTTTTGTTTCCTTTTAGTTTACAGGATTCAATTCCACAATTCCTTGAGTTTCATGTTTTGTACCCCTCCCTTCCCTCCCCCACCATGGTGGCATATAGTCAAGTATAGGATCTGTAAATACTTTCACATTATACATTAGTCAGGTTATAAAGATGGATTGTATCAGCTGGAATGAAGAACGGTAAAGAGGACATAAAACCAAATAAGAGAAGGAAAAAGGTCAGGTATTTTGCTTCCACCTGGATATAAACTCAGTTCTTTCTCTGGATGCACATATTTCTCTCCATCATGAGACTTTTGGGATTGACTTATATCACTGCATTGATGACAGGAGTCCAATCTATCAAAGTTGGTCATCACACATACATTGTGTCTGTAATTGTGTACAAATTTCTCCTGGTTCTACCCTTAACAGCTTCCTTTTTGCACTGGTAGAAGGTTTCCTTGCCAGAGGTAAGGAAATGAACACCAATGAACTATGTTGAACTCATTCTCATGGAAAAAGAAGAGCAAAAATAAGACACCAGGATAACTTACCCTTGGGGGCAGCTAGATGGTGCAGTGAATAGAGTACCAGCCCTAGAGTCAGGAGAACCTGAGTTCAAATTTGGCCTCAGATACTTAACACAAAACTAGCCATGTGACTTTGAGCAACTCACTTAACCGCAATTGCCCTACCCTCCCTCCTCCAAAAAGCAAAAAAAAAAAAAAAAGAGAGAGAGAGAAGAAGAAGAAATAACTGACCCTATTATCTTCACAGTATGGTTTTTTTTTTATTATTGTCATTGCTTTTATTTTTTTTCTTCTTTTCCCTTTGCTATTTCCTTTTCTGGTAATATAGAAATTTATCTCATCCGTGACTTAAAGAAGGCAAAACTAGATCACAAGAACTATGAGCTGAAGGTATTTGGCATCTTTTTTGTGGAGAATATCTGGCACAAAAAAGAAGGAAGAAAGATTTTATGTAGATCAGGGCTTAATTTTTTTTTTTTGTTAACATAGGTCCTTTTGGCAGTCTGGTAAAGCCACTGGGATCCTTTCTGATAATCAATTTTTAAGAGGCATACTAAATAATAATAAAAATGAAAAGATATAAAATACATAAGATTATAAGGGAAACCAGTTATATTAATTTTTTTAAACAGTTCATAGATCCTAGGTTAAGAACCCAGGCCATTGAACTAGGAGCACATTATAGAGAAAAAAAAACTTTGAATTACTTTAGCATTCTCATCAATGTATGAGAAACAAAATGTAGAAAAAAAATCATATATTTTCAGATGTGGCGAATATGGGAATTTATTTTGCTGGATTATATAGTTATGTATTGATGGATCTGGATTTTATTTTTCTTGCTTGCTTGTTTTTAAGCTTGCTTATTACCTGAAAATGAAAAAAAAATATTTTAGGTTCAAATGCCAGAACACAAAAGCAGAATAGAGAAAAAAACCAAAAATATATCATAAACTTAAATATTGTAACCTAAAAACACAAAGTAAGAAAGAAAAAAAGCATTTTATGTGCATAGAGAGGATTCAAAATGTGTAACAATAAATTTTCATTTCAAGAAGTCCTGTATGATAAATAATATACTTTATGTTGAGAACTGTCCATCTTTTCTTTGCTTCCTTGTAAGTTTTCTCTGTTGTGCCCTTTTTGACTCTGTTCTTTTTTTCCCCTTCCCCTAACTCCCAGAAGGCTACAATAAAGTTTAGATATGCTTCTCTATAACTATAGATATATACATACACATATACATGCATATGTAGACATATACTTTCCCAAACATATTCTACTCCTGACATTTGTTTTCATGTATGTGCATATGTCTTGTTTCCTATCCCTCCTGCCTCCTCTACTTTACTTCTACCCACTACCTTGCCTTCCTATTATTTACTCAGCCCCTTCCAAGGATCCCTCCCCTATACTCCCATTCCCATAAATACAAAGACCCTTCTATACCCACCTTTTACCCGTTCCCTCACCTCCCCCTCTAAAGATCCCTCCCTTGTCCTCTCTCCCCTCCCTATGCCCCTATTGTTTTATTTCTTCTGAATTTAGAAGACTTATATATGTATTATTACTTCTTAAACCCATTCCTGATGAAAGTAGGTTACCAGAACTACCAGCCCTCCTCCCCCATCTGATTCCTCTGTATTTATTCTTTGTCTTGAATGTCATTTGTATAAAATAATTACTCTTTTTAGCTGTTCCTAAATGGTTTTGCTTTTTAAATTCATATCATACTCAACTTTACCCCAATCTTTCTTATGAGCTACCCAATTATTAGTAAGAATCTTAGACATACATTATATATATATATATATATTAAACAGTCTGTCCTTATTGATTTCCTTATCTCATATGTCAAATCTTCTATTAAGTTCATGTTCTTTGTTTTTTTAACAAAATCTCGAAAGTCTGGGAATTGATCAAATATCCATTTTTTAATTCAGGATTATGCTTAACTTTGCATATTTTTGATATTATATTTTTTGGTATGATATTTTTGGCTAGAGTCCTAGTTCTTTTGCTCTTTGATATGTTGTGTTCCAAGACCTGCAGTCCTTTAATGTCTCTGCTGCTAGGTCTTGTGTGATTCTAATTGTGGCACCACCATATTTAAATTGTTTTATTTTTGTTGCTTTTAATATATTATCCTTGAGCTAGGGGTTTTGGAATTTGATTATAATATTCCTATGAGTTTTCCTCATAGGATCTCTTTTAAGTGGTGACCGATGGATTTTTTCTATTTCTGCTTTCCCCACTTGTTCTTTTTTGCTTTTTGGAGGGCAATTAGAGTTAAGTGACTTGCCCAAGGTCACATGACTAGTTTTGTGTTAAGTGTCCAAGGTCCAATTTGAACTCAGGTCCTCCTGACACCAGGGCTGGTTCTGTATTCACTGTGCCACCTAGTCGCTCCCCTCCACACTTGTTCTAATGCTTCAGGACAATTTTCTTTAATTATTTCTTGTATTATTATATCAAGATTCTTTTTTTTGGTCATAACTTTCAGCTAGTGTGATTATTTTTATGTTTTCTTTTCTTGATCTATTTTTCAAATCTGTTGTTTCTCTTGTAAGATGTTTTACTTTCTCTTCTATTTTTCATTATGCATATTTTGTTTAATTATTTTTCATCTCTTATAATTTCTCTGACTTCAGCTTGCCCAATTCTAATTTTCAATGTATCATTTTATTCCTTAAGATTCTGTAGTTTCCTTTTTGAATTGACTTTCCTTTCATAATCTTCTTGTTTTTCTTGGATTATTGTTTTTTTTTTTTCCTCCATCTCTGTCATTTGATTTTTAAAGTATTTTCTGAGATCTTCTATGAATTCTTTTTGGGTAAGTGACCATTTGACATTACTCTTTGGGGGTTTCTTTACTTCAATATCCTCCTCTGGAGATGAATCCCTGTTTTCTCTATTCCCATAACTTTCTATAGTTAGATTCTTTCTCCTTTGCCTCTGCATTTTTATGATAGTGATAATAGCTTAATTTTTGTTATCACCTCCAGCCCCGGGGTATGGGGGGTGGTGCCTCTTGCTCCAGATCTTCAGTTCTCCTCCCTAGCTTGGAATCAAAAGCATACCTCCAATCTCCTGTAAGTGCCCACAACCAGGGCTTTCTGCCCCACTGCTTCTGGACTCACTGGGCATGTGCTGGCTCATTTTTGCCCCTGTAGCTCTTAGAAGCACAGCTGTGTCTGGCATTTCTTGTCAACAGAGGTTCCCTTGATATTCCTGGACTCAGACACCCAACTCCCCTCACTGTAGGGGGGTGGGATAAAAGTTCCTGTGGCAGTCTCTCAAACCAACTAACCTCAGAGCTTGCTGCTTGTTGTTTGAATGAACCCTAGCCTGGAGGTGTTTACTCTTCACAGGGACCAAACCTCGGATTTTTCTTCTGATCTTCTCAAATTGTCCCAAGAAGACCTTATTTTTGTGCCCCTGTTTTTATTTATTTTTACATGTACTTTTCTTGGACTAAGGTGGCTTTTTATTTCTTCTGTGGGGAAAGATCTTGAGAGTTTGGAATTTTATGGCCTACTCCACCATCTTCCCAGAATCCTCTTTATTATCTGAAAATTAAATAATAATTTAAAGCAACCCCTGCTATAGATGGTGAAGGTCTCAGGATTTTGTTTTGTTTTGTTTTTGTTTTATAGATGACATTGTGCTGGTTGCTTCAAGGCCAAGAATACCATAGAGCCTCCTAAAAGAAATACTTCATCATTCAAAAGAATTTTGGCTTAACTATCCATGTAGGAAAAACAAAATGCATGAGAAATACCTATTTCTCAGACTATGATATGTAGGTACGTGGAAGACCCATTGAGCTGCTTCAACAGTGTTTGTATCTGACAGACCCTGTGAATGGGTAATGAAATAGGCCCAGCATAGAGTACAACAGGAGGGGGAGAGCAGGCTGGGCTGTGTTTTTTTTTTTGGGGGGGGAGGAATTTCAGTTCTTAAAAAAAAAGATTTATTGATGTCTTTTGTTTTAACCCTAAAGCCACTTACCTGATCTATCCATCCTTCCCTTCCTTGTTATAGAAATTTTACTTTTAACAAAGAAAAATCAATCAACAAAATCAACTGACACAGTGACCATATATATATATATCAGTGTATATCACATTCAGTATCTGTATTCCTTCTGTCCATCCCTGCCCTCCAACCCCTAAAGAAGGAAGTGATACTGGTTACTAGCAGTACCTTCCCCCCCACTTTTTTTTATTAACATCAAACTTCTCTCTGAAAAGAGGTCCATCTTTTTTTTTAAGCAATTGGGGTTAAGTAACTTGCTTAAGGTTACATGGCCAGTTATTTCTGGGTGTGGTGCTGAGTATCTGAGCCTGGATTTGATCCCCAGGTCATCCCAACACAGGAGCCGGTGCTCTTCCTCGCTGAGCCACCTGGCTTCCCCTAAGCAATTGGGGTTAAGTAACTTGCTCATGGTTACACGGCCAGGTGTTTCTGGGTGGGTGCTAAGTGTCTGAGCCTGGGATTCGATCTCCAGGTCTTCTCAACACTGGAGCCGGTGCTCTTACTCGCTGTGCTACCTGGCTGCCCCGAGAGGTCCATCTTTTGAATAGCATTTTTCCAGTGATGCTATGGCATCATGGCATAACATAGTCTTTAAAGAATGTTGAAAGTCACACAAAGGTCAATGGAGAGACATAAGGTAGGTATGAGTAGGCAGTAAGAAGTATAGAGGTAGCATTGGATAGTGGGAAAATCATTGACTCTGAAGTAAGAGGACTTAGGTTCAAATGCCAACTCTGCCACTTACTATTGTGTGACCATGAGGAAATCACTTAGCTTCTCAGGATCTCAGTTTCCTCATATTTAAAAAGGGGGGGGGTGTAGAACTACATGATCTCTAATGTAACTTCCAGCTTTCAATCTGTGATCCTAAGAATGGCAAAGGAGAAACTGAAAAAGGATATCACTGGAGGAATGTGTGACTGGAGAAGGAAATAGACCAGCTATGTAGCAAGAGGAAGGGGTAACTGAAGGATAATCCACAAGTTTTATACCTGAGAGTAGCTCCCTTGGGTATTCCTTGGATAGTCTGCATGGTACAGTGGAAAGAATGCTGAATTTGGAGTTAAAGGACCCAGAGAGAGTGAAAGGAAGGTCCTAGCATAGTATGTAACCCTCGTGTAGAAGACATAGAAAAGAGATACATATGATGAAAAAAAAAGATAGGTTCTAAGTTGTGTAAGAGATGTAACTGCATGATGCAAAAGAAAGAACATTGCATTTGGAGGCAAAAAACCTGGGTTCAAATCTTATTCTGCTACTTATACTTAGGTGACCTTGGTCGAATTGTTTTGCCTCAGTGGATCTCAGGATTGGACTAGATGATTCCCCAAGGTCCCTTCTAGCTCTAAAGCTATTTTCTTATGAGATCATGAAATATTGTTCTAGAGCTTAGACCCCAAGATGAGAGTTGGATTTTTCAAATAGTCACCTTGGAAATTAATCATTCATTTTGATGATGATGTTGCTATTTCTCAAATTATTTTTGGAAATTTTCTTCCACAGAGCAGCACACAAAAATCATTATTAGGAATTTATACCCACATCTTGGTTTTCAACCAAAACTGTGTTAGCCAGCTTGATCATCCACCTTAATCACCAATTTTGGCTCTGAGGGATTTCTGATTTGCTGTTTCTGGGGATATTTTAAAAAACGTGTTATGGAATCTGAAGCTAGTTCCAATTTTTTTTTAAAAACAATGAATGTATGATTGAAATAAGTGGATACTTCTCGAGGTAACTATTTGAAGAGGACAGCTCTCATTTATATGCAGAAGTTCTATCTGAAAAAAAAATGCAGTCACATTCCTTTTAAAGTCACTCCTCATCTATTTTATAAGACCCATATGTGGAAAGTGACCCATTTAAAAACTGGTGCACAGGTCCTGTTCAACCATAGGGGAGGGTTTTATTTGAAGCTTAAAAACAATGACACTAATTTTTAAAAACATTTCTGAGTGGGGACAGAAAATAAAGCAACATAAATTAGAAAATAATTTAGTAAATTGGGTCTCACTAATTTTCAGATTAAACTAATGTATTTTTAATTGATTTTAAGTTGCTAACTAAACAAAAGTATTTTAACATGTTCTCTCTCTCTCTCTCTCTCTCTCTCTCTCTCTCTCTCTCTCTCT
>NW_027185694.1:4809177-4832883 GCF_028583685.1 Petaurus breviceps papuanus | reverse complement strand
TCTCTCTCTGTCTCTCTCTGTCTCTCTCTGTCTCTCTCTCTGTCTCTCTCTCTCTCTCTCTCTCTCTCTCTCTCTCTCTCTCTCTCTCTCTCTCTCTCTCTCTCTCTCTCTCTCTCTCTCTCTCTCTCTCTCTCTCTCTCTCTCTCTCTCTCTCTCTCTCTTTCTCTCTCTCTCTCTCTCACTTTTAAAGACTGAAAGGGTTATTCTCTGTGCTTAAAATCTGGTCATGGTCAGCATAGTGCCTGGTACACAGAAGGTCCATTATAAATACTCATTGATTGATTGACATACATATGTATGCATCTATGTATGTGCACATATGTACATGCACATATACATATTACAATGCTTTAAAGATTTGTTATGTTGTTTTTGGGACAGATTGCACAAAGGAATTGAATTAGATGATCTTTAAATCCCCTTCCAGCTCTGATAGTTGGCTATTCTGAGACATTTTGGTGGAGATACATATTACTTCCCTGGCTGCTGTATTTATGGAAGAAGTTATGGAAAAACAGCTAATTTTCTGCTCTCTTTAAAAAAGAACAAAAACTTCTTGGAATTGTCAGCGTCTTCTCCCACTACCTCTACTACCTAATATTATCTAACCCTTAAAGTTAACTTTGAGGTTATCTGGCTAATCTTGAAATTATCTGGATAATCTCCATGTTAGCTAACATACAAACTTTGACTATGAGTCAGCACACAGTTATAGCTATGACACTTACAAATATGTATGTGTATATTCATCCTTTGGAAGCCAGAAAATGTCAGGTTTTATTTGAAAGTCCCAGAGCAGGTGCAAAGCATAAAAGTTCAAAATATAGTATAGCTGGGTAGAAGTCTGAATAAAAATAATGACTCAGGATATATGTCAGAGAATAATCTTTTGTTATTTTCATTACTGGGTTTATATAAATATATTAAAGACTGAATTCTAGCTAATAGTCATTCTACAGGAAAGTCAGTCAATTCACTTTTGTTTAGCCTTTATTCCAAAAGCCTTTTTTTTTTTTTGGTAAGGGCTTTACTTTCATTAGGGCCTTTTGTATATGAAAGCATATTTACATTTGTATAATCATGTTTGTGTTCCTACTGGCTTACATTTCATATCTAGGGAACTAAGTTTAGCAAACATATTTTCATGTGCAAATGTCCCTGATAAAGGCAGAAGCCCATACTTAAATAAAGAATTGGCTTTGGGAATAGACAACTTTATGACTCCTATTTATACCAGTCAACTTTTTTTTCAAACTTATTTTTAATACTTGTAGCTGTAAAATTAGAGAATTTACTAAATTACCTCTAAGATCCTTTCCATCTCTAAAAAGCTTATGACTTTAGATTGTTTAAAAGCAAAACTTAGGGAGAATTTTATTGCAATTTCTTTTCTAAGCTGAATAATACCCCTTATGAGCAGGAAAGGACAATGAAGGGGACATTCAACAATAATTTCAAGTTAAGGTATATCAAATAATTGTTCTCTGGGTGTGTCTAGTCTGGAAGTAGAGTTTTCTCCCTCTAATCCCTCCTCACTCCCTTTTCCTTATAGGGTAAAACCCAGAGTTTTGCCTTTGGAAGTAGCACTCATACCCTAAGAAGCATCATGGCTCTAATTAGTTCATGCTTCTAGAGTAGTAGTTCTCATACTTATTTGGTCTCATGGCCTCTTTACCATCTTGAATATTATTGAGAACTCCCCTCCCCAAGAGCTTTAGTTTATATAGGTTATATCCATTAATATTTACCATATTAGAAATTAAAATATCTTCATATCATTATGAAAATAATTTTGACCTCATGGACCCCTTACAAGGATCTTCTAATACCCTAGCAGTCCACAGACCACACTTTAAGAACTGCTAGTCTGGGTAGCACAGTGAGTAAGATCACGGGCCCCAGAGTTGGGATGACCTGGGATCGAATCCAGGATCAGATACTTACCACCACACCCAGAAATAACTGGCCGTGTAACCTTGAGCAAGTTACTTAACCCCGATTGCTTAAAAAAAAAACTGCTAGTCTAGAGGAAATCTAAGTGAGCCCCAAGTTTAAATTTCAATCCTGCATGGGAGAGTTATAGGATTATTCAGAAAACTATATTATCATTTGATAGCATGCAGGGTGGCATTTTAACCTCCCATGCTAGAGCTGCAGGGTCCTATCATAGATAGACTATGAAATACAAAAACCATCTAGGCCATCCCCCATGCACACTCTGATTGCAAACTGGGATCTCCACTGGCTCCCTCCCTCTCATCATGCAACCTTGTTAATGGATAGACCGTGCCTGTGCTGCGAGGGCCTCCAATACACATATTTTCTGTTATATCAGTAAGCTCTGTAGCCAGAGAGGCCAACTTTGCTAACCTTCTCTTTAGACTACACATGCCCAGGAACACATACACACACAAATGAATATATGTGTCCTAGAAAGATGCAGGATCCATCTTTTGTCACTTGGGCATGGGCAGTACACCCATCATCTTCACTAGCCTGTGCCAGCCTAGCATCAGGGGAAGTAAAACAAAGTATTATCTGGACAGATGGGTCCTGATTCAGTAATAAACACTACCAGTCCATTGATTGATTAAATACTTGCACTAAGCACATTCTTCAATTACCCATCAAATTCCTTAAGAAGAAACCCCAGTTTCTCATATAAAATTTCTGTAGCATTGAAAAATTGGGTTCCTCAATTCTTTGTGGATTACCTTCCACTTGCACTGTATATCTTATAAGCACAGTTTTTTTTTCACGTTCTCTCTTCCATCAGAACTTTAACTTTTTGAGGGCAGGGACCATATTTTTGCTTTTATTTATATCCACAGGACTTAGCAGAGTGCCTGGCACAAAGTGAGTGCTAAATACATTTCTTATCAATTGGACTAGTGGAAACAAATTGATTTACAAAAAAGGAGAATCAGACTTAGAATCTATTATTTGGATCTGGGATAGCAAAATGAGATACAATTAAAAAATTAATTTTGTTGTTGTTTTTTTAAGTGTCACCTAAACAGAGGGAAGAGGGGTGGGGGAGGGGGAAGGAGACACTACTTAACTTCTTGGGGAGAATCTATTGCTGCTTAGGGCTTCTTCTAATGATCTGGCATCATTCTCATTTGCCTGCCATGGATGATGACCCTGTCCACCCAGGTTGCTTTCCATCATAATGGTCAGGCTCTGTCCTGTTTTTCTATCTTAGTGAACACAGTTCCTGCTTTTCCTTAGTCCATCTGTGCTCCCATCCTGACCCTTTCCAAATTTTATATGAGGTTTCTTCCCTCTTTTCCTAGGGTAAGGAGGGGGTGGGGTAAACCTGGGGAGAATCTACTATCCCTAAGAGACCTAGAAGTCAGAGTTCACAACATTTGCCTTTGAGATTTTCAGCAGATGGGGTATTACAAGAGAGATGTGCTAAAGGAAGCAGAATGACAAATACAGAACATTCAATTTTCAATTCTATTTAATTTCTGATTCCTTTCTTCTTCCCAATCTCATTTCCTTTATTGGAAGTATGACAGTGATAGAGAGAGGATATATAGTAGGTTTTAGGGAAGACATTTCAGGTGGGCTTTGGGATTAGGCTTTCCTCACTCTTTGGGACAATAAAAGACAAAGAGGAGAGTAGAGAAGACAGAAATAGAGAAGAAGGGAGGGAGGAGAAGAGAGAAGATGTGCTTATTTGCAAATGAAAGGCAGAAAGGAAAAAAATTCATGTTATTCCATAAGGATGGAAGGAAGGAAGGAGGAAGGGAGGGATAGAAAGAAGAAAGGAAAGAGGGATAGAATAAAGGGAGGGTGATAACTGGAAACACATTAAACGAGTGAGACACCTCAGCACACACTGTTCAAGCAACTTTCCTGACATTACTCTTGGGCCAACATTTAAAATATTATGTCTATTCAAAAATCTTTTTTCAGTTTTTATTATTGTAGTAGTTGTTAATATTTGGGGTGAGATATTGCCCTATTGGGAGATGTCTCTAATAGTAGTATTTTCACAGTTGGAGATTGTATTCATAACAGAATCCTAGAAATGTAATTTCCAAATTTTCCAGCAATGTATGTGTTGAATGAGAACATATGGTCAGTCTACTCAGTGCAACATTATGCTCCCTGGCTTCTGTCCCCAGCTAGGGTTCCTCTGGGAACTAACAAGCATGGAACGTAGGCCATGTATTATGCCCAACAAAGAAAAATCAAAAGATTCATATGCAAGCCAATAGACATTAAAAGAACTTTCCCTTTTGGTGAGCCTCCAGGATTCTTCACAGTTGCTTCAGACTTACAGTGTCACACTCATATTGGAGCCCTGCCAAGTGCGGAAAGAACTTGGAGTTTCTAGAGAATCCAGATGATTTCCCTTCTGGTAAATTCCACCTTCCTTCAGCATGTGGACAATTCCTGTGATCAGCACTAGTGAAGGGTAAGGTCTTAGGTGTGTTTGTCCATACCTTGGCTCTGTGCCTTGTTTTTCCTTTGCTCTACTATTTCCTGCAGCTCATTGGTGTGGTTCAGAAACTTCCTTGTCACTCTGTTGCTGGTACTCTATTAGTCATTTAGAAACTTTGCCTTTCTGCTGATATTACTGATACAACTGCAGTCATCCTCTAGTCAGATGATACACAAGTCTCAGTAAAATCTCAAGATCTCTTCTTCTTCTTAAGGGAAGGTCTACCTGCCCTAAATCCTACCTAAATTAGGATTACTTAAATGCACTTCTTTCCTGTTTTGAGGTGTAAGCAGTGTGTTTACCACATGATCAGAATCTCCAGTAAGTAATTTTTGAAACTGTGAATAAAAACACATCTCTTTCATTTACCTTTCCAACATTTATCCTTCTCCCTGGTGACTTGCACCAGATTATAAAAATTGTCTTGAGGTTAGAAAATCACAAGCAGACACTAGAAATATTAGAATGATGGGAGTGGGGCAAAATTGGTGGTTTGCCATCATCCAAAAAACTCTTCTCCCTTCACATATGAAAAGCATTTGAATTATTTATTTCTAAAGGCTTATGTGCAAATTTTGTGTCTAGTAGTTAGACAAAGGAAAAAGCAGGAGGAGCTGAATGAAATATTTCTTCAATTCATTATTTATGCAATGGTAGTTATGTGTTCTGAATTTACATTATTTGTGTCATTGACAAGTCAATAAACAGCATGTTATAGAGGGAAAAGCATTGGAAAGGGAGTTAGGAAAAGTGGGTTCTTGTTATCATGCTACTGCTTTTTACCTGTGAGACCCTTGATAAGATACCGAATTTCTTAACCTGAGATTCCTCACTGTAAAATGGGGATGATAATCTCTGTCAACCTAACTGCCTTACTATGCCTGCCAAAAAAAGAGAAATCTCCAACTTTTACCATCTATTGAATCTTCTGTATCCCCCAAATCTGTTAGGGAGCCAACAGATGTTTAGGATGATTTTAAACCTCCTGGGATAATTTTATTTACTTATTTTTAAAGCAATTGGGGTTAAGTAACTTGCCCAAGGTTACGCAGACAGTTTATTTGTGTGGGTGTTAAGTATCTGAGGCTGGAACTGATCCCAGGTCCTTCTGACTCCGGGGCCGGTGCTTTACTCACTGTGCCACCTAGCTGCCCCTCCTGGGATCATTTTAAACCATAGCCACAACATCTCTATAAACTTGAATCTTCCCCACATCCTCCTCACAGATATATAAGAATACAAATTTTTTTTTTCCCTATAGAGACAGGGTTTATAATAGGGATCATAGCACATTTTATATTGGGGAATTCTTGACTCGAAACATGTCACTATCCAAAAAGCTTCCAAGGCTTGTAAATGCACATAAGGCAGATATATATTTCTATAAAGAATATTGAGATAGATTACAATCCTAGATTCAAAATCCAACATGGTCTTACTGGACATAGATTTTTTTTTCTAAGCAAAGAAAAAAATTATTTAATCCACAAGGTTTTTTTTTTTTGCCTTTTTTTTTTGGAGAGCAGTTAGGGTTAAATGACTTGCCCAAGGTCACATGGCTAGTTTTTGTGTTAAGTGTCTGAGGCAGGATTTGAACTCAGGTCCTCCTGACTCCAGGGTCAGTGCTCTATTCATTGTGCCACCTAGCTGCCCCCAGTTCACAAATATTATAAGTGTCTACTATATCTAGCTTACAGAGACAAAAACAATAAATTAAACAATTCCTACTCACAAGGAGCTTAAACTCCTCTCTAACAAGGAAGATAATAAGGGCATATATAAGTATATACTGAATTAACATGGAGAGAATAAATGTGAATATGTAAAAAGTAGTCAAATACAAAGTGTGAGAGCATGAGTACTAGTGAGAGTGAGAGGGAAGGGAGAAAGACTTTATATAGAAGATGATACTTGAGCTGTGTATGGAAGGAAGAAAGGGATTCTCTGTGGCAGAGGTGAGGAGCGAGTATACTCCAATGCAAAGGCATAGAATTAGTGTCCTGTGTGAGGAACAGAGATAAGGTCAATTTGGCTGGATCACAGCATATGAGAAGGGGAGTAATATACGATGAGGCAGAAAAGATAGATTGGGGCCAGGTTGTGAAGGGCTTTAAAAGCTCAGACTGTGAAATCAGGCCCCTGCTACTTGACTCAGATTCAAGTCACAACAGATCAAGGAGAACAACCATGGCCCAGAGCAATGGCATCTCAGAATCAAGCCAAAAGGGCTACGACTCTTTAGAGCCACCAGAAGGGAAGACCTGAAGCTCATCTGAGGGCTGCCAATTTCATAGACAGATTGAAGAGGAAAGGAAAAATATGAGAGGAAGTTGTAGGCTCTGACTCTCTTAGCAACTTATAGTCGAAAGAGAGAGAGACAGACAGACAGACAGAGAGAGAGAGACAGAGAGAGAAGCAAGGTCAAAGAGCAAAAATACAGAAAATTCTGCCTACTACTTCTGGTCAAACTAGATTGTAGGCTTCAAATGATGTTTACTCTTCCTTTCTTCCTCCAACAAAGGGTGAGGCAATATCTATTTCCTTGGGAAGCTCTGCCAAGAAGAAATGACTTATGCACCTGGGTTTGTATGTAGGTTAATCTGATCCCATTATATGAATAAGAAGCCATATAGATATCCAGTCTACACATCTTCATGGGGACCACACCATTGAGTTGAGAGGGTACCATTCTGTTCCTCTGACCAATCTGGGGAGCCTTCCTTTATTAGCAAGGTATTTTGGTAGGGAGGGGAATTTCTATTGCTTCCTTCCTATTCAATCTGACAGCTATCATGTGTCAGGTATAACTATGACATTGTGAAAGATAGTGACAATGCTGGATACATAGTTAAAAGGTACTAGTTACTAGTCCCTTAGTTACTTAGTAGCTAGTACCTTAGTTACCCTGATACTTAGTTACTCAGTAACTAGAACTAGACATTCCTAGAAAAATGGGTAGATGATGACACCCTATAACACTTAAAAGGCTCAAAGGGGGAACACCCAACTCACAGGTCCCCAGTGGATAGTTTCCCTAAGGTCAATGTACTTTGTGGGGTTACATCCCCTAAAACCGTAGCTCACTAAAGGGCCCACCAGTGTGTTTACCTTTGATAATCAATAAATGTACACGATCAGTTCATTTAATAAAGGTAGATAAGTAGCAAAAAATAAAAAAAATTCCCTCCTAAACTTAGGCTTCACAAAAATACATTGCCTCAGCAGGATGAGTGAACATATGCAGAGAATATATACAGGAGAGTCACACACATATGAAACACATAAGACCAAGGCACACATACAGAGGGATAAATCACATTTCAGAGAGGCTGATGTCTTCTAGTGCTGTCATCATGCTGCTTGTATTAGGGCTGCCTTCATTGGTCTTCTGACAAAACTGAAGCAATATAACTAGGCAATTCTCTGGCATCATCACAGATTGATTTTGTGGTTTTGACCAAGGCGTTTTATTACTGGTGTTTTTTCTGCCTCATCTGTATGATGGGAATACATCTATTCACCACATCTCATGTGAAATGATATTTGTTCTGAAATTTGTTAAAAATAAATTTGTCTTACTGATATCTTTAGTTTTTTTATATTAGCCATTTTGGGGTACTCTACAGAAATCGAGCCCTTTCTTCAAATAAAGAAAAACAATTTAATGAAAAAACAAGGGATATGGTGACTATTCTAACAATCTGTACAATGTTTTGCCCTTGAAGTCCACTGCCTCTCTGTAGAGGGAAGATAAGTATTTAAAGGTTAATTTTTGCAGGGTTCTACTAAGATCCTTATGTGGGAAGTACTGTGTAAGTATAAAGTATTATTATTTCTTACCCCTTTCTAGTGGTTTATAATGTGTAAGTGGAAAGAACCCCAGGTAATTCCATTAGTTATTTGAATGGTAGAAGTCCAATTCTATATAATTTCTACTACTGAGCGGCATAATAGTCCTTTCTCATTTAAATTATAGTGCAGGAAAATGTGACTTATCTAGTACCCAACTGATGGCAGACAAAAGCCCAAAGGGTGTCTTTAGAAGACTATTGGCCCCTTTCTTCTTCAAACTCTTGAGAACATTGAGAAATCTTAGCCATTTGGCATCCTGTAAGAGAAGGGATTTTCCTCCCCAAAGGGAGGGGGGCAGAATCAGTGGACCTAGTGATCTTTCTAATTGTTGTCTCTGGGGAGACGTCTATTGAAATGACACTTAGCTATTCCATCTGATGATTCCTATCAATTTCAGACACTTTCATTATCAGAATGCTATTCATTCAGAATGTAGGCCAGTTATGACATGGGACTGGCCTGGTTTATCTTTAAATATGTAAGGAACTTGCTGAACAAATTGTGGAAATCATAGCATAGTTGGAGGGCAGTAGCCTATTTTCAAGGGTTTTAAAAACATCCATTTCATCCATTTGTTGAGCTATAAGAGTGAAGGACAATCACTCAGTGACCCATGTAAAGAGAGGGACAAAATGCTACGTGTTCTGATAACTTCATCAGGTAAGGATAATCTCCATCATTTATTAGATGTGGAAAAAATCCTGGATAGCTCAAATGAACCAATCAACCAATCAATCAGAGACATTTCAACTATATTTAAAAGGAGGTGGGTTCAGATTGGTTGAGGGACTTGGTTATACCTTGTGGGGCTTGGATAAATCAGAAAAAAATAGTTCAGAATTGGGAATTTGAGTGTCTGCCAGCATAGAGTAGAGACCTTCTAGTCAAGCCCCTGAGAAGGAAACACATGGGAGATGGAATGGGTGTGGGTGTAGGGAGAGTCTTGGTCCTGGTCTCCTCTCCTTTCCCTACCTAGACCAGAGTAGAAGCTTGTGAACTTCAAAATCAGAGGATTGGCATCCCAATCCTAGCAGTGTCTCTTGAATAACTGGCAAATCTGAGTGGAGGACAAACTAGACACACTGTAGAAAGTCAATTTCAAGTGTCTATAAGGAATTAAGCAGAGAAGCTACAGTATGTTTAAAGGTAACTTCACAAGGGCCCCAGAAAGGGAAGGAACAAATTTTCAATAACAAGGAACTTTGAATTACTCCTTTGCCACATGGGCTTTCTAAACCTAAACCCCATTTCTCTGGGATTTTGTATTTACTAGGGAGATAGATAGACCTTGGAGGGGAAGATGTTTTATAACAACTGCACTTATAATGCCACTTTAGTAAATATTGCCTTCTAAGATCTAATTAAATCTGATTAACTAATTGGTATATCTGATAATCTTGAGGAGAAGGTTGCCCCCCTCCCTTCCCCAAGTGGGGTCCTATGGGTTATAATATTTAGGAAACCACCTCTTCT
Organism: Petaurus breviceps papuanus; assembly: GCF_028583685.1. Lineage (NCBI taxonomy): Eukaryota > Metazoa > Chordata > Mammalia > Diprotodontia > Petauridae > Petaurus > Petaurus breviceps. Next base: position 4,823,102 of record NW_027185694.1, on the reverse strand, counting down.
AGAACCCTGAGCAGAATCATAGTAGTCATCTTTTGGGGACCCAGCTTGCCAGTGTCACTGTAGGCTTGGAAGGTAGTTTCAAAGAATAAGCTACATAACAAATACTTCCTAAGGGTTTACTATTTAAAAGGTGCTCTGTTTGGCACTGTCCAGCAAGTAGAAATGAGGAACACACACACACACACACATAGAGTCCTTATCTTCAAAGACTGTATAATTTAGCAGGAATAATAAGATATGTACAAAAATACCTACAATGTTAAGTAAGCATGTAGAAAATGACATAAGTAAGGTATAAACAGAGTGTTATAGATGTTCAGAGGAAGAAGGACTTACTTCTAAATCATGAGGAGTAAGGAGTAGAGACCAGGAGAGTTTTTTTATGCAGAAAGCCTTGATCTGAACCTTGAAGTATGGGTAGGATTTTTTTTAATCTCATTTTTATTGATTGTGAGATCAAGGGTAATTGTGGTTTTTCCTTTGTTCTTGAAAAGGAAAAATGATATTAGGAGGGTGATGTCTTGACTTGCAAGTGAATTGGATTTAAGTGAGGCAGGACTGTGCAAAGTCATCAGCCTTACTCCTTGAGTCATTTGGAATCCAGTAGCAAGACACAAGTCAAGACACTAGTGATGGCCCAGAATGCAGTAGGAGACCTTGACCTTTTTAAGCTAAGGTCTTTCTTAAGTCTCAGTTTGTTAGAGGCAATAGCCATTTAGTGGTTAAAGGATAGGTAAGAATTGAGGCAAAAGATGGCTTAGTTTACATTTTCAAAAGATTCAGTCTGGAAGTGAGATAAAGGATATGACAACTCCCAAGATAGAATGAAATTACAGATCATGATAGCTTAAGTGGTTGATGAACTGACCAAAATATTTGAAGGAATATGTGTGTTGAAGTGCTCAGATATTAGAAGATGGGCTGGAGTAGAGAAGAAAACTGTTAGTCATTTACTGAATTCCTTGCAAAATGAGTATTAATAATCTGTGGACAGTAGATAACAGCAACTCAGATCTCAATAAGGTTATATTGATGGATAGAGTAAACCTCAAAGGGTGCAGGTTACTAAGGGATAGTGGAAAAAGGAGGGTCTGCAAGTTGAAGTGACAATCAAGGTGTAGGCCTACTCTTCTTCCTGGTAGTGTGTCAGGTCTCATGAGAGAAGGTTCACCCGAGACTGGAGAGTATGGGTACAGCATCTTCTGTAGGGAGACAGGTTTCCATAAGTGCAAGACGGAAAGAATATGAAAGTAAGAGGTCTGATATGAAGGGCAGTTTATTAACAATAGAATGGACGTGGAATGTCCAAAGAGCAGGGATTCATGGGGAGGAGGTGGTGGTGGTAGGACTGAGGGACTAATGGAATGGGAAAAAGAATTTTCTCCTAGGCTAGGGATTCCTAATGTGTGTATATGCATGTGTGTGTGCATTTGTATGTGTGTGCGTTGGAAGGAGCAGGTTATAAGGGATGGGGTTGAAGCACTAAGTCTGGGGACATTGTAGAGAATCTGGGGCCACGACAGTTAGGGAAAGGTAAGGCTTTGTTGGTCACTCTCCTTGATCAGTAGGGGGAGAAAGCAACAGAAATCTCCAGGATACCAAGACAACACTTGGGCAGTTCATTTATGGTTTCTTATTCTTGCTACAAGAAGAACCCACCCTCTTTTATGGATATAGTTTGTGTGTTTGCGTCTTTCCTTTTATACCATTATATCCCTCTTCATACACAAGTCATTGTGCCTTCTCACACCCCCTATACATCTTCCTATTGCCCTTTGGATCACCTGCAATTCTGATTCTTCTGAGATAGCCCTATTCCACGATTCACAGTGCTTTCAGCAATCCTAAATAGCTGGCTGCAGCAAAAAGGCCACATGTTTGGCACCAGTTGGAGAAAACCTGGAAAAATTCCAAAATGATAGCAAGGACTTAAGAAGAGAAATAGTTTTCTCAGGACTTTATACCCTTTTTGAAAACGGCTTGAAAACAAGGCAAAAAAATAGGTCTGCAAAGGAGAAAGAAAGACCAAGTTGATGGTCATTGAGGTAAAAGTGCTGGGAAATATGAACATTTCATACACAATCACAGATGGAAAATGAATTGGCAACATCAGGTCATCTTCACCTGGCAAGAATATGGCTGACATAAATTGTTTAAATGAAAGACAGTATTTCTGAGACCAATATTTGTTTGCTTGCCACAAAAGAATAAAATACTTAGGGGCAGAGTGAAAGAATGCAATCAAGTGGTTCATATTTCAGGACCCAGAGAATAGATTTCAAAAACAATAAAAATGTGATCTTAACAAGGCAAGACGTTTTAGATGTATTCTTAAGGAAATACATGCATTGCAATTTCTGCAGAAATTAATGTGAGCAAGGTGGTGATAAGGGTTTTCCAACTGAAGGGAAATTGATTGAGGTGGGAGGGTAGGGCTTTGCCTTGCAGCCCTTCAGCTCAAATTTTATATAACCCCCTGAGACTGACAAGAGCAAGACAATTTTGTTTAGCTCTTACCTTTGCTCCTTTCTCTTTTAGCCCAAACACCAGACTCTGTTGTAATTTTTTATTTCGAATTTATGTCTGCTTTAGATACTACTTTCTGCCTTCTATCAATTTCTACTTATCTCATTGACTCATGGTTTTAGATAATTTGGGCTATGTTGTTGACTTCCACCTATTCAGTTTCTCTTTTTTTTGGAGGGGGGAATGCAGGACAATTGGGGTTAAATGACTTGCCCAAGGTCACCCAGCTAGTAAGTGTTAAATATGTGAGCTCGGATTTGAACTCAGGTCCTCTTGGCTCTAGGGTCAGTGCTTTATTTACTGCACCACCTAGCTGCCCCCTGTTCAGTTTCTTTAAGAAAAAAAAAGGTGTTGATGTTTTACCTGTGGTCCTCAACCTTTCTGAGGGCAGCCTGAACCAGATTAAAATGTAAGCTGGAAATATTTACCAAAATAAGAAGAAATATAATAAAACACAGATAATATTAATATATCATTTTCCAAGTCGGTATATAGCCCACAGGGATTCTTATGTATGGTGTATTCTTATTGGCTCTGATTACTACTTGAGTTTGACCCAGCTATACCTTCTCTACTACTCTGCTTTCTCTTTGTCCTCACCACCCCTCAGGTACATTGTCTTGTAACAAAGAAAAACTGTTGAACAAACCAACCCATTACATAGTAGGTTTGTTAGATGAACTATCAACATTTTATACCCATAGTCTAACATTTCTCCATTGAAAGGAAAGAAATTATTTTTTTAACTCTTAGGGAAAGACAAGATTGTTTATTGAAATTGTATAGTGTTTAGCCTTGTTTTAGTATTCTTTTTTAATCTACTTGTGGTCATTTATATATTAATATCCTGATTTTGCTTATTTTATATGAATATCTTAGGTATCCCTCTTTATACTCTACAGATTGGTGAAGGCTCTATCAAGGATCCTATTTAGTGACAGTTCTTGCCAAGCTTTGAACTGAGCAGAGCCAAGAGGAACAGTGCAACATGTTTCCTACCTAAATAAAATATGTGATCAATTTATGATAACATTCATTCATTTATTCACTCATTCATTCAAAGTGCTTTACCTACATTATCTCTTTTGATCATCCAACAGACATTTGCTGATTGCCTCCTAGTGCAAAGCACAGTGTGGGGTGCTGTATCTGATGCCTGACATTAGATGAAAAATTCAAATTAGCAGTCCATAATGTTGTAATGAAGGCTGTTATTTTACTCCTCACTGATTGATTAAAAAGTGCATTGACTTCTTCCTACAGATTTCACCCACGTAAAACTAAGACATTTATAAAGTCTAATAATTATTTAGAAGTTATTTGCATGGCCTATGAGTAAATGTGTTGGGAAAAATTATAGCAAAAACAAAAATTCAGGAAATGCTTGGATTTGGCAAGACAATGAACTTTTCTCAGTTTTAATTCAAATACCAAGTATTAAATTGGATTTCTTCCAAACATAGGAATATGAATTTTTCCCTTTTATTTTATTCCTCAGTAATAATGGTCCAGATCTTAGCTCATCTATCCATTAGTTTAATACAATATGTGTATTCCCTTCCTTTTCCTTCCCCTTCCCTTCCCCTTCCTTCTTTTCTTCCACTTCTTTCACCAAATTAAAAAAAATCAAACCCTTCTAACAAATTTGCATAGTCAAGCAAAACAGATTTCCACATTGGCCATGTCTAAAAATGTATGTCTCATTCTGCATCTTAAGTCTTCTTCTCTGTCAGCAGGTGAGTATGCATCATCTGGACTCTTGGTTGGTCACTCTATTGATCAGAGGGCTTTAGGCTTTCCAAGTTATAGAAATATAATTTTTAAAAGAAATATCTACTCAGTCTTCCAGGAATGTCTAGATATTTAACTGCTAAGAAACCCTCTTAATAACAGAACTATAGATGGGAAAAAATATTTAATAATATAGGTCTACTTTTATATCCCCAGAGGCTACATATATAACATTATCAATTTCATAGGGAAGATAAAACCAGTATGTACCTATCTCACTTATAAGACCCTTGTTTCTCCTTTCCTCTATGTACCTATATCTAACCCCCTCTTCAAGACTTAGTGATTTAACCTACCTTCTCCTAGAAGCTTTTTCTGACTGCTTTAGTCCTCACTAACCTTTCCTCTCCTTTGAATTCCTATATGACTTATAATGTATATATTGTAGAATTTAGCCCTAAATTATATTTGTTGTTGTTGGTTAGTCATCTTTAGTCATGCCCAACTCTATGTAACCCCGTTGGGGTCTTTCCAAATTTGCTATTTCCTTCTCCAGTTCATTTTACAAATGAGGAAATTGAGGCAAACAGGGTTAAGTGACTTACCCAGGGTTACATACCTATTAAGTGTGTGAGTCTGAATTTGAATTCAGGTCTTCCTGACTCCAGGTCTTGCACTCTATCTGCTGTGCCACCTAGCTGCCCTATCACAGAGCTGTCGTGAAGACTGAATGAGATAATATATGTAAAGAGCTTTGTAAACCTTAAAGTTCTATGGAAACATGAAGATAATCATTATTATCTCTGAAAAAGCATAGAGAATGGGAGACATGTTTTAGGACTGAAGAGGCAAATACTATTCAGTTATTTTTTTTTTTTCAAAAAAGGAAAGAAGGTGGATTCTTCTATCCTAGAAAATGCAATCATTGTTTTCCAAAATTCCTGGGTCTCATTTGAATCTTACTATCTCTATCTGTCTCTTTCTCCCCTATAAAACTTCCCTAAAGGCAACAAAATTATCTAGCCCAGTTGTTTAATGGTAAATGGTAACACTCCTACTCCTTAAATATAACACCTAACACTCATTTGCATGATATTAATGATGATACAATGCAGCTCACATCTGGTCAGTTTTGCTGATTTCCTTAACCATTGTATGAACCAAGATGGCTACTCTAGCTTTATTGTTTCCCCAATACATAATGCTGATAGCATATTTTTTTAGATCTGCAGATGAAAAATATTAAGTTAGGAGTTTGATCATGTCAGATGACAGTGGGGTCAAAAATGGATCCCAAAACATCCTAACTGGTTGGAATGATAAGCAGAATCTATTATGATGAAATTTAATAGGGGAGAAATTAAAAAAAAATTTACATGGGCTAAAAGCAATTAACAGCACAAATATTGGATAAGGAAAATATGACTAGTTCACATGCAACAGAATATATGAATTTTTGTCAACTATAAATTCTGTAAGACCTAAAACATGGTAACCAAAAGAGCTATTAAAACTGTAGCATTGGGGGTGGCTAGGTGGCGCAGTGAGCAAAGCCCCGGCCCTGGAGTCAGGAGGACCCGAGTTCTGTTCTGATCTCAGACACTTAGCCCCCCCCCCCAAAAAAAAAAAAACTTGCCATGTAACCTTGGGCAAGTTACTTAGCCCCAATTGCCCTCCAAAAAAGGCAAAAAACAAAAAGGAAAAAACACTAAGGCTTTTGGGACATGAAGTCTTAGGCTGCATTAATGCATTTGGATAAGGTTTGGAGTTTCAAGGAGCTTTAGAATTTCTTTGGTCCACCATCCTCATTTTAGAGATGAGGAAACTGAGGTCTAGAGAGAATCAATTACAGGTATTGAGCAGCAGAGTTGGGATTAAAAACCCAGATCCTCTGACTTCAAATCTAGTGTTCTTTTTACCATATCACCCTTACTAGCATCAGAAACTTAATGTTCCAATCCGTAGGATTGGCATTTCCACTATGTTATGCCTGTTCAGAACATGTGGGAGATATTGTATTCTTTTCTGAGAATGACAATAGAAGAAAAGTCTTGACAACCTGCAATGTATCCAGAGAAGGATGATCACTATTGTGAGAGGAATTTGGAAATCCTGCCCTAGGAAGATCAGTTGAAGCAACTGGGAATATTTAGCCTAGATATGAGAAAACTTGGGGAGACATAATATCTGACTTAATTATTTGAAGGACTGTCATATGGAAGGAGACTTGTTTTAGATGTGGAATGTGGAAGCAAGAATAGCCAGTAGAAGTTGCAGAGAAACGATTATTTCTCCATAACAATTAGAATTGTCTATAAATGGAATGGATTATCTTAGGAGATTTAACTAGAGGTCTTCAAGCAGAGGCTATGTGGTTACTTATTAAGGACTGTGTAGAACAGATATTCTCAAAGTGTGGCCCATGAACGCCTAGGGATCCCAAATATCTTTCTTGGGGGTCTATAAGGTCAAAGTATTGTCATAATACTATTAAGATGTTATTTTCTCCTTGTTCCAGACACTCTGTCTCCAGACTCTGGCCATTTTCTCTGGCTATCTACCATGACTGGATCACTTTTCCTCCCCATCCCTGCCTCTTGATTTCTCTGGCTTCCTTCAATTCCCAGCTAAAATCTCATCTTCTACAGGAAATGTTTCATGTTTTAACTAATTCCAATGCCTTCCCTCTGTTCCTTAGTTCCAATTTATTTTGCAACTATCTTATTTGTAAATAGTTGCTTGTATATGGTTTCTCCCATTAGACTGTGAGCTTCTTGATAGCAAAGGTTGTCTTTAGCCTTCATATCCCATTACTTAGTGCAGTGTCTTTCTTAGGCCCTTAGGGTTTGAGGACAGACATCATAAAGGATGGTAAAGGGAGAGCTCACTGGCAAAAAGCAGTGAGTGCAAATATTACTTGTATGGAGACAGCCAGAAAGCCTCTTTTGGTTGGGACTGAGTGGATTTATAATCCCAAATCCTTGACACTAACAGGGGCTAATTCACAAAGGTTTCTCCTTTCTTTTCAGTAAAACAATATTTTGTAATATTGTGAATGTTGTTCTTGTAGATGCAGAGAACATCACAGCATTTGGGGTGGTGCTTTGCAGAGATTTTCCCAGTTTTCTTTGGTGGAATTATCTGAGACCATAGACACAGGAAAATTCCCTGAAAGGTATCCAGTTCCTTCACAGCATGAATGTCCTTGAAATAAAGTTTGTATTCTGATTCTCTGCTTTTACATACTTGGACTTCCTGAATGACCCCGTATTTGAGAAAGCTGGGACATAGTAGGCACTTAATAAATGCTTCTTGACTTGATTTGAAAGACCACTGAAAGAGATGCAAAGGGATATCTGGAAACCCTACCCTCAAAGGCCTCCAGGTCAGGGTTCATCCAGGAGCTACTGATATAACAATCCTTAATGGAAGCATCTCCAAGTCACTGAGTCAGTAATAAGGGACTGAGTGTATTTCTACCCCCTCCACAGTTAGAATGGAGCCAGGCAAATGAAACACTATATATCCTGGCCATAATGCTTATTATCTTACGGGAAAATGTTAAACAAACAGAGACAGAAACGACATTTCACAACAAAGTTCATTTAACAACATCATCAATAGATAAAGACAATAAATCTCTATTACCCAAGAAATAATCAATCTTTGCACACATTGAAAGCAAAAGTAGTCTTATTACATTACACTTAGAAAGCAAGAGCATTACACAAAGAAAAGGGGAGAGGCAGCATTGTATAATGAAAAGAACAATGGACAGATTTTTCAGGTAATATTAGATTTTAATCATTAATCAGTTACTAATTTGCTGTGTAACATTTTGGGAAGTCACAACTTCTCTGATCCTTAGTTTCATCTATAAAATACTGAGTTGATCTTTTTTTTGTGTGTGTGCTTTTTTTTTTGGAGGGGGGAAGGCAGGGCAATTGGGGTTAAGTGACTTGCCCATGGTCACATGGCTAGTAAGTGTTAAGTGTCTGAGGCTGGATTTGAACTCAGGTCCTCCTGACTCCAGAGCTGGTGCTCTATTCACTGTGCCGCCTAGCCGCCCCTGAGTTAATCTTTAAGGTGTCTTTCAGCTCTAGAAACCTATCCCTCTAGATGACAAAGTAAGATTCAAGGACTTCAGAGAGAAGGAAATTCTCTGTTACATAACTGGCTCATTCCCAACTCATTTTGTTGCACTTAAAAAAAATTAAGAAAGCGCACTCCTGTTTGCATTGACTTCATGCAATTAATCAAGACTCAAACTATTGTAGAGCCTCTAGAGGACATTCATATCCATTTGAAAGAGTGCAATTTAATATCCATACAGGAAAAACCAATGGCTGAAGAATGCCTGTTATTCAGGGAAGGAAAGAAGAAAACAAGCATTTATGAAGTTTCAATGACACCAACTGTGCTAAGCACTTGACAAATATCTCAATTGATATTACCACCCTCAGGTGCTATTATCATCTCCATTTTATAGTTAAAGAAGCTGAAAGAAACAGAGGTTAAGCAACTTACTGAGAGTGAAACTACTTGTAAGTGTCTCAGTCCAGATTTGAACTCAGGCCCTCCTGACTCCACACTTATATTCTATCCACTGTGATTCCAAAGAAGCGGTAGCATGTGGAGGGTCACACTCACGTAAAACCGTCTTGACGGTTAAACCAAGTTAAGAGTAATTGACAGGCCTCAACCCTGATGGTGAATTAAGGGGGATGATCTGGGTTCTGAATTGAATAAAAGACGGGAAGCAGTATAGAGAGACTTTGGGGAATCAGTCAGTGTTTTTAATGATCCTCAGCTTTTACCTGGAACAAAAGCCCATTTCTTTAACATAAGGGAGGCAGAATGGCAGTGCAGTGGAAAGAATTAAATTTGGAGTCATGGAACTAAGTTTGCTGTGTGACCATGGATATGTCATAGCTTTTCTAAATTTCACTTTCTTCAACTGTAAAGTGAGGGAATAAGATTCTATGGTCCCTTTTATCTCTAAATATATGATTCTAATTTAAAAAAATTCTCACCTGTCAAATGATAGGACTAGACGTGATGGCCACTAAGGTCCATTTCAACTCTAGATATATGACTGACATATTCTCCTTGGGCTTTTAGATGGCTCTAAGCCTAAAAGGGCCAGGGTTTCTTATTGCATCCCATGTCATCTCCAGTCATCCTGATGAATATCTGGTCACTGGATCCAGATGGCTGTGGAGGAGAAAGTGAGGCTTTGCATAGCCCTCACTCAAATCAAAGTCAACTGCAATTCATGTCATCATTTCCCTGATGCCATGGTCCTCTGAGAACAAAGGACAAACATAACAAGTCATGAAATACAATATTTCCAAAGAATTAAACTTGACAGTACTATTAAGGGCATGGTGAAGAGTATATGGAAGGTGTGAATAAGCTGTAAGTTAGCAAAGAATTACACAAGAGAAGCAGTGTAAAGAATGCCATTGGAGATATATGGTTGGAAAGGAAGGTGGACTGGACATGTGGCAAGAGTAAGGGATAACTAATGGACAGTTTGTGTGCTCCATTAGTATCTAGGCAACATTAATATCTAATGGAAGGTTCCTAGGACAGTGAATAAACCCTTGTAGAGGATTGATTAAGAGTTGCATCAGAGGAGGAGTCATGGAAAACCATGTGTGTTGGAGGTAGTAATCACATTGGTAAAACTGCAGATTTATCAAAATATACAAGTATGAAAAATGATTGGTAAAAATCTGTATTTTCACCAATATTTTGGTGGCATAATGGGATTATGAAGGCTGAATCTTCAATTTAACTCATATTCCCACTCATAATAAAGCAACCACAGGTCTCTGGCATATGTTTCATTGCCTGTTATTGTATACATTTTATTGAAGTCAGTGACCACTGTTCTATTTAATATATTTTACTTATTTAATATGGGATAAATGATAATTGGAAACCTTAATTGGAAACCCAATTTGTATGCAAGAATCTGCTCATTTTGAGTCAAAATGGGGACTAAGGATATGCTTCACCTTGGGTTTAAATAAAGAAGAATCTTTCTTAGATTCTACTCCCATACTGTTAACACAATAAAAATGAATGGGGACACTGTCAGCAGCCACTGACAGTAGCTCTGAGAAAGGCACAACCTGTCTACCAGAACTGGACTGCTTGTAGTCAGCGTATAATGGCAATTTGCAGAACAATCATCACAATATTGGGGTCAAGGTATAGCGTGTTTGACTGTGACTGATCAGTCCAACGCAATCTTGGAACATCTGGGACAGAGATAGCTCTAGATCTGAGCACCTCACGTTTCCTTTGCAGTATGGTAATGCTGCTTTGCTCATAGAGCATAACATCTTCTTTGGTGCTGGTGCATCGTCATTTCTGCTTGTCCATTGCATTGTTGCTTCAGAAGCTCTTTGTCTAGCTTGGTGGCTCAGTGGATATAGTCCTAGGTCAGGAGTCAGGAAGACCTGAATTCAAATCTGGCTTAGATACTTTCTAGTTTGTGATCCTGGGAAAGTCACTTAACCTCTGTTTGCCCCAGTTTCCTTATCTGTGAAATGGGGGTAATAATAGCACCCTTCTCCCAAAATTCTTGTGAATATCAAATGACATAATAATGACATAATACCTTCTGTGGTACACAGAAGGCTCTATGTCAGGTCTGTACAACATATGGCCCATAAGTGACTTGCCTCCCACCAAAGCATTTTGGGCAACCTGAAAAATATAGGGTTGCCACTGTGTACTCTCCTGTTTGTCACATGACCTGTGGCAACCAACCATTGTCAGTCTGCCTCCAGTCTAACCTATCTCTGGGATCTGAAGAAGTTTACAAGTTGTGTAGGTCTGCTCTATATAAATGCTAGCTATTATTGTCTTTGAAGGAAAGAGAACCATATGAGAGAGACCTATTTATGGAGCAATGTAATTGTGGAGGTCTCTGGTTGATTGGTGAATTTCTCTACATGTCTGTTGCCTGTGTCCTTGGATTTACGTGTGTCATTAGAGAAATCTCGTATGATGGGCTGGGCTACCAAGTTTCCTGAAGTGTTGAGCACAGAAAGCGTTGAAGAGTTTGGTGATGACTAATTTGTGTCAGAAGGTCAAGGACAGCTACATATTTGGCAGCATCTTCAGAACTCTCCTGTTGGGTGTGCCTGTTTTGGAAGTTTTGGTATGATCTCTGGCATTCAAAGATCATAGGATCCGTGCACATACTTCCTATGTTCTTGAAGCTTAGTTTGATTATTGTTTTAGGTATATCCTTATGCTTAAAGCTTTAAGATGTAACACCAAGGAGTCTGATCTTTTCCCAGCATGCATGGGCAACAAGTTTTCCCAGCAGTGCACAACACAGGAATGAACCTTTTGAGTATCAGCTCCTAATTTATAGCATACTACTTTATGCTAAGAATTCCTCATTACTGGGGGATAAGCAAATTTTGTATAGGAACATCTGCATTTATGAAAAGGATAAATTAGGGAGTCATTATTAACCAATTAAAATAATCCACCCAGAGGCTTTTTTTAAAATTACAAGCAAGTCCCCCAGTGCTTTTACTTTTTCTTTTGCCTACCTCTGAAAAAACATTTATATAGAATTTTTTTCCACCTAAAGCAAAGACATGCCTGCATTTAGATGTGTGCATGTTTGCACCTTATTCAGACCTAATCTGGGGCAGCTAGGTGATGCAGTGGGTAGAAAGCTTGACCTGGTGTCAGGAGTAACTAAGTTCAAATCTTCCCTCAACAATAACTAGCTGTGTGACCCTGGGTAGGTCACTTGACCTCTGCCAGTCTCAGTTTTAACATATATAAAATGGGGATAATAATAGCATCTACCTTCTAGCATTGTTGTGAGAATAAAATGAGATATTTATAAAGTGATTTGCAAACTTTTAAGTGCTATGTAAATTATATTGTTATTAATGCATACATGCTATGGGCACATGCAAAAGTAAGCATAGGAGCAGTTTTTGTGATTCAGTAGGGAAAACATGACATATTTTGTTCCTGTGACAAAAGATGATCCTGTTGTTTCTGCAACATTCTACAGTCATTAGATCTCCTTTAAAAAAAAAAACTGTTTAAAATGTGCATGTTCTTAAAACCCCAAATTTTACTTAATAGAAAAGGCATAAATTGTTTCAAAGAGACTAGAGGCAAATTAAGTTTCCCTTTGTCCAACTTTGTGTCACTTCCTGCCTCCATAAATAGGGAAAGCAAAATATCTGTGCTTCTTATTCATGTGCATCTGCCAAACCAATTAACACCTCATGAATGTTATCTTAATTGCATTTATTAACATAACATTAACATAGCTGTGAGATAACATTCAGGAGGCATTAATTGGTTGGCAGCCACCCTCGAACTGGGAGGACAGAGAAGGGCCCTTCTCTATATCTTGCTTTTCCTTTTCACAGCAGAGAGGAAATGATATTAAATTGAATGAAAGGAAATTTATCCTGACCAAAATGGTAGCTCCCAGCACAGGTCAGCCTGGTTTTCTCTCCCAAAGGTTTGCTTGGGTGAAAGAAGGGAAGGCAATCTACAGCAAATGCTATCTCTGTAAAAGCTTAACTGGTCCTTACTCACCCCCACAGCTGCCTGTTTAAGCTCAGGTAATATACCTCACTTCAACAGCAACCAAGTCCAGAGCAATATTGGCTTTGGAGAACTAAAAAGGGCGGGAACTGGTAACCATACATTCTGGCTGTTCTCTTAGGGACCTGGGTCAGGTTACCTAGCCCTTTAGTAGGAGTTTGCTGTACTGCTTTGAAATGGTACCACAGTGCTTCTTGGTTAGACGTTGAGCTTATTCCTGATGAGACTTCACATGAGAAGGATTTTCTCCTTTATCTGGATGAGGGAGGAAAGTATTTTCACTGGCTGTCCCCCATGCCTGGAATTTTCCATCTCTGTCTCTTGGATTCCATGTTGGCCTTCAAGTCTCAGCTCAAATTTCAGCTTCTATAGGAAGCCTTTCCCGCTGATCCCCTTTAATTCTAGGGACTGATGACTAACTGATGTAGAAAGAGTGGTATGAATTTGTGGGAGTGGAGAAGGGAAATAAATTTGAATTTGTAATGACTATATTAGAAATCCTTCATCTCAGAAGCTGTGTTTGAGAGTAGGGTAGATGGCTAGAGTTCTTTCTTGTTAGGATAGATTTCAAGAGGAGGTAGAACTAGGAGTCATCTGAAAGGATGGGGAAACACATTCTTCTGGTCAACTTTATTTTTCTCTTGTTCCTTTCCCACCTGTCATCCTGACTATAACTCAATAAAAGAGATCCATTCATTTCCCAAGTATTCTCTTTCAAACAAAAGCCCAGGGAAAGTAGAACACATTAAGCTGTAATCAACTATTAACATCTTAGTGTAGATTGATTTATTAGAGGATTTCCTCTGTAACACTAGCAACAGAATACAGTTAATAAAAGTTTGAAGTGGGCAAAGAAGATAATTTGGACCATGGGCCATAGTCCAGAGAGGGTTGGTCTGTGTGGGGTACACCAGTAATGAGTAAGTCATTCTGTCAGTCAGTAAACATTTACTAAGTGCTTACTATTTGCCATGTTGAGTGCTGCTAGAGTAAGGAAGTGTGTGTATATGAGATAGATAGATAGATAGATAGATAGATAGATAGATAGATAGATAGATAGA
>NW_027185694.1:4786853-4809167 GCF_028583685.1 Petaurus breviceps papuanus | reverse complement strand
AGATAGATAGATAGATAGATAGATAGATAGATAGATAGATAGATAGAGATAAAGAGAGAGAAGGTTCCTGTCCTCAAGGAGTTCACATTCTAATGGGGATTATACACAATAAATTATACATATAAGTTATATACAGTATTAATGAAAGGTAATAACAGAAGTTGCTAACAGTTGGTATGGGTGAGGATAAAGGGAAGAGGTTGGGAAATTTCTATTTCAGAAGGTGGGATTTGAGTTGAGTCTTTAAGGAAGTCAGGAGACTGAAGTAAAAAGGGAGAGCATGAAGGAATTATGTGCTTTTTAAGATGGTGTCAGAAGGGCAGGAAGGAAATTGAGAAAAAATAACTTTACATTTTTTTCTATCACTGATCCTGCTTGTGGTAGGGAGTAGTCTAGAAATAATGGTTGCTGTAAATGTTGGATTCATTATAGTTGCCCAATACAAAGTATGAGAGGGTCTGTAACAGCAAGCACCCCAGAATCCCCAGGGTGGCTGCCAACACAGGTTCTTAGATTTGCTTTTCTAAAGGAAAGCAACTCAAAATGGGTTAACAATCTTGCTTTAATCAATCAAACATATCATTTACCTAGCTCAGGCGAAAAAGTCAGCACCCCGAACTTCAGAGTATACAGATAGAAGTTATAAGCAGACAGAGAAACAGATCAGCAGACAGGCTTCCAGCTGCCTGACCATTACATCCATACCTAGTCAGTTACCAGAAAGGGAAGCACCAACATCTGGGTTTTCAAAGCCAGGGGGCTCAACAGTTGCCCAGAGTCTCATCTAGTAAAATCACACAACACTTCTCAAAGAGAGCCCCAAAACAAAGCCTCACATCAGGGTTTATATAGCCTTCTCTTGGCCCAGAGAATGTCACAACCCTCTTGACCCACTGCCCAATCACAAAGTATCGAGGTGTGGGTATTCCTGAAAACCAAGCTTCCTAACACAGGCTCCAGGTGCACTTAAGCCTATCAAAGGGCCTAGGAACAGAGAAGATCTTAAATTCCCATTCCCATTACAGGGTCCAAGAGTTCTAAGGGGCACATAATGATTGAATTGCTAAGATTACTCAAATGGACCTATGATATTACTGATGGGGATAGTCCCTCCAACTGTAGCAGCAAGCACCTTACCATACCCATGGTGGCTGCCAATACAGGTTCTTAGATCTGCTTTTCTAAAGGAAAGCAACTCAAAATGGGTTAACAATCTTGCTTTAGTCAAACATATTAAATAATAAACAAACTAAACAATTACCTAGTTCAGGTGGAAAAGGTCAGCACCTCGGACTTCATAGAATACAAACAAGTTATAAGCAGAAGTTGCAAGCAGACATAGAAACAGATAAGCAGACAGGCTTCCAGCTGTCTGACCATTACATCCATACCTAGTCAGTTACCAGAAAGGGAAGCACCAACATCTGGGTTTTCAAAGCCAGGGGGCTCAACAGCTGCCCAGAGTCTTGTCTGGTCAAATCACACAACTCTTCTCAAAGTGAGCCCCAAAACAAAACCTCACATCAGGGTATATATAGCCTTCTCCTGGATCAGAGAACGTTACAACCCTCTTGACTCACTGCCCAATCACAAAGTATCATGGTGTGGGCATTCCTGAAAAAAAGCCCCCCACCATAGGCTCCAGGTGACCACATTCAGCCTATTAGGGGGCAGAGTATATTTTCAAATCAAGGAAGGTTCTCAGAGTCACTTAAGCCTATCAAATGGCCTAGGGGCAAGGAAGATCTTAGATTCCCAACCCTCCAATAATAGTTGAAATATATCCATGCTTGCCTATCCTGTGTGACTTGTTCATGACCTCTTAGGAATTCTCTACAATGGGTCCATCCAAAATCTGGGGGCCTTCCTTGATTTCTCTTCAATATCCTGACAATGGGAGTAGAGTATATGGATTTTTTTTATGACTTTACTCAATCTTGCCATGTGACCAGACCATCTTTTTTGCTTAAACATTTTTTAATGATCTCCTTTACTTTACCTATACAAGCCTCTGATTCTCATTTGCCTTTTCCATTGCTCTTTGAGTTATATTAGGATTAAGGGGAAAATATTGAAAGTAAAAGGGAACCTAGGAAGGATTTCAAGAGAGTGAAATCTAATGTGGTAGAAAGTTATATAAAGAAGCTAGCCATCAAAGCAACATCTGATTCAGTGAACAAATACAATATAGATGAAATAGTACAGAATTTCATTTGCACTTAGTAGAAAGATTCTTTCTCTCTTTAATATATCTTCATTCATTCTTCCATGAAACAAACATTTTTTTAAGTAACTAGTATGTGCAAAGCATTGTGCTAAGAGCTGGGAGAGACAAAAAATAGATAAGATATGATCCCTGCATTCAAGTTTATGAGTGTCTTCTCCAACTTTCTGACCATAAATAGAAAATTTTTGTCTATTTTGAAAATATATTATGTTATGCTGATGGGGTGGGGGCTGAGATAGAATGGCAGAGAAAAGGCAGGCACTTGCCTAAACTCTCCCAAATTCCCCTCCAAACAAATCTAAATAATGCCTTAAAATAAATTCTGGAGTAGTAGAATCCACAAAAAGGGGATAAAACAACTTTCCAGCTCAAGACAACTTAAAAGATCAGCAGGATAGGTCTGTTGTACCCCAGTAAGCCAGTAGCAGGTTTTGGGGGTGAGTAGCAGAGCTTCTAGAGTTCTCATCCCATAGACAGTAAGGGGGTCATAAACTGGTCAGGGGAAGATTATAAAGGTCTTTTTACTGGCATTAAGTGGAAGACTGTTTTATTTCTCATACTTAATACCCAGTCATCATCCTGGGCTGCCTCCCCAGGGCAAGGAGGAACACCAGCACATTAGAGCTTAGGCCCACAGTGGTGCAGAGACCCTGGTCAAGATTCCAGTATAGGAAAGAATGCTTGTAATCCCTTGCAGACCAGAGCTCAGGTCAGCAGAGCTGTGACCACACCTTTCCTTAGATTATACACCCTTGGAAGAACTGAAAACTTACAGATCCCCAAAACCAGCTCTGAAAAAAACTACACAAAACCCTGAAACTTGGGAAATTGCTCCATCCACCCCTACAGTAGAGCCCATCTATAGCATAAAGTTAGAAATCAAGAAATAGACTGGAAAAAAATGATCAAACAACAACAATAAAAAGAAAGAACTTGACCATAGAAAGTGATTATGGTGACAGGGAAGATCAAAACACAAACTCAGAAGACAATAAAGTCAAAACTACTATATCCAAAATCTCATGGAAAAGTATGAATTGGTCTCAAGCACAAAAAGAATTCCTGGGAGAGATAAACAAGGATTTAAAAAATAAAATTAGAGAGGTAAAGGAAAAAAAAAGTTGGCAAAGAAATGAGATTGATGCAAGAAAATAATTTTTAAAAAATAGATACCCTGGTAATGTGAGCATACAAAAACCCCAAAGAAAACACCTTAAAAAGTAAAATTGGCCAAATGGAAAAGGTAGTACAAAAACTCACTGCAGAAAATAATTCATTAAAAATTAGAACTGGGGAAGTGGAAGCTAATGACTCCATGAGACAAGAAACAATAAAACAAAATAAATAGAATGAAAAATAGAAGACAATATGAAATATCTTATTGGAAAAAGAACTGACCTGGAAAACAGATTGAGGAGAAATAACTTAAAAATTATTGCTCTATATTAAAGTCATGATTAAAAAAGATGATATCGTATTTCAAGAAATTGTTAAGGAAAACTGCTCTGATATTATAGAACCAGAGTGTACAATAGAAATGGAGGGAACCTATTAATCACTTTCTGAAAGAAATCCCCAAATGAAAACTCCCAGGAATATTGTAGCCAAGTTATAGAGCTCCCAGGTCAATGAGAAAATATTGAATGCATCCAGAAAGAAAGAATTAAAATATCACGGAGCTATAGTCAGGATAACACAAGATTTAGCAGCTTCTACACTAAAGGATGGAAGAACTTAGAAGATGATATTCTGGAGGGCAAAAGACTTAGGCTTACACCCAAGAATTATGTACCCAGCAAAACTGAAAATAATTCTTCAGTGGAAAATGGATATTTAATGAAATAGAGGACTTTCAAACATTCTTGATGTAAAGACCAGAGTTGAATAGAAAATTTGACTTTCAAATACAAAACTCAAGAGAAGTCATAAAAATAATAATAATGAAGCATAAGGAATCTGATAAGGTTAAACTTTACATTCTTACAAAGGATGATAATACTTGTAACTCTTAAGAACTTTTTCATCATTAAGGCCATTAGAAGGAGTATATATAGACAGCAGTATGGATATGAATTGAATATGATGGGATGTTATCTAAAATAATAAAATTAAGGAGTGAGAAAGAGGAATGCACTAGGAGAAGGGGAAAGGGAAAGTGGAGTGGGATAAATTCTCACATAAAAGATACACATGAGAACTTTTATAGTGGAAAGGAAGACAGGGGAGTTGATTGGGGAGATTACATGAGCCCTCTCATTGAAATTGGCACAAAGAGGGAATGATACTTAATTGGATAGAGAAATCTATCTTACCATATATGAAAGTAGGAGGGGAAGGGAATAAGAGAAAGGCCAGGGGTGGGGGGTATGGGAAGGGTCTGAGAGAAAGGGTATTTAGGGGAAGGCAGTAGTCAGAAGCAAAATACTTTTGAGGATGGTCAGGATAAGAGGAGAGAGAGTAGGGTAAGATAGAGAGAAATACATAATAATCATAACCATGAAAAAAATTAAAACAAGTTTCCCTGATAAAGACTTCATTTCTCAAATACATAGAGAACTGAGTCAAAGTTATAAAAATAAGAGTCATTCTCTAATGCATAAATGGTCAAAGGATGTGAACAGGAAATTTTCAGATGAAGTAATCAAAACTATCTATAGTCATGAATAATGTTCTAAATCACTATTGATTAGAAAAATGCAAATTAAAATGACACTGAAGTATCACCCCACACCTATCAGATTGACTAATATGACAGAAAAGGAAAAATTACAGATGTTGGAAGGGATGTGGGAAAATTGAGATACTAAATGCACTGTTAGTGGAATTGTGAATTGATTGAACCACCCTGGAGAGCAATTTGGAACTATGACTAAAGGGCTATAAAACCATGTAAAAACATTACTAGGTCTATATTACAGAGAGATAAAAATAGAAAGGAAAAGCTTGTTTTCCAAGGTAATCAGCAAAAAGGGGAAAGAACCTATATGTTCTAAAATATTTACAGTAGGTCTCTTTGTGGTGACAAAGAACTAGAAATTGAGAGTATGCCCATCAATTGGGGAAAGGCTAAACAAGTTGGGATATATGATTATGATGGAATACTACTATAAGAAATGATGACTTGATGGATTTTGGAAAAGTATGGAAAGACTTGCATGAAATAATGAGAAACAAAATAAGCAGAACCAAGAATACATTGTATACAATAACAACAATATTATTTGAAGAACAACTGTGAATAAATGACCAAGTTCTAAGTGTTATATTATAAATATTCAAATCAACTATGAAAGACCTATGAAGGAAGATGCTATCCACCACCAGAGAAAAAAATGAATAAATGCATAGTATAGTTTAATGTATATTTATAAATCTATGTCAGATAGCAGCCTTCTTTAGTGTAGGGTGGGGAGGGAGGGAAGGAGACAGTTTGAAACTTCTAACAAAAACAATAAGATTAAATTCTGAAAAAAGAAATGATGAACAGGATGTACCAGAGGCTTTCCTCTGGTTCTTTTCCTATCGTGACCATCTCACATCCTTTCCTGGTTGTCTTTTGTAACACTGTGTCAGGGTAGTGAGGTGGCATGTGAATAGAGCACCATCCGTGGAGTCAGGAGGACCTGAGTTCAAATCCAGCCTCAGACACTCGACACACTTACTAGGCAGGTGACTTTGGGGAAGTCACTTAACCCCAATTGCCCTCCAAAAAAAGGAGCAAAACAAACAAAGAAACAAAACCCCAGTGTGTTACAGGCTACTTTTACAGGTTAGTTATTTTTGGCAATATCCTGGTAATTGCTTCTTGTAGTAGTCATACATTTTTTTAAGCAATTGGGGTTAAGTAACTTGCCCAAGGTTACACAGCCAGTTGTGTGTGTGTGTGTGTGTGTGTGTGTGTGTGTGTGTGTGTGTGAAGTATCTGAGGCCGGAACCAATCCTGGGTCCTCCCGACTCCTGGGCTGGCGCTCTTACTCACTGTGCCACCTAGCCGCCCCAAAGGAACAGTACACATTTTTGTTATTTTATTTTGCTTTTTGGAGGGCAATTGGGGTTAAGTGACTTGCCCAAGGTCACATGGCTAGCTTTTTTGGGGGGGATTAAGTGTCTGAGGCTGGAGTTGAACTCAGGTCCTTCTCACTCCAGGGCTGGTGCTCTATTCACTGTGCCACCCAGCTGCCCCTTAGCCATACATTTTTGCAATGTGCTTTAGGTTATCTGCAATCTGGATATTCTGAGATCTTGGTATTCAGTGATTCACAGCAAGGAAAATTCTAAGATTGCAATAGTGAATAATTTAGGACCATTGAAACCCCTGCACCATTTCCCAAATGTGATAAAGTCCAACATTTTTGTCCCACACAGCTCTGGGGCCAGCTCGGTGTCCATTGGTAGCACTTGTTCAAGAAATGTAGTTATGATGGTCTATCTCAATGAGTTATGTGTACTGATGCAGTTCATTATCTGGACAGCCTGAAGAGAAAGCAATCACTTTGAATAATTATAGGTTTCATTGAGAAAGCTTTGTGCTAAGAAAATTGTGGTACATGAATGTAATGAAATGTTATTGTGCTTTAAGAAGTTACTATTTTGACAAATCCAGAGAAGCATGGGAAGACTTAAGTGAACAATGCAAAGCGAAGCCAGCAGAACCAGGAAAACAATAAACATAATGACTATGATAATATAAATAGAAACAACACTACCACCAAAACAAGAAAAACTGAAAGCCATGAAATTATTGTTTGTTGTTCAGTTCTTTCAGTCATGTCCTACTCTTAGTAACCCCATTTGGGGTTTTCTTGGCAAGAATACTGGAATGATTTGCCATTTCCTTCTCTAGATCATTTTTACAGATGAGAAATTTAGGCAAACAAGTGACTAACCCAGGATCACCCAGCTAATAAGTGTCTGAGGTCAGATTTGAATTCAGGTCCTGACTCCAAGGCTGGCACTCTATCTACTGCACCACCTAGCTGCCCCCATAAAATGGCCCCAAAGAAGAGAAGGTACCTTTTTGGGCAGAGGTAAGGAACTATTGGTGTGTAACACTGAATATAATGTCAGACTTTTATGTTTGTTAGTTTTGCTGAACTTTTAAAAAATTCTTTGTTATAAGGTGTGGCTTTCTGGGAGGAGAATGGAAAAAGGACATATTAGGTAATGTAAATGATATAAAAACAAAAGCTATCAACAGTTTTTTTTCCCTCAAAGTGAAGATTTTACAGTGTTCCAGAGCTTGAAGCAATTCATAAAAACATCACTGAAAAGGAGTGTAGGGAAAACATCATTGATTGGAAGTTCTTTTTTAATTTGGACCTCATGCAGTCCACATTCTCCAGTCCTGGCAAATGCCACTGGAGAGTATATCTCTTCCTCTTTTATGCTTTATTCAATATAAATGTTTTCCAAGTCATCAAATCAAACTATTTCTATAGTCACATATATTGTACAATCCTATATTACTATAACTAATGTGTAGGAGATACCTTGTTTGAGGAAAGCTTGCAAAGTGTCATTATGTTCCGACTCAAATGCTTAATAAAAAACCACCAAATAGTAGACACAGTAGGTTCTTAAGTTTTGCAAAATTATCAGTTAGTTGTATAACTATGAAGATGTGGTCTGCTCTAGAAAAATGTCTTTTGAAGACTGTTCACTTCTGTTTTCAAGAAGGGACACACAGGCAGTTAGGTGTCGCAGTGAATAGAGCACCAACTCTGGAGTCAGGAGGACCTGAGTTCAAATTTGACCTCAGACACTTAACACTTACTCGCTATGTGACCTTGGGCAAATCACTTAACCTCAATTGCCCTGCCTTTCCCCCTCCAAAAAGACAAAAAGAGAAGGGATACTTGGGGCGGCTAGGTGGTGCAGTGAGTAAGAGCACCTGGCCCCAGGGTTGGGAGGACCCAGGATGGGGTTCCTGGCCTCAAATACTTAACACCCACACAAAAACTGGCCTTGTAACCTTGGGCAAGTTACTTAACCCCAATTGCTTTTTTTTTTTTTTAAAAGAAGGGATACTCTAAATATGTTAATAGAATATTTCCAAAAAGTTTTCAGAGATGAGAAAAAAGGCATAGAAGTCAATAGTTGCTGATTTTTTTAATGTACATTTTTCCTCAGTAAAAACTCCTGCCTGATCTTATTTTTTAAAAAATAATTTGAAAACATGCACAGATTTTCTCCATCCTTAAATATGTTTCACTTGACCCTGTCATACACTCAAACTATTTCATTAGATCTCTCCTCTCTTTTATAGTCAAAATCCTAGGGGAAAAATCTGTCTATACCTGCTGCCTCTGTGGCCTCATCTCTGACTCACTTTTGACCTTGACTTGCAACCCTTTGAACTGTTCTCATTAAAGTTACAAATGGCAGCTTAAAAGCTAAATCCACCAACCTTTTCTTAGGTCCCATACTTTACTTAAAAAAAAGTCTTATTACAAACTTGAAAGATAGAAATAAACAAGAATGTTTCCATACACAAAGAAGAATGGGAAAAGTGGGTTGTGTTCAAAACCATGAGTCTCTATTATGTACATATTTTACATATATACTATACTTTAAAAGAATATTTTAAATTTAACACAGTAGTGTCAACACTATCCTGTTTGTGTCCACTTCTTAGCATCCTTCTGCTCTCTTTGTCTTTTTTGTTTTATTGACTTTCCTTCTTATTTTTAAAAAATCATTATCACTAGCTTTATTATTAATGTATTGTTAATGGAATGGGAGATCTTTCTTGTAGTTATGCACCCAAGGTCTATGTGACCTGCTTTGAGCCTAAGTCACATGGACCATGTGGTGGGAAGAGCTTGTTGAATGGGTGGAGTAGGAACAGGTGGAGCAGAAGGTGGGAGAGTGAGGTGGAGCTGAGAGAGAGAGGAGGCAGAGCAGCTAATGTGGGTGAGAGAGGGGCATTTCGCCTAAGGGAGCTTGTTTGTAGGGAGGCCTGACTGAGGGAAGGCTTGGGGATGGTGGTGCATTCTGCATTGGTGATGTGTATCAACTTCTTTATTACCATGGTGAATTTGACTTTCTGGTATATGAATAAATATCTTGGTTTTGTCTTCAAAGAAGAGAGTCTGTTATATCTTGCAATTGAAACCTTGATATATATATCTGCATATTCATAGCAGTTGCTGTGGGTATTGCATTGGTGATATACTACCCTCTCCCAATTTCCACCTCAACCCCCAACTCTCCCTTTAAAAATAAAAGCTTTCCTTTTTAACAAATAGGTATGATCAAGTGAAACCAAATTCAATCAATCAACAGGCATTTATTAAATGCCTACTACATCCCTGATGCTGTGTTAAGTACTAGGGATACAAGAAGAGTCTTGAAAATCCCTGCCCTCAAGGAGCTTACCATCTAATGAAGGAGATAGCATATAAACAACCATGTACAAATGAGATATAGACAGGATAAATTCATTATTCTTTGTTTTGGAAAAATAGCCCTACATCACCAATTATCTGGTAGATATCTCCACTTGAATATCCTATAGGTATCTCAAACTCAACTTATCTAAAATGGAACACATTATCTCAAATCTACTGTCCCCTTCCCAACATCCCTATTTTTGTGGTGGTCGGGGCCATCCTTCCAGTAATCCAGATTTGGAATCTTGTAATCAACCCTGAGTCCCTCATTCATATCCAATCAATTGCCAGATCTTGTGAATTGTATCTTTGCTACATCTCTCATATCTGTGCCATTCTCTCCACTCATGTTATTACCACCTTAGTTAAGTCATCTGCATCTTGACCCTACTACTTCAACAGCTTCTTCCCGCCTAGTCTTGAGAATTTCCCTTTTCTAATTCATTCCTTGCACAGTTGCCAAATTGATATTCTTAAAGCATAAAATTTTCATGTTACTTCCCTGCTCAAGAGCCTTCTGTTGTACCTTAATCCCTCTTGAATAAAAATACGGAATCTCCTGTTTGGCATATAAACCCTTCACAATCTGGTTCTGAACAATTTTTCCATACTGATTTTATATTATTCTCTCTCATGCACTTTACATCACCAATAAAGTGACTTACTATTTCCTGCACACAAAATTTTATCTTCTACCACTGTACCTTTGCACAGTGTCTGGAATGCTTTCTTTCATCACCCCTAACTTTGAAATTCCTAGCTTTTGTCAAATCTCAGTTCAGGTGCTCCCTCTTAGAAAGTACCATTTTCTGATCCCCTCATTCCAGTTAGTGCTTCCTCTTAAAATGACATTGTTTTTATTTTTTTATATTTATTTATCTGCATATACATATTATGCCCCCAGTAGAATGGAAATTCCTTGGTTTTTGTATCCTCAGTGCCTAACACATTTCTAGCAACTGAGATAGAAACTGACCATAAGAAGAAAATAAATAAAATGAGAGAAAATGAAGGAAAAGAGCAAATACCCATTATTTTATTTTTTGAATACTTCAGAGATTTGGGCCACAGAGAATGTCTTATATGTGATAGTATCTTGAAGGTACTTGTTCTGTTCACTGAGCTACTCAGAGCTGAGAATTCCTGGTATTAGGGACCGTATGAAAGGATGAGGCAGCTTATTGAAGAATGACATATAAATTCGTGTTTATCTCATTTACAGCTCAAGTCAAGTCAAGTCAAAAAGCATTTATTAAGTGCTTTTATGTGTCAGTCTCTGTGTTTAGGAAACAAAAAGAAAGACAAAACTCAGTTCTTGCCTTCAAGGAGCTTACTTTCTAATAGGAGACTGTGTAAAGAACTAGGTACAAATAGCAAGATTGTGTGTGTGGATGATATATGTCTGTCTGTGTGCCTACACATGTACAGATACATACATAAATACATGTACATACATAGAGATGTGTATATATACACAGAGAGAGAGAGTAGATGGAAGAAACTCTGAGAGAGGAAGGCATTAGAAATTGGGGGTAGGGAAAGTGGGAATCAGGAAAGGCCTCCTGGCATCGATGGGATTTGAGTTTGTTGTTATTTGCTGTTCCTCCTTTGTTTTCAAAAGGACCAGTTGAACTAAGTCTTGGAAAAAACCAGGGAAACTAAGAGGTAGAGATGGAGGGTTAGAGTTATGGGAAAAGTCTCAGAGATAGGACATGGAATATTGGGTTCTAGGAATGACAAATAAGCCAGTGTTGCTGGAGCATAGAATATGGGGAGGAGAGTAAAGTGTCTAAAGACTGAAGACATAGGAATCAGCCAGGTTATGAAGAGCTTAAAATACCTAACAAAGGAGTTTCTATTTGGTTCTGGAGGTAATAGGGAACCACTCAAGCTCAGTGATATGTAGTGTGGTTTGGTCTATACTTTAAAAAATCATCTTGGCAGCTTAGTGGAGGATGGATTGGAGTGGGAAGAGACTTGAGGAAGGGAGACCAGTTAGGCTATTGCAATAGTCCAGGAGAGAGATGATGAGAGCTTGAATCAGGGTTGTGGTTGTATAAGTGCAAATGAGGGGATGTATTCAACAGATGTTGTGAAGGTCAAAACCAAAAACCAACTGGCAACCAAATGGATATGTGGGATGAGTGAGAATGAGGAATTGAGGATGACCCTTAGGCTTCTAGCCTGGGTGACTAGGAAGATGACAGTACCCTTGCCAGTAATAGAAAAGTTGTGAAGAGGGAATTTTTTTGAGGGGAAAGATAATGAGATTTTTTTAAGGCATGTTTAACTTTGAGATGCTCATGAGATACCTCATTAGTATTAGAATCATAAAGACTTGGGTTCAAATCCTTCCTCACATATTTACTAGCTGTGTGACCCTTGGCAAATCCTTCAATCTATCTTGGCCTCAATTTCTTCATTTGTAAAATGTTGATGATATCTGGGGCACTTCCTTCACAGGGTTGTTGTGGGAATCCAAAGGGATGATGTATAGAAAACACATGGTCAACTTTATAGTATGCTTTGTAGTTGACATTGATACTAATTGAAAATTAAGTCCAATGAAATAAGTCAATAATTCTGATGCTCAAAAGGCTTCTTAATACATTTGCATGATCAAAACTATTTTTCCTTCATGCCCTTGGAAATGGTGAATTTCTAAAACTTGGAGACTGTTCTTTACATATTGTTGATATTAAAGAAGAAAATTCAACTAACCATAAAATAGACATTTAGGTATTATTTCATGCATAGCACACATGGTGTTCTCTAATGCATCTCCCCATTCTTTGCCATAGACTTCTGGTGGTGGAGATTTGGGTCACTGATTTTTCATGTCTGACTCACCACATCCCCATTTAAGGTTTTTTGGAGTGGTTTGCTATTTCCTTCTTCAGTTCATTTTGCTGATGAGAAAACTGAGGCAAACCAGGTTATGTAACTTTGCCCAGGGTCACATAGCTAGTAAATGTCTCAGGTTGGATTTGAACTCAGGAAGATGTGTTGTCCTGACTCCAGGACCTACGATCTATCTGCTGTACCACCTAGCTGTCCTTAGTGGTTCACCATTAGTGGATCAGGAAGGGATACAGTGAAAACAATGGAGAAATGACTTCTTGGTATTGATAATATTTTTGCAACAACAGAGGGAAAGGTCTTCCAAGTCTACGGATACGTATGCAAAATGTATGGGCTATTATGTAACCAAACTTGAGATTGGTCTGACAGTTTTGGTCACTTAATTATGATCCTTGGAAAAAATGTAGTGGAGACCACTGCTTTCACTGTACTTGCAAACTAGAAATCAATCCAAGTATATTAGTTGCAGTCTTAAAGGAAAATTCAGCTGCAGTACTTGAGAAAAGAGAAATCTCAAACTTTGGTAGTTCATCAGATCCTACATTTAGAGCTAGGAGGGACTTCGGGGGTCATCTAGTTCAACCCTTCATTTTAAAGTTGAGAAAATTAAGGTCTAAAGTGTCATTGGTAATAAGCAGGGAAAGAGGAATTGGAACCCAGACCTTCTGACTCTAAGTCAAGTACTCTTTCCTCTGTCCTCCTGCCTCAGGGAATAAAGGCAGCCAGTCCTACTAGGACAGTGACAACCTGGATAAATACAATTCAGAAATTTCATTTTATACAAGACTTCAAGCTTTTCTCTAAACAAACTTATTATTAGAGCTATGAAAAATCAGCACAATTGACTGGCTTGAATTTAATCTTCTTTCATTTCTCTGCCAACCTGGTTCCAGTGAGCAGGGAAGTAATCAAATGGCAGGTGAAAAAGGAAAGGAATAAGAGGAGAAAAGAAAGGACCCAGATAATAGAAGATCTGGATAATCAGCCCTGGACCAACTAAATAATTCATCAATCAACAAGCATGCATTAAGGATGTACTGTATTGTAGGCTCTGCGCTCCATTAATAATCAAGAGTACATTATATTAACTATGATAGGACTGGATTGTTCTGACAAATTAAGGTTAAAATATTTCCTAATCTTTGTTCTCATGACTGGGATAAGATGGCACCAATTTGGAGGCAATTGGGTGTGGATTTGGAATTATTGGACCTGGATTCAAATCCTAGCTCTATCTCTTACTAGCTGTATGAACTTGGGTAAATCACATAATGTCTTTAAGGCCCAATTTACCTATATATAAAATGAGTGGTTTGAACCAGATGATACCTAAGTCCCTTTATAGCTCCAAATCTATCTTATGGACCCCAAAGTCACCTTCATAGGGTTATATGGGAGATGTAATTAAGGGAAGTAAGATTTCAGCTAAAACAATATAATACAATACAACACAATTCAATGCCATGCCACATCATGCCATGCTATGGCATAACATACAACACAATAGAGAAAATGGAGTTGGGAGTGGCATTAGGAGTCATCAAGTCCAAATTATACCTGAAAAAGAATTGACTTCTCTCGCATAAAGACAATTGGTCACCTAGCTTTTGTCTGAAGACTCCTGCTAAGGGTGTGTATAAAATGCAGTGCAAACACTGCAAAACATAACACCAGACAATATCACACTAGACAATATAACCTTGTAAGTTCCCTAGGCATGTAAAACCAAGGATAAGTAACTTTAAATATGAGAAGTGAGGGGAAAGGGAAAAACTGAGTCAAAATGCAAAGCAAGTTTAGGTAGAAAGCTAATCTTTAGGAAATGTTAAATTTCTGTAATATCATTTGCATCTGTCATTTCCTCTCATTCTCACTGACACCAGCTTTTATTATCATCAACCTAGACTATTACAATAACATCTTCAAGGTATTCTTTCTCTCTCCCCCTTCAAGTCTATCCTTCATAACCCTGTCAGACTTATATTACTTATGCACATATCTTGTCATGCCATTCCTTAAAACTCTTTAGTGACACTTTATTAACTCCTGAGTAAATTTCAAACTACATTTCCTGCCATTCAAGGCCCTCTGTGCTTTGGTCTACCCTATCTCTCCAAACTTCTTTCATGCTAGTCCCTTCTACATATCAGACACTGTAGATATACTGGACACCTTGCTATCCCCCAAACATGCCTTTTACTTACTTTTTTACTTTCATGTTTTACTCACTTTGTTTGCTCTGCCTAAAAAAATAATATAAGTTGTTTCCCTTCTTTCCCCATTTGATGAATTCCTTTCCCTCCCCCTCACATATGTTTGTGGAACTCATGGTGTAGAAATTCCTTCCACCAATCAATTAATTGGCAAGCATTTATTGAGCCCCTATGTGCCAGGCATTGTGCTAGGTGCTAGGATACAAATATAATGAATGAAGAAACCTCTATTCACAGGGAGATTACATTCTAATTTAAAAATCAACAAGCACATATATAAGTATATGTAGAATAAACATAGAGAGAATAAATGTAGGCAAATAATAGGTAGTTTGGGATGGAAGGTTCCAAGAGTTGGGAGGATCAGGAAAGGCTTCATGTATAAGATGATACATAAAATGAGTGTTAAAGGAAGAGAAGAATTCTTTAAGTAGAGTTGAGGAGGGAGTGCATTCAAGGTCTCAAGGGTATCCAGGACAAAGGCATGGAGATGGGAGATGGACTGTTAGGTAGGAGGAACAGAGAGAAGACCAAGTTGACTGGATCATATTGTAGGAAGGGGAGAATAATCTCCAGTGAGATTAGAAATATGGTCAAGACCAGGTCATATTTTCATTCATATCTATATCCATATCCAAATCAATATCTGAAGAGGGTACCCACTAAGAGGGTTAGGGTTGCTCTGGAGACTCCAAAATACCAACATGCCGGGTCCTGCTGAATGAATTCAACTCGAGTCTTTTCAGCCAAAGAAAAGTAAAATTTATTAAAAGTTCGCTTGCATTAGACACAGAGTAAGTCTGTGCTAGAAAATTCTACAGTGCTCTCATTATTCTGTGGCATTCTATGGCACTCTCACTCCACAAGGTTTGAGATGGGGTCTTATATATGGAAAGTTGTAGGAGGAATCTAGGGGTGGTCTAGAGGAGGAGGAGTTTGGGGAGGGTCTTCAGGAGGAGTTAATGAAGTCAGTGAGTGACTAAGGGTGGGAAGCCACTTGGAGACCACAAACAGTGGTGGGCTAGGCCAGTTCAAGGGTGGGAAGTCTAGTAACAGACTTGCCTTATCAAATGGGATGATTTAATCAAGAGTCCAAGGGAGGTTCCCAGAGCCTGTACCTCAAGGATTCAAGAAGAGCTTGAGGGGGCTTCCAGAGCCCATATATCATCATATATACACATGTCTATCTATCTATTTGTCTGTCTGTCTAAAACCAAACAGGGGAGTTTATCCAACAGAGAGATACTAAATTATATGGATTTCTTCAAGTCTCAGCTAAACTTCTACCATGTATAAGGAACCATTTTCTATCTCACTTAATGCTAGTTCCTCCCTCAAAGATTAACTCTAATTTATCCTGTATATATCTTGTTTGTACACATTTATTTGCATACCATCTCCCCCATTGGTCTGTGAGATCCTCGAGGGCAAGGACTGGTTTGCCTTTATATTCCCAGTGTTTAGCATGGTGCCTGGCACAAAGTAGGCACTTATCAATTCTTATTGACTTGACTTGATTGTGTAAGGGAATAACTTAGAGAGATCTGAATTTAAGGAAGTGCCTTTGGCAGTAGTGCATCAGATAGACTAGAGTGGTCAAAGATTTGGATCACAGAGGTTGATTAGGAGGTTGTGAGAGAGATATCATCTGGCTGAGAGATAATGAAGGACAAACTAAGGTGGTGTCTGTGTAAGAGGATAGAAGAGGGTGATGAGAGAGATATTGTAGAAGTAGAAATGGCCAAACTTGTCAACAAATTTGGATGTGTGGGGTAAGAGAGAGTGAAGAGTTGAAGGTCATGCTGAGGTTCCAAACCAGGAAATTTGGATATATGGTGTCTTTAATAAAAATGGTGGAGTTTGGAAGAAGAGAGGATTTGGGAGAAAAGATAATGAGTTCAGTTTTGGATGTGTTGAGTTGGAGATGTCTCTGGAATATTCAGTCTGAAACAGAAAATTGATGATTCAAAACAGAAGCTGAGAGGAGAGAATGGAGCTGGGTGTGTATGTCCTTTTCATAGAGATAATAGTTAATCTTGAGCACTGATGAGGTTAACCAGAAACAGAATGTAGAGAGAGAAAAGAATAGGATCTAGGACAGAATTCTGGGAAGTGCCCATAGTTAGAAGACATAGATGATGAACCAGTAAAAGGTTTGAAAAAGGAGTCGTCCAGACAAGTAGGAAGAGAACTAGGAAAGAGTCGTGTCATGAGAATGGAGAGAGAAGATTCAGGAGGAGGGGATGGTCAACACTGCCAAATATAGAAGATTAGTTGAGGATAAGTGCCAAGAAAGATGACCAAATTTGCCATTCAAGAGATATTTGGTAACTTTGGAAATCACTTCATTTAAGTGATTAAGTCAGAAACCATATTTAAAATGGTTGAGGGGGGCAGCTAGGTGGAGCAGTGAATAGAGCATTGATCTTGAAGTCAGTCAAATCTGGCCTCAGACACTTGATACTTACTAGCTGTGTGACCTTGGGCAAGTCACTTAACCCTAATTGCCTTGTCTTCCTCTCTCAAAAAAAAGTGATTGAGGATCAAGTGAGAGGAGAAGAATTGGAAGCAGCAAAGAGCTGTCAACCTTTTCAAGGAGTTTGCCTATGAAAGAAAGGAGAGACATAGGACAAAATCTTATGGGGATGGTTGGATTTGGGGGGTGGCTTTTTAAGAATGAGGAAGACTTCAGTAAATTTGAAAGTAAAAGAGAAAGAACCAGTAGGTATGGAGTGGTTGGAGATTCAAAAGAGAAAGGATGATTGAGGCTGCAATTTTCTGGACCAAACAGGAGGGTATGGGATCAAGTGCACACAAAGTAGTGGCTATGGCAAAGAGAAGGGCTACCTTTTTGTCAAAGACTGGAGTGAATAGGAAAGAGTGGGAAGTAACATTAAGGGGTTTTGAGATGAAGAAAAATGGAGAAGGATCTCACCCATGTGGAATGGCCTCAATTCTTTAAAATAAATGAAGAGATAAGGCCCTTAACTGAGAGAGAGGAACTCCAGGGAGGCAAGGAGGACTTGAAAAGGGAAGAGGAATTTTGGCACAGATATTGTGGATGGGAAATCCATTATAGATGAATTAAAAAAAAAGACTGCCTTGCTTAAGTGAAACCCTTTTGAAGTTAGATAACAAATTTATACTGTACTGAGTCAGTCTTTCTATGTG
Source organism: Petaurus breviceps papuanus (assembly GCF_028583685.1). NCBI lineage: Eukaryota > Metazoa > Chordata > Mammalia > Diprotodontia > Petauridae > Petaurus > Petaurus breviceps. Next base: position 4,791,303 of record NW_027185694.1, on the reverse strand, counting down.
ACTTCTTCCAGTTCCGTTCTATAGTTGTTTGTCGTTCATGGTTTATTTTGGAATAGGAATAATGACATCACAGGGTGATGTCTTGACTCCATCATGAATTGGATTTAAGTCAGTTCAGAATTGCACAAAGTCATTCATTTCCCCCTTTCCTCCAGAGTCATTGAAATGCAGTGGTAAGACAAAAGTCAGGAAGACTAATGCTGACCCAGGGTACAGTGGATGACCTTGGAGTTTTCAATGTCTGACCAAACTTTAAGCACTTTAGAGTGACTTCCTTCATGACTGTTGGGACAAATTGTTCTCATCCACCCAATCCACTGAGACTTCAAGTCTTCTTTAAGTCTTCACAGGCTTGGGATAGACATCCCTCTAACTCATCCATTGATTTGAGGTCTATCAATTACCTTCAACCTAGTTTAGCCTATCTGCTGAGACAGTTTTAATGGGGTGTGGCTACAACACATGCTGAAGCTTCTTGGAGCCATGGCTGAGAGTTGGTGTAAGGTAGATAAGTGGACAAGTCCTCACACTAGAGGTGCTGGTCCTCACTGAGTACCCCATACACCTATGTTTTGCGGTATTTAAGGCGGAACAGAGGAGGCAAATGGCGAGAGTAATTCAGGGCTGAGATTTTTCTAGAGATAAATGGCAATGGACATAAAGGTCAGAGGGCAATATCTAGAACTAAAATGGTGAGCAATAGAGTCAAGATTGGGAAAGGAAAAAAGACAAACCAGGATAATGGCCTGAGAAAGAACTGTGGGGTGGAAGGATGGTAAAGTCAAAGAGGTTTTAGCAGGGGCTGAAGCATCAGCAGAGATGGAATGATAGGAGGTTATGGTTAGAAAGAGAAATGTCAGAATTTCTAATCAAAGAAGTAAATCAACAACTTGTCTGCAAATTATGGTCTTAGAGAATTCCCTGGCCTATGGAGAAGTTAACTGACTTGGCCCTTGGTTACACAGTGAATCTATGTTTAAAGGCAAGACTTGAAATCAGATTTTTCTTACTCTTAGACTTGTCCTCTATCTGAGGAACAAATAAACCATGCTGACCCTTGATAATGTGGTAATTTTTGTCCATCCTTTAAAGCTCAACAACCTAAATGCTGCCTCTTCCATAAAGCCTTTCCTTAGCCCTCCAATACCTTTCCCCTCATTGTATCTTTAAAAAATTTTGTGCTCTTCTAATGCACTGATCATCAAAATGTCCCATTTTATGTAGTAGGACATCATAAAGTACTATTTTATATTCTTGATATCTATGTATGTGTATATCCTTTTAGATCTCAGTTCTACAAGGGAGTCCCCATTTCTGATCTAAATAATAGATCTTCCCCAATATTCACCAGGAATGGCAATCTTCACAAAGTAGGCACTTAAAAGTTTATTTATTTATTTTTTTGCTTTTTGAAGGCAATTGGGGTTAAGTGACTTGCCCGAGGTCACATGGTTAGTTTTTATGTTGTGTCTGAGGCTGGATTTGAACTCAGGTCCTCCTGACTTCAGGGCTGGTGCTCTATTCACTGCACCACCTAGCCACCCCCACTTAAAGGTTTATTCCACTGAATTGGATTAATAAGAGCAATTCTCACTGGCAGGTTTTAGGTAGCAGTTAATTTAATTAATTGAGAAAGAAACAGAGTGGAGAGGGTATAAATGGATGGGAGGTAAAGCAGAACAGATTTAAGTAGAATGACTGTTTCTTGAATGGACTAGTAGAGCTTCTGATCTAACTAGCCATGAACATTACATTTTATTGTTGAACCAGGCCTGCCCCTTGGTTGAGGGCTGTACTGCTTAAGTTTTAAATTCCTCTGTATTTTTTTTCTTTATCTCTATTAGTATGTTCTGTTGAAGGATGTGTTCAATTTAAATGTCATTTTAAAGATTGTACATAATGTTATAGTGTCCCAAAATTCTTAATTCAGTTTTATACTTAAAACTGCACTCAAACTTTTGGGACATTCTATTCAACTAGGAGGAAACTTACAAGACATCTAGTTTACTCCTTCATTTTATAGATAAGGAAACTAAGATCCAAAGGTAAAGTGACTTGGATAAGGTCACTCAGATAGCAGTAGTAGAGGTGGTATCAGAACCCTGATATTCTGACTCAAAATTCTGTTCTTTTCCTTATATTAAACTTCCTCTTCATACTGAAAACACTGTAAATATTTGCTTGGAAGCAGTGTCGATTAGTAGGAAGACCTGTAGACTTGATCAGGAGGCACCTCCTGTGGTCAGATCCTGCCTCTGTCACTTACTACCTGCATGACCTGGGCAAACCACATAAAACTCTCACCCTTAGTTTCCTTGTCTGTAAAATGGGAATAGTAACATCTGCAATTGTTTCCCTCATAGGCTTTTTGTAGGGTTGAAATATATAGGGGCGGCCAGGTGGCTCAGCGAGTAAGAGCACCAGCTCCAGTGTCAGGATGACCTGGATCAAATCTGGGCTCAGACACTCAGCACCACACCCAAAAATAACTGGCCGTGTGACCTTGAGCAAGTTACTTAACCCCAATTGCTTAAAAAAAAAGAAATATATATATATATATACATATATATATATATAAAATTAAGTGCTATAATATGGAAATTCTAGTGTTATACTAGGATCATAGGAGCATAGATTTAGACCTAGAAAGGATATCAGGGCCTATTCCTTCTGGAATAAAGAATAAATTCTTCTGTTTAGCTTTTAAAGCCCTTCCTAAGCTGGCTACAACCCATCTTTCCAGCTTCATTATATAGTACTTGGTGGTTGTTGTTTAATCACATCCAACTTTTCATGACCTCATTTGGGATTTTCTAGGAAGAGATACTGGAGTGGTTTGCCATTTCCTTCTCCAGATCATTCTAGGGATGAGGAAACTGAGGCAAACAGGGATAAGTGACTTGTCCAGGGTCACACAGCTAGTAAGAATCTGAGGTCAGATTTGAACTCAGGAAGATGAGTCTTCTTGACTCCACACCTGCAATATTAGCAAAATGTGGGAAGATACTGCTTCACCTCCCACATTTTGTCAATCCAGACAAACTAACCTTCTCCATGTTTCTGAAACATGATGATCTTTCTCCCACTCCTAGCCTTTGCATTAGGAATTCACCCCTACTTACTCTCTTTTATTGAGGTATAGCTTAAGTATCATCTTCTGCATGAAGCATTTTTTGATACCACCAAGTGCTAGTATTCTCTCTCCCAAACCACCTTGAATATATTTGTATTTATTGACTTGATATTTATGTGATATACACATATTTTTTATATGCACTTGTTTCCTCCATTACTATTTTTTTTTAAAGCAATTAGGGTTAAGTAACTTGCTCAAGGTTACATGGCCAGTTATTATTTCTGGGTGTGGTGCTGAGTATCTGAGCCCAGATTTGATCCCGACACTGGAGCTGGTGCTCTTACTCGCTGAGCCGCCTGGCCGCCCCTAAGCAATTGGGGTTAAGTAACTTGCTCAAGGTTACATGGCCAGGTGTTTCTGGGTGGGTGCTAAGTGTCTGAGCCCAGGATTCGATCTCCAGGTCTTCTCAGCACTGGAGCCGGTGCTCTTACTCGCTGTGCTACCTGGCTGCCCCTCCTCCATTACTATTTAAGCTCCTTGTGGGTAGGAATTGTTTCATTCTTTGTACTTCTATCTCCAGGACCTAATACAATGCTTGACACTACCTAATAAACATCTCTTGATTAATTGATCTAGTCTAGTACTCTTCTTTTACCGACAAGGAAAATAAAAGAAGCTAAATGACTTGCCCAAGGTCACACAGTTAGTATTTGAACCTAGGTCCTCTTATTCACCAACTCTTTCTGCCACATCAAAGAGAGTATCTTTTTAGGATTTAAAAAAAATAGTTCAGAATTTTTTTTTTTGAGGTTAGAACTTGTAATTTTGCCAGGGTAAGAAGCTCACTGTGTGGAAATCCCTTCTGTTGATGTAGATCAACAAATTATCTGTAACTTATTTTAGTTTTACTGAGTTGCCTGGGGGCATTGAAGGATTCTGCAGCTTGTTCATCATCACTTAGACTTTATGTGTTAGAGTCAAACTTTGAATCCAGGTCATTTTGACTGTAAAGACAGTATGCTTTATCTAAATACCCGATGCCAAGCTTCCTTTCAATTCAGAAGAGGCATTTTAGAATGCAAATAATGGACTTAAGTACTATGAATGATTGAATAAAATTTAGAAATCATGGTGGCTTGTATAGTGGGCTGACTTTGGAGTCAGGTACACCTGGGTTCACAGACCTGTCTGTATCACAGACTGGCTGTATGACAAAGGGCAAACCATGTTACTCCCAATGCTTTAGGCAATTCTAAAAGAATATATGAATTACGGATGAGTTATTGTCATAATTTAGGGAATTTTCACACAATGATTCCCTACACAGGTGAAATCATAGGTTTGAACCACCACAACCAGAGAGAGAGAGAGAGA
>NW_027185694.1:4769565-4781853 GCF_028583685.1 Petaurus breviceps papuanus | reverse complement strand
ACCAGTTCAGGTCAATGATTTTTCTGCAGTTTATAGCCTAGGACATGGTTAAGTGATTTGCTTACATTCACACAGTCAGAAGGTCAGGGGTTGGACGTAAACGCAGGCCTTCCTGAATCCAATGCTCCTCTATTTATTATCCAACACTACCTCAAGGCCTCAACTCTATAAGACTCAAAAAAGGTGATTATAAGTTGTAGAGCTACATCAGGGGATTGAATTTCCCCACCCTAAGTTCACTAATTGCAAAATCCCAGGCCCTGGTCTAAAAAAAGGAGGTGTTTTTTTTTTCCCTTTTCTCTTCCACAAAAAATTATGATTTTCATTTAAAATTTACTAAATGTACAAAATTGGGAACTACCCAAAGCAAAAAGTATATGTAGCCTCCACACTTAAGAAATGTAAGTGATCATTTCCTGATAAGCCTAATTTTCTTCCTGGAGTTTAGAGGAACATCAGAAACGAAGTCTCTTGAGCACGCAAAAGAGAAGTTCCTGTCCCAAGCCCTCTCAAGAGCTGACCAACAATTATAGTTTCTAGTCTCAAGGACACTACATTGAATCTGTGGCAAGTGGGTGAAAGGCTGAAATGAACATGGTTTGGGGTTACTTCAAGTTATCAAAAAGACAGAAATTCAAGAAGGGCTTTGTTGTCTAAGACATTTGTGCATCAATGACCATTCCGAGGGTTCTTAGGCTATTGAGAAAGAGAAAGAGAGGGAAAGAGAGACAGACAGAGAGAGACAGAGAGAGAGAGAGAGAGAAGGGGAGAGAGAGACACAGACAGAGACAGAGAGAGAAACAGACAGAGACAGAGAGAGAAACAGACAGAGACAGAGACAGGGAGAGAAACAGAAAGACAGAGACAGAGAGAGACAAAGACAGACAGAGACAGAGCCAGAGAAAGAGAGAGAGAACCCCTCCTATGGTTGGAGGAAGGGGTATAGCCAAAGATGACTAGAGATGCCTGAGTCAACAAAGCATACCTAGAGCTGAATTACTGCAGGTTAAATATTGGCAGATTATCTTCATTAATTATCTGTATGTTTCTCAGAAGTGAGTGTTCACTCTTCAATTGAACTCTAGTATGATCACATCAGCACCAATGTGTGGAATCAAAGGACAGCATTTTTTGCTGTATGGGCCCAAAAAAGAGTTTTAAAATTTGACTGGACCTACATTAAAATAATAAGTAAGGCCAGGCATCTGTGGTTAAGGACAGGCCAGGGTGGTGAGAAGAGTTAAGCAGAAGGGAAGGACCCAGTGTGAAAGAAGGAGAGCATGAGGCTGCATTGCCTGTGGGGCTTCCTGAAAATGTGTAGTGCAACATCATTCATTCTTTACCACTGTTACTTTTTAAATAGAAAGTGTTAGCTCTTTGAATAATCAGGTAATCAAAAAAAATAGTTACCACTTTGACTTTTATTATAGGTTCTTCAGCCACTTGTATTTAAAATTTTTAAATATATCATTATTTTAAATACACATCATTATTTTAATTATATCCAATTAAATATACCTGTATCTTCTCAGCATGAGTTGCTATGCACTTTTAGTAAAAAGCACTTTGAATTAAATTGCATGCTGACATTTTTCATTATAATTTATGTGTACATGTCTGCCGTAGATTTAGACATTCTGAAAATAAATTATAAGTAGTTTGTATAGACAGGATACAGGTTTGAAACTTTGTATTTTGTTTTGCTTCGTTATTTATAACTTTATAGTATTATTTGGTTGTCCTCTGTGAGGTAGCAGATGACTTTATTTTGTTGCCTTTTGTTAAGTGAAGACAGTGACAGCCATATAATAAGTCCTTAATAAATGCTTGTACATTGATTGTTTTATTGACAAATATTAGCCAGAGAGCCGAGCTTCCAGATGTGTGGAAGAAAGGTTCTAGAGAGCAGTAGCAAGGTAAAACCACATGTATAGATCTCAGATGATTAGATTTCATTTTATGTGTCACAGTTGTCTTGTCTCTTAACATGGAAGCACCCTTAAGGGAGCATGCCTCGCAATGCCCAGATTTCCCAGAATGGAAATGTTCTTTATCCTTTACCATGTGGGTAAGTTTAAACTCATTTGGTTGACTGGAACTGATAAAGGCTGATTTTTAAAAAACCCATAAGACTGAGAAAGTCACTCCTTTTGGGGACAGTTGCTCTTTCTGGCTCTGTGTGCATCTTCTCTGTCCAAGCCCAACTTCTTTTCAGAGTCTTCTTTTACTAAAGCTAAGAGACTGAAGAAATCTTTCCTCTCTCCCTTTCTGTCCTCCTCACAAAGAAGAGGGATATTGATTTCTATCAGTGAGGAGAGTATCTCATACCAACAGATTTTGGGGCTCCAGTTAACATGAGTTTATTAGCATTTGACTGCTAAATAAATTTAGTTTCATCGTCTCCCTTTCCCTCTGTAACTTAAGTAGCACCAGAGAGCTTAGAGTCCAAGGAAGCAGAAGGCAGTATTAGGTAAGTATAGTTATCCCTTCCATATTAAGATTTTTCCTACCTTGGTTTCAATAAACCACAAGTCAGCATAAGAAATTAAATGGGAATTTTTTTGGGAGTTTTGCAGAAGCTGAAGAAGACAGGCAGAGGCCAGCAGAGGACACAGAGACTATGACCAAATATTCAACCCCAAATTTACAATAAGGTACTATAAACACTCCATAAAAATAAAAGAAAACATCAGACTTCTTCCCTGGGACAAAGGGAGGGCCAAAAAATTTCATTTGGATTTTCCAGGTTTGGGGGAGGGGTTGCATTATGCCCCTAACTGCTTCTTCCCTCCCCTAATGTGAAAGGGTGAGTATAGAGGAAAACCAAAATAAGATAGGATGACTTAGTAATATTCATGTCTCTAGTTTGGACTTAAGTTCTTAGAACCTCAGTTTCCACATCTCAAAAATGGGGATAAAAAGAAAAAAAGCAACAACCCTTACTAGGCTATTGTATGGAATGCTTTTAAAAATCATTTTGCTGTTCAGTTGTGTTTTAGTTCTTGTCTGACTCTCCATGATTCTATTTGGGGTTTTCTTGGCAAAGATACTAGAGTGGTTTGCCAATCTTCAAAGTAGTTTTCTTGTTCTCCATGAGTGATCAAGACAAAGTCAATTGATTGTTTTCTTCGACTTCTTTTCATTCCCTAGGATGTATATCATCATGTTCTCTGATTTGAATGCATCCATTTTTTAGAGTAGAGTGTTAGCTTGTCAAGGGCAGGTGTCATTTCTTTTTTCATTTTTGCTTTTGTTTGCAGCATAGTAAGTAGGTACCAAATAAATACTTGTTGTATTGGATTCTTGGATTAAAGACATTTTCAATCAGTTACTTCCTATGGTAAAATGACCATTGCTCTTCCCTTTGGATTCCCAATCTTTCTATTGTTATTAATTTTTTAAAATAGTAGAAATATGAAAATTCTTCCTATGTATCTCATAGATTTAGGACCAGAAGGGACATTAGAGGTCATGCTGCTCAACCCTTCCATTTTATAAGTGAAGAAACTGAGGACCCGAGTTGTAAAGTGATTTTCACAAGGTCATACAGGTAATAAGTGGCAGAGATTTAAGCCTAGCCCTTCTGTCCATGCACACTAATTTTAATTGGGCTATGATGTCAAATATTATTTAAATACTCAATTTTAGGGAATGTATCTATTTTCTCCTCACTTCTCTCTCAAGATAAAGTGATGGGTGCTTGATCTTTTTTTCATAGAAAACATAATTTTATTTGTTGTAATCTTTCTTGATAATCCATCAGTTTATTATTGTGCATGGGATGATATATAATTCCATGGAGAGATAATAAAAAATCCCTAGCTTGATATTACAGTGTTGATTACAGGGACTGGAAGAGAAAATTGTCTTGTGAAGAAGATTATGTTAAATATAGACTTTCTATTAACAGTTGCTTTCAACCAATCCCTTTAGCCATTTTGTTCTGGATCTTGGTAAGTCAGTCAGGGGTAAGCTTTTTGCCATTAGGATTATTTGGGATGGCGAATAAGAAAATGTTTCCTTAATGTATCTTTGTGAAGTTGTGAATTTCTAAAACTAGCCCAAAACGAGAGAAATGGTAATGCTATACCTATAGCATTTGGTATATCAATATACACATGCATGTATATGTGTGCGTGTACACACACACACTCACACACACCTGTGAGTGACAAATGGAGAACAATCTGTCTGTGGAATCAAACAGAGAGTGGTCAATGGCAAAGCTCCATTAATAACCTCAAGCTTCACCCTACAACGAAAGAGCCACCTTTTTAATGCCAATAAATCTCCCAGTGTTGCTTTGAGTTGTAGAACTTCATTATTGAAGAACTGAAAATGAGATTCACTTAGAAGCAATGCAAAGTGACATTAGTCATGAAGTGGTCATTAGAAGGTTGTGGCACACAACAGATAAGGAACCTCAAAGAAGAACCGAAGTAAAGGGTGTCAAAGAAGTGTAGGATTGAAAAAGATGTGCCAAGAGCAGAAACAGCAGGATGCCCCTGAGCTCTGTTTGTATCCTTATGATGTAAAAGAAGTTAAAGAAAGTATCAAGTCCATTGGGTAGATGCCTTGTGGAGAATTTATGGGACATCACCAATGGGGGCTCACACAAGATGGGCAGGTATGGATGGATTGCAAGTTGCATTGTTGGAAGGAATACTCACCTTGATGAGATTATAGATCTATTGGCTTATTGGGTCCAAAGTATGCTAATGCTTCATTGAATGCAATCTTCTTTGTGTTAGAGTTTCAGTAATAGACAGCTCTCCTTGAACTGTGCACAAAACGTTGAGAGTCAGGCTATGTGATCCAACCAAACCAGATTGGCAGGGTAAATAACTAAATGAAAGAGTAAACAGTTTGCATAGATTTCATGGTTGCAACCCAAACCAGAGTTGCCCTAGCAATGATTGAACTGGAAGCAATATAATACTACTTGAACCTCGAGGTCAGAATGAAAAATTGAGCAGCTTGCTTTTTTCCTTTCCTCCTTTGCTCCCAGTTGTTACTCTTCCTTTCCCTAAAATCTTTATCTCCCTCCCTCCAACCCCTCACTCACCTTTAAGAGCTTCATCTTTGAAATCTCAATCCATTCCATAGGACTTTGTTACTTTCTAGTGTTGGGCAACTTAGTAATGGTTGAATATAATAGCAATGCCATGGTAGCAGAGGTAGCAAAGACAGGAGATAGGTAGGGGATACCAACCAACCAGCAGCATCTGTGACTGCCCTTGCTGACTGTGTGCTTATAGAGATTATCTTAGTCACCAGGACCACAGGTGCCCCCTGATTGATCCACTGTGTCTACAACATTCGATAAGAGTAAAGGGTCACTGAACTGTCATTTCAATGGCTGAAATAGGCCTTATTTTCTCTCTTTAGCCAAAATCCACTCAAAGTTTTTTTTTCTAACATCATCACTTATCTTACTTCTGTACTTGGTAACTGAGAGAACTCCCTCTCTTGTATTCCCATGCCAGGTAGAAACACACACTAGCTCATTTCTGTTGACAGTCAGAGAAGGAGATAATTATCTCTCTCCATTTTTAGATTTCATAAATCTTCCTCCACAAACACAGAACGTTTGGGTACTGGAGAAACAAGGTATTTAGGGTTTGGGGGAGGTAGTTATTGTTTGTCTTTCTTGGGATCTTTGGTTTGGGGTCTGAAATATCAGGCAAGTAGATGGAGAAGTGGATAGAGCACTGGACCTAAAATCAGGAAGACTATCTTCCTGAGTTCAAATCTGACCTCAGACACTTACTTACGACCCTGGCCAAGTCATTTAACCCTGATTGCCTCCATTTTCTCATCTGTAAAATGAGCTAGAAAAGGAAATGGCAAACTACTCCATTATCTTTGCCAAGAAAATCCCCAGATGGGGTCACAAAGAGTCAGACATAACTCAACAACAAAAGGATTTGAAAATTCTGACCCTGGCTCCAGAACTGAGTTCTTAAGGGAGGTGAGCATGGTACAATGGGATTAATCCAACTTCTGGAGTCACAGGAATGCCCTTCAAATCTGGTCTCTGACACTTTCTACCTATGTGACCTTGGCTAAGTCATTTAACTTGTTCTTGTTTCCTCACCTGTAATAAGAAGGTGATTTGTACTTGAATTCCTTTGAGATCTGCTCTAGGTTTATGATATCCCCCCCAGGTATAAAACTGGGAGGATAGCTACTCCTTCCTCTCTTTCCTCCAGGTGATGGGAGGATTAATTAGATGATGTTTGTACAGCTCAGCTGTGAAGAGAGAAAGTGTTAAGCTTCGTTTGGATGGGTTTGGTAAGCACTGCATTCCCTTCCCAGTACTTTTGACAAACAGAGTGACAGCCCATCCCTGTGTTTAAACAAGTTAATATGTATGTTCCTTGACATAAGGAAGTACTCCAATCATGAAATACAGCGCGCATGTCATTTGGTTTAAAGATTTTATTGAGCACTACTAATCTTGACATATTTTGGTTGGCACCACATTCCTGGTAGAGTGGGTTAGTGGTTGAAGAGTTTGCAGAATTTGTGAAACAAGATCCTCATTTAATGGCTTCATGTGGCTATGTTTTGGAAATATACAAAAAAATATAATGTGCTTTTGTTTTATAGGGAATCCCCCCCCCCAATTTGTGGCTTTTGGGTTCCCCCCTCCCTTCCTCAATGCCTTTTAAAAAATATTTTATCTTATTTTATTTATTCCTATCTTATTACTGCTGCTATTGTTATTATTATTAATCTTTACACGTTTGGACTGCAGTAGTCTGGAAGGAAAGCCTCAAAGAAAGCAAGCTTATGAACTGACATTTTTTTTATGAACTGACTTTCATGCTTCAAGCAGAAGAATCCTCTTTGTGTTTCATCATGCCAAGAACACATTTTCATTTTGGCCTAATGGCTCCAAACCCTTCACATGTTACTGTACTGATTCAGAACATTTGAAGGCCAAGATAGAAAAATTATAGTCCTAGAACTCCCAGGAAATCTCTTGAGTTGAAGTTTCCAACAATACCTCAGTCAACACCAGCTGCAGAAGTCATTGAACTATATTACATCATGTTGAAAAGAAAAAGGTAAACAGTCCTTGCCCCTTATCTCCACATTCTCTTCCCCAACTTTTCCTCTCTCTTGGTCCCTTGCTCATTCCTAACCAGGAACAGGATTTGGAAAGCTGTAGCTTGATTTAGGCAGCTCTCTCGATTACTTTGGCTCTGACCTTCCTAAGTACATTTTACTATCTCTTTGTGAAATAAACAGGGGCACTCACATTGGCAAGGCAGGAATCTCTTTCTGTTTTAATTATGCATTGCCTAATTAGGGTTGCTGGAACTGGAAGCTAAACACTGCTCTTTGGAGAACTTCACAGAGATTTTTCTGTTATGACATAGTTTATCTTAAAAAAATAATAGCAATAGAAGCATTTCTAAGGAGAAAGAAAGCAACACTATTCATCACTGGCTTCTTTCCATGTAGAGGAGATTACAAAATCAGAACAGATTTTTTTACCCCCTTGGGGGGAGAGAGGATTTAGATTGTTGAACCTGACCATTTGATAATAGCTAACATATATATATATATATATATATATATATATATATATCTTTTAGAGTTTTGTGAAGTACTTTACAGACAGCAGCTCATTTGATCCTTACAACAACCAATTTAGAGGCTATAATTACCCCCATTTACAAATGAAGAAACAGGCAGATGGAGGTTAAGCAATTTGTCCAGAGTCACATAGCTAGTAACCAATTGAGAGAGAATTTGAACTCAGATCTTCCTAATGCCAAGTCTAGAAATCTTTCTGTCCCTTGCATCACATAACTGCCCTATTTAATAGTATCTGTTTGGGGTATAGCACTTGAAGGTTTACAAAGTCCTCCATACATATAATCTCATTTGAGTTTCAAAACAATCATGTGAGGTAGGAGCCTATTAGACCCATTTTATTGTTGAGGAAACACAGTCTGAGAAAGGTCCAAGTGATTTTGTCCACAGTCAAATGTCTAATAAGTTTTAGTGGTGAGGTTTAAGTGTAGGTCTTCTTGACCACAGCCCCAGCCCTCTTGTCATTACTCTTTGTCAGCAGTGTCCTCCTAAATGTTTTAACAATTAATTATCTGGGGGAAAAATAATGTGCAAAAACCAGACTTTTAAATTTCATCCTTGTTATTAAGCATTCACTCTGTCCCTTTCTTAAGTCTAGACAATCAACAGTAAATCAAACCCTGAATTCTAGTATTTGCCAATTTCTGAGGTAAATGCTCATACTGGAAATTTAACAATTGGCTCTCAGAGAGGTCTTCAGCACATCATTGCTCATGGTATCATAAGAGACCTCAGAGGCTGTCTGATCTAATCCCTTTATTTCACAGCAGAGGAGAATAAGGAAGAGAAGAACTGAAGTGACTTGTGCCCCTTACCAAGAATCTTCTCCCTCCTCACCTCCATTGCCTGGAATCTGCTTTTCTTTGAAACATAACTCAGGTGCCTCCTTCTACATGAAACCTCTCCTGAACCTTTTCCCCAACTGCCAGTTCCCTTCCTCCCTCAAATACCGTGCATTCATTTTGAGTATAAGTGAATATTATGCCTACATATAACTAAAATGATATTCTTAGAATATAAATTCATGAGGTCAGAGAAATTTATTTTTGTATCTTCAGTGCTTAGCACATAATGGGCATTTAATGGATGTTTGTTGATTGTCTAGGATCAGGTAGATAGCATCAGATGCAGAATTTGAACTCATGTCCTCCAGAACCAGTGCTTTCCTCCCCCCACCCTCCTGATTTATGCTTTCTCCCTAATTAATGTACCCTAATGATAGTGATTGTAATCTAGATCAATACTGCTGAGTACCTGGGGGTCGAAAAGGATTTTAAAATATGATTTTGAATTTTGCTTTGGAAAGAAGCTAATAAAGCATGCAGCTGGGGGTTTACAAGCACTCTGGTCCCTGAGGGATATTGATAGAGATCCAACCAAGGTCACAATGAACTGGACTATAGCCTTGTTATAAATTCCTGTCGCCCCCAGATGTTCAGTAACAGTACACTTTGTTGTTCTGCTGATATGCAGAGAAATCACAAAAGTGTTGGGATGATGGAAAGATTGGTGACAAAGGTTGGGGGAAGGAAGACTGTTTCTCTGTTATGAAATAGGTTTTTATAGGTAATTTTGATGTACAGAAGGTATTAAATAGAGCAACTAAAAGATGTTTTATTTTAGATTGGTGCCAGAGTGATATTTCCCCCATGGAACTCATAATCCAACAGACTTCACAAGCCTATGACCCTTTCCATCTCTCAATCCCCCAGTCCTTCTCTATTCTGGTAAACTGGTGATCCATTTCATAGAAATTGCTGCCTTAAAGCAACAACAACCTTAAATGTTTTAGTGATTTTTAAGAAAGGCTACAAGGTCAAGGACTGGACATGTGGTTTCATTAATATCAGGAATTCCCTGGTGAAAAAATTCCCTCTGATAATGGAGGTTGCTGCCTTCTCTGCAATTCCCCATCTTAGAGATGACATTGTGAGCTCCTCCAGCGCTGGGACTGCCTTTTGCCTTTCTTTGTACCCCTCACTTTGCACAGTGACAGGCATGGAGTAAGGGCTTAGTACATAAATGCTTGTTTCCTTCCCTCCTCCTCTGTCTATTCATCTTTCCATTCATCCATCCATTTCCCTAACTAGTCTTCCTGATTTCAGTCCATCCCTTTTCCAACTTGTTCTCCCCATGTTGCGCAATCATTCTGATCTACCTCTATGATGCAGACCAGGGGTGGGGAACCTGTGACCTCAAGGTTACATGTAGCCTTCTAGGTCCTCGGGTGTGGCCTTTCGACTGAGTCCAAGTTTTACAGAACAAATCCTTTTATTAAGGGGATTCTAGACATTCTAATCAAAAGCCTTCTGTGCCTTTCCATTGCCTACCAAATAAAGAATGGGTCATCTTTTGTCTTAGTTCTTACCTAACCCTTGGTCATTGAATGGGCCTTGCCTTAGACAAACTGAGACCTGGGAAAGACTTTAATTTAGAAAGGTTAAGGTCATCTGATGCATTCTTCAGCCACAGTCATCTTGACTTTTGTCACACCCCTGGACTTTGATAACCCTAGAGGAGAGAATGAGGCTGATGACTTTGCACAGCCCTGTCTCACTTAAATACAATTCATGGCAAGTCAAGACATCACCCTCATGATGTCATTGGTCTTCTTTGAGAACAAAGAATGAGGAACAACAATAATAACAATCCCTAGCACTTAATACAGTGATTGGTGTATAGGAGATGCTTAATAATTGCCTGATCGCTGAGTTGTCTATAGCACTGAGACATCAGTAAATGGGGATAAAATATATTTTTGGAGGGAAGAAAATAGGATTAAGGAGGGGGTTCCATTCAATTTAGCTACAGGGATGAATCCCTGTGTTCCTTGTATGCTACTATGTTCTTTCCTAGCATGGCCTTTTAAAAGTTTGTGATTATTAAAGACACTCCTTTCCTCTCTGCATTCCACTGGGATCCAAGGGACATAATAGGATGTTCCAGTATCTTGGCACTCCATGTCACATGTTCCTTGTTTAATTACATGCTTCTAGCATACTTCAAGTGCTGTCAGAGGGACAACAATGGGAAGATTGTTACTGAAACCACATGGTTTCCATCATAGAAAGAAAAAAAAAATAAGGCCAGTGTGGGCTTTGAGAGTTGTGAAGGTTGGACCTATTTAAATTATTTTATTCATGTGAAAATGTAAGTAGATGAGAAACACATTAAAGAAGGTGACAGAATTGAGGCAATAGTTTGCCCTCCCCCCATGTTTAAGCACACCCCTCCTTTAGCTAGAGGATAAATTTTCTCTCCCACCCTCAACCCACTCCACTTTTTTTTTAATTTGTTAAGATGCTGAAATCTGCTTTGTGTGATTTATGAAGGAACTTGAAGCGATTAGTTTCACAGTGCATGAAAATTCCTCAGGTTCAGGGGGATGTCCAATCTGTTACACTGTTCGCTGTTGACTGGATGGGAACATGAGCAGCTCAGAGCCATAAGGAGATTGTGTTGAGTTATTAAACACTTGTGCTAAAGCTGCTTATTGTTAATTCCCCAATGTCCTGCTGAAGCGATAGGATAAGATCAGATCGGATTAGATCAAAGAGCCTGGGAACCAGCCTTTGGAGCAGATTCATTTAATCAATAAAGAGGACCTCCAGAGAGAGTGAGAGAGTGTGGGGGCAATACCAGGATCGCAAGAGATGAAGATGGGGGTGGGGCGGGGTTGGAGACACATCACAGATTACATTTTTTTAAACTTTAAGATGTAATTCTGTAAGTGTGGATTATTTCAGTCAATTCTCTCAGCCAGGCTGACCAAAGGGAATGTTTAAGACTTCATTATTCCACAGACATTCAGATACGTCTATACATTTATATTTATATAGATACAGATATGTAGATTTATAGACAGAAATCTATATACATACATACATGCACATACACAAAAAATACATATTCTGTTAATGTTATGTGCATACATGTGTTATATATACATATATAGCTTCAATAGAATTTCATATACATAAAATTGTTATTTGCATTTATATATATGAAATTATATTAAAGCGATGTCAAGCATCTGGGATATGTCAGTCAATTGTCCTTTGTCTTTACTCATCATCCCTGTGATTCCCCAGACCAAAACACTGTCTCCTTGTCTACAATTCTGCCATATGTGTTGTTTTCTCCTATATAAACTCCTTCAGGGCAGAGGCTGTCTTGCTTTTTGTACTCTTATCTTTAGTGTTTAACACCAAGCCTAGCACATGGGAAGTACTTAAGACATGTTTTTCTTTTCATTGATTCATTCATTTACTCATTCATTTATGTATCATTCAAATGAAACAGTTCTTGATGGGTTAATCTGCAGGATTTCCAGTCTTTATAAGAAAAATGTAGATATCCTTCTAAAAAGCCACACACCCTCTCCTCCTCTACAAATAATTGTTGTGCCTGGTATAATAGGCCTAGTCATTGCAAAGGTTGCTTCCTTGATTTTGGTTCAACAAATTGATCATTGCCTATTTATTTCCCTAGAGGTAGACTGGTATAGTGGATAGAGGTCTGGCCTTGGAGCTAAGAAGACCTCTGTTCAATCCCTGCCTTCCATAAACATCATTCACTGTGTGGGCAAGTCAGTTAACCTTTAAGTGCCCTAAGCAACTCTAAGATTTTTAAATTACAGATGAGTAATTTATATTATGATCTATATCTATGAAAGGTATT
>NW_027185694.1:4729481-4766965 GCF_028583685.1 Petaurus breviceps papuanus | reverse complement strand
TTTCCAAGGATCAGTGAGCAGAAAGAGGAGAGGGGCAGATGAGCTGGTGATTTGGGGGAGGAAGTGAAAATGGTAGAAGACAAGGTTGTCAAGTGACCATTCTTGATCCCCTACAAGGTAATTAAGGCCTAGTTAGCTGGAAGAATAAAAAGCCTTCAGTTGTTCCGGGGAGCTGTCTTGTCAGTGGGAGGCCTGGGGAAAGGGAAACTGGTAGAATAATAGGGAGCTGACTACAGCTATTAGAACAGAATTTCTGATACTTGCGGGGGGTTAGGGGTGGGTGGGTGGGGAAACAAACCCCCAAAACAAGCACCAGCACTAAAACTGTCCCATGTTTATTCCAGAGGGCCTAGCATACTCTCTGTAAATGTAATTTTAATTCATTCTTTCAGATTATTTTATTTTTGACTTGCTTTGGGCTGATTTGTCAGCCTCAGACAGCTTAAGCATTCCCCCCTCCACCCTTCATGCTGAATATTAATATAAGCATCCCCACTTCCTGACACCTTCGGATCCAGCCAGTGGAAGGTGTCTTAACTTTGCCAGTCACTTTAGACTCATATGAATAAAAGAGTATTCGACTTTCTGCATAACTTTACATAATTAATAGTTTTCCCTGCAAACCATTGTTTGCCTTAATTGTTGTTTCAACAGCTGTTTTCATTAAATTGTAAAGCTCTTTGTGTCTAATCCTTTGAGCTGCACTATTGATAACAAGGAGGGCTCTGAAGCTAGCTTTAGAGGAAGAGTCCCTGCCAAGCTGGAAAACCATCCTGAAGTTACTTGAAAAATAGAGCCTACAGTGGGACTGGTTGTGTAGCTAATCCATTAGTCTTTTCAAAAGGGCCATGCTCTGCACCCTTATGGCTAAATTGACCCAACAACCAATCAATGCCTTTATTTGCTGAGTGGCTGCCCCTGAAGGGTCTTATTGCTTGGATCCAAGCAGTAATCAAAGCTTCCATCAGTACTGGGGCACTGATGACATAAATGGCCAAACTTTCGACGTGCCTGGCCGGGTTCCAGTCACACCATTTTGGAGATACAAAGAGGCTGTGTTGTGCTGTGGAGTTCATTTTCTTGTTTACTTCCTCCAGAAACAAGGGCACAATCAGCACTCAGTGCATGGGATCAGACCGCTGAGTTGTTGACAGAAGCTTGGAGAGGCTGGCCAGCTTTCCACATGAAACACTGGCTTTCTTCTCAGGCACCCCCTACCGTTTGTGTCCCTGCCAATTGTGGCACATCAGAGCGGCCATTGAGATAATGACCGTGAAGTCTCATGATACACTTTGATGAAGTGTAACATTTTTTAAAGGATTTTTGTCTCTGCCAAAATGATAGAGACAGCTGACTAAAAATCATCCCATCAGAATCAAGGCTGATGAACAGTAGGCAAAGGCATGTGCATCCACAGAGAAGAGGGAGGAGAATTTACAGGCAAAGAGTCTTTCAGGGACTCTGTGCATTGCAGTCTTTTTTTTTTTTCCCTAAAAAAAAAAAAAGCTTTTCTTTGTTTCACATGAATATGTGACAGTTTGTTGACACTGAAGCCCCTGACCTTCCTCCCCTCCCCCCTGTTTTTCCATCACACTGAAAATTACAGGGTAATGATTCCTTAGACAGACCTTGTTGGTTAGGAGTGACAGTCCTAGGATATAATCTCGTTTTGACTTTGGTAGGTAAAAGCAAACCCTGGAGTTCAGTGGAGAAGCAGAGTTTTTCAAGCACCTCCTTCCACTACTGGAAAAAGTAATAATATGGTAAAGATAATAGCTAATAGTTATAGAGCTCTTGAAGGCTTTCAAAGCACTTTGCATATGCTTTTCTGAGTCTTACAATAACCCTGGGAGGTAAGTTCTATTATGAAACCCCTTTAATAGATGAGAAAACTGAGGTTGAAAACTGAGGTTACATGACTTGCCCAGGGTCACAGTGCTATAAATTATCTGAGGCAAGGCTTGAATTCAGGTCTTCCTGACTGGTTCAACAGTCTACCCATCATGCCATTTAATAACCTATAGGGGATAAGAAGGGTCAAGGTTGAAATATTCACATCTAAAAAGGAAGGTTTGTATTTCCATCAACTGAAATCTTAGTTGAGTGAATACACAGGCAGAGTGGGGAATAAGCATTTGTATAGTGTCTACCACATTCCAAGCACTGTGCTGAGTGTTTTTACAAACATTATTCCACATGAGTCTCACACCAATCCTGTGAGGTAGGTGCTGTCATTATCCCCATTTCACAGTGGAGGAAGATGATAGGTGAATCTAGGTGAATTGCAAATAGGCGAAGCAATTTGCCCAGGATCCCACAGCTTGTAAGTTTTTAGAACTGGATTTAAACTCAGACATTACTAATTCCAGCATACTGAATACTGCCCTACCTATATGACTTTGCTTAATAAATGATGAGGGAGATAAAGAGATTTATGGAGAGTGAATAGTTGATGAGAATAAATAAAATAGCCTGATGCTGTTTTCTTCTAAGAGGATGCCAACTCTTAAAGGGTAAAGCCTTATGTTTTTTTCTCTTTGTATCTCCAGCACTTAGTATAGTATGCCTTAGCACATAGTGGGTGTTTAATAAATGCTTGTTGAGGGGCCGCTAGGTGGTACAGGGAATAGAGCACCAGCCCTGGAGTCAGGAGGACCTGAGTTCACTTAACCCCAATTGCCCTGCACTTCCCCCTCCAAAAAGCAGAAAAAAAAACAAACCAAAAAAAAACCAAACCCCCAAAACCAAAACCGAAAAAAAAAACCCACCAAAAAACAAATGTGTTGGTTGATTGAATACAGGAATGAACAAATGAAAAGTGACCTACCTGATGGTATGCCAGCTGCAGGATTCAGATTTGTCTGCTAGGGTTAGATCTTGATCTATCAGTTAAAGCTGTGAAGCTCAGTGGCTTTTTTTCAGGGATGCTGCAACACATTTTAAGCTTAGGGCCTCTTCCTATACATTGTACTTTCTTGCTTACTGAGCTAATGAGGGACCAACCAGGAGGAAGTGTGGGTTTGTGGGTTATGACTTTTCCCAGCAAGTCACTATTAAAGAAACACCTGTGTTTAAGTAACACTGTGCTAAAACCACAAGGTGGCTAAAAGGATTTCAGTTTAGTTTCCTTCAGAATCTTTTACTTCTTGTTGGGGAGTAGGGGGGCGGGAGAGGGAGAAGGAGGTAGTGGTGGCAGAGGCTGGAGCCTGCAGGGTAAAGGAGGTAGAGATTTTTTTGTGAATTTGCAAGCAAGACACTGCTTTGCTCATACATTTTAGAAAGTGTGCTACTACTTTGCCACTTTAAGAAACAGCCACCAAAGAGATGACAAAAGCTCCCATAGCAGAACAAAGGCATGAAGCTAATTTTGAACTTGGGAGTATTAGACTGGGCGAGGAAATGTATTCACTGCCAATAGACTATTGGATTGTACTGCACTGATTCAAAAGAGAAAAGAAAATAGTTTTATAGTCAGGAAGTATTCATTCCAGTTTGTACTTGAATTTTTAACTACATATTTAGACTTAAAAAAAAACCCTGCTACCACCTAGTCTTTTAGAGATGTTTAAGTAAGGGAATGGATACATCTGGCATATCCCGAGAGAAATAAAGGCTGCTATAGCAAAGAGATGGTGTAAGAGAGGTGAAGGGGACCTCATCATTAGAAAAAGAGGTAGGAGCTGAAAGTATTAATTAGCACTAGGGAATTTGTATAGATGGGCTATAAGAGCTGTTCTTGGAGGCTTGTGTGGTTCTCTCAGTTCCTCCCTATTCCATAGCAAGGATTGTTAATATTCATTTCAGAGGGTGACTCCCAAACTGGCGGGGCTCATTTCTAAACGAAAGCACTGTTTCCTTCTTCAAAGAAGAAGCCCTGGTTTATTCTTCACAGAAGCACCAGAATGGGGCAGACCCCAAAGATTAGTGTAATTTTTGAAAGGAGTCCGTGAAACAAGGATTAGCTCCCTTTCTCTCTCCCTTTTACAGTAAGGGCAGGAGGTAGCTGGTGGTTTGAATTAGGCAGCTTTGCATCACCCAGTGGGGTCTGTCACTGATGGACAATTTGGAGGGAAATTTTCTATAGGGAATTTGCAACAGTAATATCTTTTGAGGTCTGTTAGGTGATTTATTCATTGTAGGTCCTAGTATCCTAATAAATCTAGAAGAAAAGAAAAAAATGGGATTGGGGGTTGGAAAAGAGGTCTGGGTGGGAAAGATGTCTAGGTGGGAAAGATGTCATGATGAAGCGGGAAAACTGTCAATTAGGAGTCTAGACATGTTCTTTTGACCCCTGTGATTCTCAAAATAATGAAGTAGAGACCCCTATTTTCTGACTCTGGCAAAGGATGGCTTCCCCTTGGCCCACACATTTAAATCTCCTGCCCACTGGGAAAAATCTATAAAGTCTAAAATGGCATTATTTTCTGGAGACCACCATGTGAGAAATAAGGAAGTACATTGTTGTGAGGAGCAGAGTATGGGTTTACTTCAGATATGTGTCCCAAATACTAGACTATCTCATGTCTTTCTAACCACATACACATTTCTGGATTCCAATGTCATTGGTGCCCAACTTTGTCATAAATTATCTCCTAGACAGAAGGAGGACTTCAGGAAATTATCCAGGATTTGGGAATAGATAGATAACCAACCAAATTTTGTGAGGCAATTGTCTGGTCCCCTGTGACCTTTGATTTCTCTTTCTCCCCTCCCCTTGCTCCATCTCCCTGGAAGTCCAAAGGAATGAAGACAAGTCAAGGTAGAAGATAGGTTCGCATACCCATTCACCCACAAAAACCTGCAGCCAACAACTTCTCAAAGCAGTGTTGACAAGTTATTCTTTCTCCCCTCATGAAACAGAATCTTAAACACTCCCTGAGGCCCTCCTTAATGCTAATTCTGGCTCCTGAAAGCACTGTGTGGTGGGGTCACCTCCAAGTGTAATGTGGTATGTTAAAATCTCTAATCTTGTAGGAGAACATTGCCAGCTGGAAACCAGAAGAGCACAAAACTCTTATCCAACCTTTTCAGAACGTCAAGAAAAGTTCTTGACGTTCTAGGTGAAGGTTTGCTGGGTGGGGACAGGGACTTTTATTTTATTAGCTTGGGTTTGCCCTTTACTAAGTGAAAGTCATTGCTTGACTTGACTGAAGCTAAATATAATATTATTTGCCTGGTCTAAGTGAAAGGATTTTTCTTTTCTTCTTGATAAATGTATTCCATGAAAAGAGGAATTTTTCTTTCTGCATTTCACCCCCTCCATACCTGTTAGGTGGTACTTTTAATGGTTGGTATGGCTTCATTTACAGAGTTAAATAATAAATTTAGAAGGAAAAAGAGAAAAGGAGACCACTAGAGAGAAATGATTTTTATTGAAGCAAAAGTAAGTTTTCCTCATTTAGGAATCAGTTTGTCTAAAGCCCAATTAAAGCAAAATAAATCAGTTTGGTATGATGTAAGGGAAACCACCTTACAACCATCACAGCCAATGGTATTTTGACATTTATGAGGTCAGTAGGAGCAAAGACCATAGAGAGGTACTTAACCTTTTTCTGTTTGTACTATGGACTCCTTCCTAGAAGAATGTCTTTAAATGTGCTTAACACAGTGCTGACACATAATAGATACTAAATTAATGTTTATTAGTTGATTGAAATCAATAAAATAAAATACATGGAGTTATAAAGGAAACCAATTATACTAAAAATGTACTTATAAAGATATTAAAAAAAGTTCACATTCCTCAGGTTAAGAGCTGTATAGATGAGCAAATGAATGCAAGAATGAAAAGCATTTAGTTTGTGACAAGTATTAGGTTAAATGCTGGATATATAAATGCCAAAGTGATCAGTTTCTACCTTCAAAAACCTTTCATTCTAATAGGGGGAGACAACAAATATAAAAGAGGGATGGCCAGAGAAGGGTGTTTGGGTCTGAGAAATTGTACATATTGAGGGTAGATCCAGTGGGGTAGTTAGTAGACACACCTTTGCCAGAAGCAATGCTAGTGTTTCTATTACCAGTGGGGTGTGATACATTTTTTAGGGGGAAGAATTGTGAAATTTTGCTTTACAAGTATTATAAATCCCTCCCTCTTCCTTTTCATCCCTCAAATGACCCCTTATTTGTACCATGAGCTTGATTATCAGTCAGCAAACTTCACTCAGGTTGCTGGAAAAATTCTAGAACATATTATTTAAAGGGAACGTTGGTGAATCTTTAGAAAAGGAAGTGGCGGTCACAATGCTATCATGGCTTCCTCAAAAGCAAACCATGGAGGAAAGATTCTATTTCCTTTTTTTTCTTCTTCCAGTTTTACTATATTAGCATCTGGCACAGTGCTACCACATCCACAGGAGTTGGCAACCTCTGCCAATCCCTGTCTTTTAACTGC
This sequence comes from Petaurus breviceps papuanus, assembly GCF_028583685.1. Lineage (NCBI taxonomy): Eukaryota > Metazoa > Chordata > Mammalia > Diprotodontia > Petauridae > Petaurus > Petaurus breviceps. The sequence goes on along the minus strand of NW_027185694.1, from coordinate 4,760,571 downwards.
CCTTGTCTTTTTCCCTGGGTTCATTGCTCTGGGATTGCCTATTTTCTCAATAAGATAACTTGGCTTTATCAGCATTTCAATTCTACCCCCACAACAGATTCTTGAGGATTCTTTTTCAAGAATTCTAGTTTAAGGGTTTTTCCCAGGAAAAGTTGGAAGTAAAATGATATTCAGAATAAAAACAAAAATCAGTCTATGGAACAGGTAGTTTATTCCCACACAGCAAAAAAAAAATGCTAAGCTATAGTAGTTAGCCTCTGGTCTTATAGTCCCAAACCAAATGTGTCCTACCAAGATAGGTTCCCAGAGCCAAGCTAACTCCCCTCCCCATCCCTCAGGGTTTTAGAGGTGTGATGGTTCTTCTCTAATGCTACCAACTCAAACCCTCATTCTGATATGTTCCTTCCACTGTTAGATGCTAGTGATTACTGCCCCAGTTTCATTTAACCAACTAATATCAATTCGATTTTACAAAAAGATATACATTGGGAAGATATACTAAGAGCAGGGTACAAACATTTCTCAGCAACACTCCTTAATGCTACCTTAATCCTTTGGAAGAATGAACTGAAGCATAGAGGTTTCTATGTAGCAGTGGTACCTTCCAAATGTGGTGTAGACATTGAAGTCCTTGTGTCCTTCCCTCACCTACCACTGGGCTGGCTCCTTCAGATTATTCCTCAGGACCTCAACATTGAACTGTTTGTCTAAAAAATCTGACATGGACTCTGACACCCAGACTTCTAGTGGTTCTCAAAATCGACCTTTCAAGCTCACAAGGTGGTAACCATCTCCAATATTCCTTCACGTAAAAGCAGGAAGGATAGACACCATAAAGAAAGAAGTAACCACAGGACCATGCATTCTAAGGCCAGTGCTTAGTAGTGCCTGGTGTGTACTAGGTTTTTAATGAATGCCTATTGACTGACTGGCTGACATTGTAGTGGCCCCAGTAAGTTTTGAAATATAAAGGTCAAAGGCCTCTCTGTCCACCCAGAGGTTTATAGCATTCCCTGCTTCTACATTGTATTATAGGTAGTTGGGAAAGAAAACAAGATATTTACTTGGGTTAATTAGCACCTTTTTGATTTCTCCTAATGTGAGCTTCATAGCCTATCAGAAAGACTCCTCTTGACCACATGGTTGAGACCAGAACCAGTTACAGAATGTCTACATGCATTCCAAATTAGGCAGCAAGTTCCTTCTATCACACATCATCATGTTTTTCTGGAAACAGTCTCCCCAGCCTCTTCCTTATGGTGATTAGATCGGCCAAGTACCCCGTGCCTGTTCACTAGTGTCTTGTCACACTACAAAGAATCATAGAATGAAAGCCACTTGAGAGGCTAATATTTAAGTCTTGTTGGGACATTTGCAAAAAGTTTCCTTTAGAGGACTGCTAATTAACTATTTTGAATTTCTGCTCCATGGAGTATGGCATGGTTAGTGCCAAAAGGGCTCTCTCTTTCCAAGAGTCTGTCTGTCTGTCTGTCTGTATGTCTGTATGCCGGTGACTGTCTCTTTCAGCGAGTCTGCCCCTGCCGCTATAAATGCTCTAGGAGCTATTAACACTGCTGTTCTGGTGCCCAGGAAGGAGAAGATGCCAGCTGCCTTGTTGATATCTTGTAAGCACTACACCAAAGGAAAGAAGAAACAACTGCGAGATTACTTTGTCTCAGGCACAGGCTTGCTTAGAAGGTCATGAGTCTATGGTTTGTGGACAGTTTGCAGCCCCCACCCTTCCCCTATTTGACCCTCTTAAGAGCTCAGAGAACTATGAAGAGGCTTGGGGAGTGTGTGTGTGGGTGCCCTTTTGGCATATCCATGGAGTTCTTACTAAATTAAAAGAATTTGACCCCAAATGATAGAAACCTAAATCTGCTCTGAAGGGTATGAATCAACTCAAGCTCCATATACTTGATTAGAATGCCAACTGAGAATACTTCAGTGTATGGAAAAGAGGGGGCATAGGGAAATGCTACAGATATAGATTACTTAGATTTTTTTGCAAAGCAGTTAACAAACTTCTGTTATTTTTGTGGATAAAATAGGATTGATTTGGGTTAGATAATAGAACAGTTAGATGGATTTAGGACTGGCCAAAGGACTAGATTCAAAGAGCAGTCATGAATAGGTCTACGTTAGTTCGAAAAAAGTCCTTAGTAGAGTATCCCAGGGATCTGTTTGGCCCCATGCTGTTTGTCATTGACTTGGATGAAGCCTAAGATTTTGCAAATGCAAAGCTAGGAGACACAGTTAACATACTGAATAATAGTCAGCATCCAAAAGTATCTCAATGAGTCAAAAATATTTGGCTCAATCTTATAAGATGAAATTTTTCATAGCTAAATGTTGTCTTATACTTTAGTCCAAAAAAATTGCCCTCATAAGTATGAAATGAGAAAGTATGAACAAATATGAAAATTATTTGGGTGTTTTAATGGATTGCAGATTCAACAAAACTTAATAGTGACAGGGAATTTAAAATAAAATTTTTTGACGTTAAGTTGTATTAAGAAAGGTATACTGTTAAGGCCTAGAGATATGATAAATCTTAATATACTTTGACTTGGTCAAAGCACCTGGAATATCGTGTTCAATGATGAATCCTGTATTTTAGGAAGGACATTCACAAATTGGATGGCATCCAAAGGAAGACAAACAATGATAGCAAACTTCAAGGTCATACCAAATGAAGATATTGTGAAGGGATTGGGGCTATTTTGTTGATATGTTAATCTCTTAAATTATTTGAAGAGTTTTCATGTGACAGATTAGATTTATTCTTCTTGGTTCCAAAGGGGCAGAAGTCGGAACAATCAGAGGAAGATGCAGAGAGGGAGATTTCAGCTTGATATAAAGAAAAGCATCCTAATAAGTAGATATATCCAGCTGCGGCACCATTTACTTCAGGCAGTAGCTGGTTTCTCCTTACTAATGACCCTCAAGCAAAAGTTGTATGACTATGAGGTATATCCAACAAACAACATTTCATCTACCACCTCTGAGCCTTTGCAGATACCTTATATTATGCCTGGAATGAACTTCCTCTTCATCTCTACCTCTTAGAATCCTTAGCTTTTATCAAAACTTATCAAATTTTGCTATTTCCCACTTAAGACTTTCCTGACTGACTTAACTGCTAGTGCCTCTCCCCTCTTTGCATACATGTATGCATGCTGTTTCCCTTGGCAGATTGTAAACTCATTGAGGGAAGGATTTTTTCATCTTTGTTTTTCTATTATTTTTAAATTTTATTTTTAGTTTTCAACTTTCACTTTTATAAGATTTTGAGTTATAAATTTTTCCCTTTCCCTTGCTCTCCCCCTCCCCAAGATGGCATGCAATCTGATATAGGCTATACATGTACAATCATATTAAACACATTTCCACATTAGCTATGTTGTGAAAGAAGAATGAGAAAGAAATAACAAAAACAACAAAAAAAGAGAAAATAGTCTGCTTCAATCTGCATTCAGACTCTATAGTTCTTTCTCTGGATGTGGATGGCATTTTCCATCATGAGTCTTTTGGAATTGTCTTAGATCATTATATTGCTGAGAAGAGCTAAGGCTATTAAAGTTAGTTATTGCACACTGTGGCTGTTACTGTGTACAATGTTTTCCCAGTTCCACTCACTTCACTCAACATTAGTTCACACAAGCCCAGGTTTTTGCTAAAATCCTCCTGCTCATCATTTCTTGTAGTATAATAGTATTCCATTCCACTCATATGCTACGACCTGTTTAGCCATTCCCCAACTGATGGTTATCCCCTCAATTTCCAATACTTAATTACTACAAAAAGAGCTGCTACAAATATAATTTTGTATATGTGGGTCATTTTCTCTTTTTTATGATCTCTTTGGGATACAGACCTAGTAGTGATATTTTTAGATCAAAGGGTATGTACAATTTTATAGCCCTTTGGGCATATTTCCTAATTGTACGCCAGAATGGTTGGATCAGTTCACAACTCCATCAACAATATATTAGTGTTCCAATTTTCTCCAACTTTTCTCATTCAACATTTCATCTAACATCTCCAAAATTTATCGTTTTCCTGTTTTGTCATATTAGCCAATCCGATAGGTTTAATGTGGTGCCTCAGAGTTGTTTTAAGTTGTGTCTCTCTAATCAATAGTTATTTAGAGTATTTTTTTCATATAATTATAGATAACTTTAATTTCTTCATCTGAAAACTGCTGTTTATATACTTTGACCATTTATTAGGGAATGACTTGTATTATAAATTTGGCTCAGTTCTCTATATATTTTACTTTTGCTTTTTTTTTTTGGAGGGAAATTGGGGTTAAGTGACTTGGCCAAGGTCACATGGCTAGTTTTTGTGTTAAGTGTCTCAGTCTGGATTTAAACTCAGGTCCTCCTGACTCCAGGGCCAGTGCTCTATTCACTGCACCACCCAGTCACCCCAGTTCTCTATGTATTTTAGAAATGAGGCCTTTATCAGAAATACTACTGTAAAAATTTTCCCAGTTTTCTGCTTCCCTTCCAATATTGATTGCATTTTGTTTGTGCAAAAATTTACTAATGTAATGTAATCTTAATTATTCATTTTGCATTTCATAATGTTTTCTATCTCTAATGCTTCTGTTCTCCATAGATCTGCATCTTTGTCTTTTTATTCCCAATATCTAGGACAGTACTTGTCCCAGGGTAAATATTTGTTTAATAAATGATAATAATAAATGCTTACAGATTGATTAGTTCTCTAACATGTGGATCCCCATTTGTAACATATAAAAAGTTTGATAGATATAATTTCTGGGTAATTAATCATTTTATCAAGCATGATAGCAGATAATAAAAGGGGCCAAAGACCCCTTCTGGAATCCACTTAATGCTTATATGACCTAGGAAGAGAGGGTGTTCCTGAGGGTAGAAATAAATTCTGATTGGTTAACAATTAATGAGAAAAATGAATGTTATAATGGGGGATGGGCCCATTCTAATGATTACTTTGATCACTCATGCTCCCAGACTACCCCCAGCCTTGGCAATCTAGATAAAAGATCTACTCCCATCCAAGCCTGAGTAGAACACAATGGACCAGAAAATTAACCATCAATTAAATTCTTTGTAAGATTCTCTGATGGAGTGGGGTCTCCCACGCAGGATTGAAAAGCATGTATCCAGGGAATTTGGGCAATCTCATCCATCAACAGTGTCCTTCAGTTTAATGTTCTGAAGGTTTCTGAAAACAAAAATCCTGGTTTTATTTCAATAATTGATTACTAATATAATAGAGAAATAGTAATTTCTCTCAGGCTTAGGAATGGATTGAACTAGATGGCCATTAAGGACCCTTCTAACTCAAAAGATTCTGTGATCCTGCTTCCTATTTATCCCTCTAGTTCTTCATTCACATTCCTCTTCCTTGTTCTCTGTCCCCAGCACTTGTGGTTCAGCAGAGATTCACTGGGACCTTGGTGACATTATAGATGGGGTTTCCCCTGACCCATCTGAGACCTTTCCAGGCCTGGTGGTAGCTGAGCATGTGTGGAAGCCAGAGAAGTCACAGGCAGAGAGCCATGAATGGGTAAGTACTGCTCTAACTCTTTTCTCTCTCCTCTGCTTGTGACTTTGTCAATTAGCAAACTCTTTGGTGATACAAAAAAGCCACACATTCCTAGGATAATTTATGGGGAGTTTTTAGCAGATGGTAGAAGTGGCTTATTTTTAGGGAGGTCAGCAATGGTCGCATAACTTCAAGCCAGCTATTTCTAGGGAGGACACATGAAGGGACTCCTGTGTGCGGTATACACTCTCAGTGAGTACCCTGAAAGGGGCTTACTGTACTTTTGCACCCAACCACATTTAATCCATTTATAAGACTCCTTTGTGCGAGATGCCTTATGAGAGCACATGAATGCTGGGCAGCTTTTAAGGCTGTCTGGCAGTTCTATAGAGAAGCAGTATGGTTCTGAGAGCAAACTGATTCTTTTCATATTGCCTCGGCTTGAAATGTCCCATGTGTAATGTCACCAATCAGCAGTGATAAGTAGAAGCTGTGCTTTTTCCCACTGATGGAAGACATAATGGAACAAGGCCATCATGCCCTCAGTTTACTCATTGCAAATGTAAATGAATTTAAAGAGCACTGGCTTGGGCTGATGAGAGGGAAGTGGAAGCACATATAAACCAAGATATAACAAAATAAAAAGGTCATCCCTACAAATCTTATCATGGAATCACAGAATTTCAGAGTTGAAGGGGTCTTAAGCAGCCATCAAATTCAATTTGTATTTCTAAAGGGGTTTTTTCTATAGTAAAGAAGAGGCAGTATAGTGTTAAATATCTGGTCTTAGAGCCATGAAGTCCTGTGTTTGAATCCCATCTCTGGCATATTCTTACTTGGTAACCTCAGGCAGGTCACTCAATTTTTGCTCAAATTGCTCAATGATATCCTTTATGACTCTAGGTTGCAGTCAGTCAATAAACATTTATTAAGCACCTATGATTTGCCAGGCACTGTGCAAAATGCTGGGGAAGATGTCAAGCTGGAACTATGGAAGGAATTTCCATGTCAGGGAGTTGAAATCACAGATCAAGTTTCTATCTTTATCCACAGCATACCTGACATAGTCATCTAACCTTTGTGTGATGGCTTCCAGTGGAGGGGGATCTCACTACCTCAGGAGGACAACCTTTTCACCTTTTGGATATCAGTAATTGTTAGGATGGGGCAGCGAGGTGGTGCAGTGGATAGAGCGCCTAGCCCGGAGTCAGGAAGACTCATCTTGCCTGAGTTCAAATGTGGTCTCAGGTACTTACTAACTGTGTGACCCTGGGTAAGTCACTTAACCCTGTTTGCCTCAGTTCCCTCATCTGTGAAATGAGATAGAGAAGGAAATGGCAAACCATTCCAATGTCTTTGCCAAGAAAACCCCAAATAGGGTTGCAAAGAGTTGGACACAACAAACAGACAATTTAATTTTTTAATTGTTAGAATGGTTTTCATGACATCAAGTTTAGATTTGCCTCGGCAACTTCTACCCATTACTAGTAGTGCTGCCATCTGGGACAAGGAGGACAAGTCTAAACCCTGTTCAGTGTGACAGCCCCTCAATTACCTGAAGAAGGCACAAGGCAATTACACATGCTGCCCTATCAGGATGTGCTTAATCTAAGAGTAGGAAAAGAAATCTTCCTGGGAAACCATGAGGACAGTCTTGAACTGAGGTGAAGAGGACATTTTTGCCTGTGGAGATCTTTTGTTGTAGGCCAGCAAGCTTCCCTCATCTTCAAACTGTCATATAAATGTAGGGTGGTTTGTGTATGTGCTTTCATGTTTTTATTTTTTACTGAAATCTACATTATTTTTTGTGAAGACATCATAGTTTGGCATACCAAGTGATGGCTAGCTCTGAGGTGATGTTCCCAAAGTACACTGCACCAAAGAATAGCAGATGTGTTTTAAAAAGTGTGTGTGCGTGTGTGTATGAGTGTATAAGTGTGTGTGTGTGTTGGGCAGGGCATCATTGTAGCTTGGCCAGTTCTGAACATCTACAGATAAGACTGTGTATATAAAAACTAGGGAAACCTGGGCTATGTTTAGAGACAAAACTGAAATCACATTACATCACTATTTTGGTTGGTGTGACTGTGGAAAGGAGCAGGTAAAAGGATGAGATATGGGGAAAAAACGAAGAAGAAAATTTCTCTCAAGGTTACCTCAAATGTCTCTATTTTTCAATTACACAGAAAGAGGTACTGCTGCTGTTCAGTTGTATCTGACTCTTTGTGATCCCATTTGGGGTTTTCTTGGCAAAGATGCTAGAGTGGTTTGGTATTTCCTTCTTCAGCTTACTTTTCACATGTGAGGAACTGAGGCAAACAGGGTTAAATGACTTGCTCAGGGTCACATAGCTAGTAAGTATCTGAGGCCAGATTTGAACTCTGGTCTTCTTGACTTCAGGCCTGGCACTCTATCCACTGTGCCACCTAGATGAGAGACACTAAGACAGACACACAAAATGGGACCTCAGTTTCCCCAACTTTATATGAGGGGGTTGGACTAGATGATTCTAGCTCTGAGTCTATAATCCTCTTATCCTACAAATTAGATGTTATATCTTGGAAGCAAGAAGACCTGCTTTCAAGTTCTTCTTCTGACACATACTGGCCATGTGACCCTGGACAAGTCATTTGACTTCTTAGTACCCTATCAAACATCTAAAACTACAAATGACAGACAAGTTGCCCATCTGCATTGGTGGAGGCAGTTTCCATGCTGAGAGTTTTCCACCTCTATGAAATCACAAGTATAGACCATCTACAAAGTAGATTTTTGTGTGAACTCAAAACACTTTGCAAATACATGCATACACACACATATAGTCAAGGATTATTACTCTTGTTTTATGAGAAATTCTCACTGTTTGACTGCATTAAAGAATACCTCAAATTTTTTAATGTACCATGGATAGGGGAACTGACTGTCAGGTTCTAGGTCTAACTTACTCATTTGTCATGTTAGAGTTTGGTTTCTTTTTTGTAAAGTTGTCAGTTCCAGTTTTCTTGATTCTAGATCTGATTCTGTATTCAATCAATAATTTTCTAGATCAAAATAGAAAATAGAAAAGAAATAGTTTTTCCCCCTCATTATTCCCACTATGAATGTCTTTACTAAAGGCATATTACTCAACACAAAACCCTATTCTACATACATTTATTTAAGGGATACTTTGCTTAGTTAACATCACTCAGGACTCATAGATGGTAACTTTACTGATACCACTATTCAGACTATCTTCAGAAAAATCAATATAGTGTAAAAATACAACACAAAAATCTCAAAGGAGCTTTTGCAGGAAAATATCTTGACTTTTAGACACAAGAATACTCAGTAAGGAATGATTGGCCTTTTATCTATTTTCTCCCAGGCTATGTTTATTTATTATTTCCCCAGGCTTTCTTGACAATAGCCACTTGTGGTATATTTAAAGGAATGATGCACCTGTCCTTATGTTCTTCAAGACTTTTCATTGCATCTATTAAGAAGCTCGCTTTCAAAAAGCCTAAGTAATAATAAGTTCGATTCTTTCCAGACACCCAGTGAGCTAGCTGGTTTGCTATTTTCAACAAGCCCAAAGTCTAATTAATTTAAAATATACATGTCACGTTGCGGCTAAGGTATGATTGTAACTTTTAAGGCAAAGAGCTTCCTTTATCTTCTACTGTCCTCATTTCTGCATAAAATAGATTAATTGCAAGCCACGGAAATTCACTGCCTATAATTATGTCATACATGTAAGAAAAGGCCAATTCAAATGCAGTAGCATGGCTTCCCTCTTGTAAAACAAGATCTGACTGGGAATCTAACCAGGAAAAACAAATCAAGCCATATTTCACTAAGTTTTCTTATGAAAGCTAACAATAGGATGAAATAATTTTTAAAAATACAGAAGCAACATATACTTAATTTCACTTGTAACCCGCTATTAGTCTCTATCTGAACTCTAGAAAGATTGAAGATGAACTGAAGTGAGAATTTGGAATGGATTAGTTAATGCACGGTCTAATGACCAGAATCAGTGGGAGTCTAGCTCAGTGGTAGGCTGAGACAGGAAAAAAAACAAACAATCATACACAACAATGTACTGTCACATTGTCTGGGAATTGAAATGACACTCATTGCTTTCATCTGAGTGAGGTAAAGATGTGACCTCCAGTGATATGATGGTTAATGCATATTTCAAACTTCAAAAAGCATCGAGACCAACGTTTAATTTGCTGATTGGCTGTTCTTTGACTGCTTAGAATAGACATACTGTTCCTTATTCTCACTGCAGTCTAACTGTTAGCTTTTCAGCAGCTAAAACAATCATTTTTATTAAAAATACCTTGCTCTTTTATTAATTTCACATGGTTTATACATCACTGTAGCAATAATAATCTCCGGTTGGATTATTAACTGCCAGGAAATGCTCTCTTTGATGGCCTTCATTCCTTAAGTCATCCCCATTATTTATATCAGCCTTGTAAAAGGAGAAGAGGGTTGGCACAGATTTACTGATCTCCAGTAAAATGACAATTTACTTCAGTTCTAATACATTTTTTTTCAAACAAATGTCTTCTTGAAGCCTTTTTTTCTTTCTTTCATCACAGTGACTTCCTCTACTCATCCTCCTCCATGCCAATAGAACCTTTACTTTTTTTTTTTAATTTCTGGAAACTTCATCTTTGTTTCCCCCCCCTCCCACACTTAATAGTATTTTATTTTCTCCAATTATAGATAAATATAGTTTTCAACATTCACTTTTATGAGAATTTGAGTTCCAATTTTTCTCCCCACCTTCACAAGATGGCAAACAATTTGATATAGGTTGTACATGTAACAATCATATTAAACATATTTCCACATTAGCCATGTTGTGAAAGAAGAATCAGAGCAAAAGAGAAAAACCATTATATTTTATTTTATTTTATTTTATTTTGCCTTTTGGAGGGCAATTGGGGTTAAGTAACTTGCTCAAGGTTACACAGCTAGTTTTTTTATGTGGGTGTTAAGTGTCTGAGGCCAGAACCGAACTTGGGTCCTCCTGACTCTGGGACCAGCGCTTTACTCACTGAACCACCTAGCCACCCCGAGAAAAACCATTATAAAGAAAAAAACACACAAAAAGAGAAAATGGTATTCTTCGTTTTGCATTCAGACTCCATAGTTCTTTCTCTGGATATGGACAGCATTTTCTATCATGAGCCTTTTGGAATTGTTTTAGATCATTGTATTGTTGAGAAGAGCTAAGTTTATGATAGTTGATCATTACACAATGTTGCTGTTACTGTGTACAATGTTCTCTTGGTAGAAACTTTAGTTGTAACAACAACAAAAAATACAGCTAAGTGAAACAAAGTGACACTTTAACCATATCTGATTGTACCTGCCTTACTGCTCCATTATGGTCCACCATTGCCCAGCCTAGAAAGAGGAAAGCATTCTTTATCAGTCCTCAGGAGTCAACACTGGTCACTGGATTCATCAAAGTTCTAATATCCTTTCTGGGCTATTTTGCTCACTTTATTGGGTTTCACTAAATTTTCTAGAATGTCATTTGACTATTTCCTTTAACCCAATATAAGAAAACTGAAAAACCAGTGGATATCAAGATATGTATCTTAGTATCCTTATGTGGATAAACTGAACAGATTTCTGAGAATGGCATAAAGCATTCAAAATGTGGATAGACAACGAACTTACATATTTACAGGAGTGGAAGAGCCATCCTTTGTGCATTTGCATTAGTGCTGCAAATATAAACACACTTTGGTCACAGATGCAAAGTTTAAAGTTCTCATGGCCATGTCTGTTTGTTCACGTTGAATATTGGGTATAATAAAAGAATGAATCAACATCTGTCAGTCAACACTATTTATTGAACACTCACTGTGTGTTCTGTGTTCATTGGTATGGGGGAGTTACAAAGAAAGAAGGCCAAGGCCCTTACAGACTATTAGAGGAGACAGAGAAATACTAATATATGCATAGATACTTTCACATTATACAATGGTCAGGTTATAAGGATGGATTGTACCAGCTGGGATGAAAAATGGTATAGAGGACATAAAATCAAATAAGAGAACAAAAAAGATCAGGTATTTTGCTTCCACCTGGATATAAATTTAGTTCTTTCTAGTTCTTTCTCTGGATGCATGTTTTTCTCTCCATCATATGTCTTTTGGGATTGACTTATATCCCTGCATTATTGAGAAGAGTCCAGTCTATCAAAGTATCTACAGATCCTATACTTGATTATAAGACACCATGGGGGGGGGAGGGGGGGGGACAAAATGTGAAATTCAAGGAATTGTGGAATTGAATCCTGTAAATTAAAAGGAAACAAACAAATTAATAAATTAAAGAATTAAAAAAATATATGCATAGAAATAAGAAGGCAGATATATAAGCCCATATGACTACACAAAGTCATATCCAGAAGTGTTGAAAATCTAGGGACTTGGGAAGAATGAAGGGAGGGATACTGAAATGACTAGAGTGACTAAAATTAGGTAGGACAGTGTGGCAAAAACTCCATGGGAGTGAATTTTGAGCAGTTCTTAAGCCTTGGATGGTGGTGGTGGTTGGAGGAAGGAGCTGCAGTTGGACAGGGGAAGTGGGTAGAATGTAAACTCTGTGAGGGCATGGACTAATTCATCTTTGTTTTTGAATTCCCAGTACTTAACATAGTAACTTGCACATAATAGCTATTTATAAAAATATTTATTGAGTTGAACTGAATGTATTTTGAATAGGGAGTATAATTTATGTAGGCAGATTGGGATTTGAGATGATTCAGAGATTGGAGAAGATCAACACTAAAATGGGCAAGTAGATTAATGAAACCAAAAGCAAAGCTGATGTAGTTGGGAAGGTGTAAGGAGTTGGATTAAGGGGAGAAGGAAAGTAAAGAGGATAGGGTGGGAGATAGAAAGTGGGGGGGAGGGGAGTTGCTGGTAGGGGTCTGTAGAGTTCATAATCAGGAATTTCAATAAATTGTGTAACTCTAGCATGATCTATAAAGGCAGTGATTTTGAATCTTAGGAGGTTTTTGACTTTTGCATTTTCTAACTTTTATGAGTATCTTGAATGTTACAATTCCATGAAGCTTTTTATATTTAATTTCCTCTTCTTTGAAAGAAAAAGAAAACATTAAATCATGGGGTAAAATAGGAAAAACATGAAAAAAAAAGACCCACCAGAGATTATTTCTTAAAGGCATTGGTGTCCAGTTCCCTTCCTCAGGACTGATGCTGAACAAAGCTTATTTATTCCACTGCCACCATTTTCATTTCAAAGTAGCAGCTTCTTTTTCTTGTCAATTAGAGGAAAGTGACTAGTATTTCTGTAGGTTTGCAAAGGGTTTTGTGTAGGTTACCTCATTTGAGCCCAACAGCTCTGTGAGGTAGGAGATATTATTTTCCCCATTTCACATATGAGGAATCTGAATCACACAGAGGTTAAATGTCTTGCCTGGGGTCACACAACAGCCTGAGGCAGCATTCAAACTCAGCTCCTCCTGACTCAAATTTCTACCACCCGCTATGCTACCTAATTATCATACTACTCAATAATTGGTTTTTGAGAATTAAACTTCTGGGTTTGAAGTGCTGTTCCTCTTATTTTCTCTCAGGACATCTGGTTAGCTAGATGAGTATTTTCACAATTTACCTGAAAGTGGGTACAGACTGGCTGTGGGTGGGGTGAGTCAATTATAAAACTGCATCTAGCCAAGAAACCCTGATTGAAGCCTGAGTCAGTGGGGATGCTTTACTTTTTGCTTTTGATAGCATCATAGATTTACAGCAAGAAAAAGACTTCAGAAGCCACAGCTAGTTCAATCTCTTCATTTTATAGAACAAGAAATGGAGACTAAGGAAAGTTAGATGATGTGTCCAAGGTCATACAGGTGGTAAACATCAGAACTAGCATCTGAATGCCAGACTCATTGTTCTTTCTTTCCAATGTACCAGTTATAATAAGCTATAGAAGACTAAGGTATAGCCTACTGCCCAAGAATCCTTCATATTGTTTTTTTTTTTTTGCCTTTTATTGGGGAGGGAAATTGGGGTTAAGTGACTTGCCCAAGGTCACATGGCTAGTTAAGTGTATTGGGCCAAATTTGAACTCAGGTCCTTCTGACTCCAGGGCCAGTACTCTATTCACAGTGAAGGGATTCTATGAAGTAGATGTGAGGAAGGAGTGTATTCCAGTTACAGGGCAGCTAGTGCAAAAGCTTGGATAATGAAATGGAGGGTGTAAGGAACTGATTCCTGATTCCTGATCAGTACCTGGAAAGATAACCCCTCCCCTACAAGTCACCCTCAGATGAACCTTCATCGAATTGAGTAACTGGCTTCTGTCTCACATGAAAAGTCCTCTAAAATCCTCCCTTTGGTGACCCTTTTTATTTTTTATTTTTTGTTTTTGCTTTTTGGAGGGGGGAAGGTAGGGCAGTTGGGGTTAAATGACTTGCCCAAGGTTGTGTGTGCATGTGTGTGTGTGTATGTGTGTGTTAAGCATCTGAGGACAGATTTGAACTCAGGTCCTCCTGATTCCAGGGCCGGTGCTCTATTCACTGTACCACCTAGCCACCCTTGGTGACCCTTTTGTTTTTTTTGCCTTTTGGAGGGCAATTGGGGTTAAGTAATTTGCCCAAGGTTACACAGCTAGTTTTTGTGTGTGGGTGTTAAGTGTCTGAGACCAGAACTGAACTTGGGTCCTTCTGACTCCAGGGCCCACGCTTTACTCACTATACCACCTACCCGCACCCCTGATGACCCTTAAAAAAATATCAGCCTTTGCTGAAAATATGAACAACTTCTAACAGTTTCACTCATCACTTTTCCCCAGGCTGTGTAGGTTCTTCCAGTGTGCTTCCATTTTACTGATCACCTTAGAACAAGAAAGGTCTGGTGCTTCCTGCCATCTACCCAGAAGAAACGATTGATTATTTTCCTTGAAATTTGTAACCTTTCTTTTTCCTCCTTTCTCTCTCACTCTCCTTCCCCCTCCCCATTTTACAGAATAATAGTTGACTCAGAAGATTTCAATAAGAAGCCATGTTGTACTTACATTTCATCTTACATGGAATAGGGCCTTCACTAATGCACTGACATCATCAAACAAGGGTTCATTGTCAGTTGTTTACATTTAATGAGGCAGCTGTTCCAGGTGAGGACTGAGACAATGTATGCTCAGATTGACTCAGACCTCTGACCCCTGGCAAACAGCAGAGTCCCAAAGTTTACCTATTATCTCAATGTCATTCCCAGTCATATGGTTAAACCTCACTTCTCTTCAGGTTTAATGTACTATTTTTTCTTCCTAGTCACTCAACAGGTTTTGACATTTTTGGTAAATGTTTTTTTTTTTTCCCCTTCCTCTCTTAGTACAATACACTGTAAATAAGAGACATGGCAGGGCTTGTTTTAATGAGCTGTAATTAGGTGCTTCAGGTGTGTTCTGAGTTGCTTAACCACCCATGGTGCATGTAATATAATATATATAACATAATGTAACCCAATGTAACATTTTTTTTCCTTTTTGAATAGCCCTGTGATTTTATCTGTGCAGGGAGCTGTGATGAGGAACTTTTTCTACCAATGCAGATGGGCACCTTCTCTGTAACAGGTTATAAAGTTGCCTAGTAGCACTTTGTCTCTAATGGTAGCCATTTCTAGGGTGGGGGAAGGGACAGTGAAGAAAAAAGGGAAAAAAATGAAAGTTACATGATAACTATTATATATTTAAAAAGAATGACCAGTTGTACAGAATAGATTTGCTGTTCCGTCTGCAATAATTTTCCCCCCTATTCTACTATGTTATGGAAATGCTTATTTTATTTCTTGAGTTCAGAATAAAATAAATGCAAAAAAAAAAAGATTAGGCAACTTATCCAGGGACACAGAGCTACTATAAGACAGAGGCAGACTTTGAACCCAAGTCTTTATTACTCTCAGGCTGGCTATCTACTACATCATAATGTAATATAATGTAATATAACATAATACAATATAATATCACATTACATCATATAACACAACACAACATAATATAATATTATATAATGTGAAATGATATATGATATGACATAAAACAGTATGTAATAATAAAATATAATATAGTATATATTAATTATATAATACATATGTTATATAATAATATTATATGTAATATATAATGATTATAATAATATATCATATACTTATATGATACAGAATAATATAATACTATTATCTAATAATATAGTATTATTTAAATAATAATATTATTTAATAATAAATAAAATATTATTTAATAATAAAGTATAACCACATATTCATGCTTGTAGCATATGCATAAGACTCTCCTCATTGGTAGAGAGGATGACTCCATCTTTGTCAAAGGTAGAAGGGACATGAGAGCTTAGATGGTGGGGGGAACCTGTGACCTTGTGGCCACATGTGACCCTCTAGATCATCGGGTGCAGCCCTTTGACTGAATCCAAACTTCATAGAACAAATCCCCCTAATAAAAGGATTTTTTCCATAAAACTTGGACTCAGTCAAAAGGCCAAACCCAAGGACCTAGAAGGCCACATGTGGCCTCAAGCCTGCAGGTTCCTGACCTCTGGCTTAGAAGAACATAGACCTTCTCTCTTCTTGCTTCAAGAGAAGACTTTTATGGTTTGTCTCTTTTTAAGAGGAACTCTGGAGAGAAAGGAAACAGACATTGGAAGGCAGACTTATTGGTGAAACTTGGCTCCTTGACATGTCCTTGGCTTACAGCTTACCTTCTGAGAGACTTTGGGAATTTCTCTTCTGTCAAAACCACATATTCTCTTTTGGTTGGGCTGAAATATTTTGCTCATGGTGGGAGAACTCACTCACTATATGTATTGTATTTTATTTTATATTTTAAACAATCAGGGTTAAGTAACTTGCTCAAGGTTACACGGCCAGTTATTTCTGGGTGTGGTGCTGAGTGTCTGAGCCCGGGATTCGATCTCCAGGCTATCCCAACACTGGAGCCGCTGCTCTTACTTGCTGAGCCACCTGGCCACCCCTAAGCAATTGGGGTTAAGTAACTTGCTCAAGGTTACATGGCCAGGTGTTTCTGGGTGGGTGCTAAGTGTCTGAGCCCGGGATTCGATCTCCAGATCATCCTGACACTGGAGCCGGTGCTCTTACTCGCTGTGCTACCTGGCTGCCCCCACTATGTGTATTTTAAAAGTTATTATAATCTATATAGTTTCTCTGACTTTAAATTGCTATCTGCTTGGATAAATAGGTTTACTTGCTATTCACTATTTGTTATGTTCTTTTGTAGAACTAATATTTGGTAGGACAGAATCATGTCTGCAGATATAAACTTGTGGGTGTTCCTTCTCTTTTAAGAGATTGAAACCAGGAAGTAGGCTGGAAGCTAAGGGGGGGGGGGAATCAGTTCTCCAAGATTAGCAATATTTGTCTGTATGTGGGCAGATAGATATAATTCTAATTCACTACCTCCTTCTCTGAGGAAAGTATAGTAACTGACCTTGTAACCCTTCCTCCTATTTCCCTTCGGGTAGGAATTAAAATCTACCTTGGAGAAGGGTGGGAAAAATTTGTAAGATATCTATTAAAGTTTCTTTGTGAGTAGTATTTAAACAAATCCATGTGGACATACACTTAGCCTACAATAGGTAATGCACATATTCTATGCCTATAGTATAATAAAACAGCAGAATTGGAACAGATCAGAGAAAAGACTTTGCCTATCTTTACCCCATCTCATCCCATCCCATCTCCTTGAATTACCTAGTTCAATCCTCTCTTTTTACAGATGAAGAAACTGAGTAAGGTGAAGTCATTTCCTTTAAGCCAACCTGCTGGTTGTTCCCCATACAACAAATTTTGTTCTCCTTCTGTGACTTTGCTCATATTGTCCCCATGTCTGAAATGCACCACTTACCTCCATCTCATAGAATCTCTAAATTTCTTTCAGAGTACAGCTCAGGTACTACCTTCATACTCAAGACCTTTTCTGACCTCAGTCTATGCTATCTATATTCTTGAGATTACTTTGTATATGTTTTGTATATGTGTGCATATATTATATCCCTCCCCCCCAATAGAATGTAAGCTCCTTGAGGGCAGGGGCTGTTTCTTTTTATTTTTATCTTTGTGCCTAGCTTAATGCCTTGTAGCCAAGGGGATGCTTAATAAATGTTTGTTGAATTGAATTTGTCAAGGCTATGAATCAAGTTGGTGGCAGAGACAAGACCAGAGCCTAGACTTCCTGCCTCCCAATCCCATGTTCTTCCCAAAATGTCTGACACCTTAAAGGGACTTATTTCTTTTCTACAAGTCTATCTTTGTTTCATGAAGTTGAAATGTTGTAAACACTAAACAAGATATGATATCATGAACATGGCAGGCATACATATATAGGACGAATGATAGGTATGCATCTAGAGACTATACTTAAAACAGAAGCTTGGCATCAAAATAGGGAATACTCTAGATCAATGGAGAAGTAAAACAAGAAAGGAAAGTGTGCAAAAAGAAAGAGACCCACATGGGACTCCAGCTATATCTTTATATCTATACTTATACATGTATATATGCACACACACACCACCTAAGATCATAAGGTGAAGAGACATTTAGAGGAAAAGGAATGGGAATAATGTGTGGCATAAAAATAAACACACTTAAGAGAAAGTTTAAACTAACTGAAAAATAATTAGTCTAAGATAAATGGTTAGAGGTAGGGGAGGAAGAAGCAGACCTTGAAATTAGTCTGAGCTGAAACTTATCTCTCTCTAAGGGAAGCAGAGCCAACTCAGAGTGTCTGTGATGTGGTGGCTGGGTTCTTAGATTGTGCAAACATCAATGATGGTGTTTAGGCCAGGAACTTAGGCATCTTTCATTTGTATGTGGACCTAGAGGTAATTGTATTGAATATAAGAGTATATATACATACACATGTGTATACACACATATAAAATGAATTTAAAGTTAATCTGATACTTTTGTTATTCACTGTCTACTTTTAGTTAACTAATCAGATTGACACTATAGTGATGATGAAAACGAGGTGAAGATAATATATTATCAAATGCAGGTTTTTACTAACCTTTAGAGTCTCCTAGTGACTACCTCCAGTAGATAGAATTCTGACTGATGTGCTGTTTTTAATACTTTTGTGCATTTTCAGTCTCTAGTATTCTTTAACTACTGATTTCCACTCCCACCCTACTTCTAACTTACTAAAAATGTAGTGAGCTTTAGCAAAGTTTAATTAAAATTAAGCAAATTGTTTTTCTTGTTTTGTTATTAAAAGCAATGATTAAAAAGTTACTTGGTATCATTCCAAAGGAAACACCTTTTCCACTGGCTCTTAGCATCTCAGAGTTGAGGAAATAGATTTGCTTAGTCTGTCTAAATAAGATCATTACTTAGGGAGAGTAAGAAAGAAGATTCTTTTTTTTTTTGGAGGGAAATTGGGTTTAAGTAACTTACCCAAGGTCACATGGCTAGGTTTTTTTGTTTGTGTGTGCTAAGTGTCTGAGGCCAGATCCGAACTCAGGCCCTTCTGACTCCAGGGCCAGCACTCTTACTCACTGCACCACCTAGCCACCCAGGAAAGAAGATTCTTAAGAGATCACATAATGACAGAAGAAAACAGAAAAATAAATGAAAGAAAAAATAACAATAAAAATGAAATAGAAGAAATAGAGAAACCAAAGACAAGATATCAAAGTACAGAGATATGAAAAAGAATGTCCCGTTTGAGCATTCTGACTCATTGAGATGAATGAAACCGACTGCTAGTTGCATTCTGTTATCTCTTCTGAGAGAAGAAACTAGGGAAGCATGTTTTCCATTTTGTTGAAACTTTTTCCCACAATGCCATGTCTACAGATTTGGATTATTATCCAGTAGCTCTGATTAATATCTGTGTCTCCTTTTCCAAGATCTGTAGATGATATCTCACTACTCTACCTTCTAGATAGTATCTTTTTTTTTCTTCTTCAGAAATTAATCCCACATCTTGAGAGGGGTTAAATAGAAATATTGAATTTGAATTTTTATTTGTGTGTGCCATCTCATTTTTGTTTCAGCCTAGATAGTTAGCCCTTATTTTCAAATAACCATTTTCGAAAGTAAACAGTGGTTGCAAATCTTTTCTCTTCTGGTATGCAAGTCTTTTATTAAACAAATCCTAGGTAAGTTTGAATATTCCAGCAGCACTAAACTATTATATTCCTGCCAGTCATCTTTTTTAAGTCACTAACTCAGTATACTCATTATCAGCTGTGCACAGTAAATTCAAATAAAGGGAACTGCTCCATCTAGAGTTCCATTTTGCAAATCAATTTGTTTGCTATCTCTAGTTGGTTATTTTCCCAAGTGATCTCCCCTTCTTCTTTCTCTTCTTTCCTTTTTTCTACCCCTGTCTTCTCCTTCTCTTCTCTTTGGATTTGGTCTGACACTAAAACTGCTGGACCAGAAAAAGTCCAAGACAAACCAATCCAGAGATGGTGCCCCAACAAGTAATTTATGGCAAGCATGTGGAAGATGTCACATATCTCTTTATCTTATCACACATCTTTATCTTTCCAAACAAAGGGATCTTTCTAATTTATTTACTTTTTCTTTTTAGAGAAATGTTCTTCCCAACCAATTAGAGTTGTCCCAAAATGAATGATCTGTTTTGGGCAATGGCTTCAAGTGCTGTGTAAATCAAGGTCTTTAATTGTAGGCTAGAAGATCACTTACTTAGAAGATCGTAGATGGATTTCATGCTTTTGTCAGGGATTGAACTAGATTACCCACTCAATTTACCCTTTCAAATTACCCTTTCAACTTGATTCTCTAATTCCCCTTTTCTTGGCCCTTCTTTTGATTCAGTCAGCTGAGATCTCCTACTTGTGTTGTGCTTATCTTGAAACGATGTGATCAAGACCATGTTACAGCATCACAGAGTAAGAAGAACAACTGTTTTATGTCATGCTGCTTTTAATCACCCAATCCTTACCTTCACAATGAAATATTTTCCTCCTGAAAAGCATCTGAGAGGTAGGCATTCTGCAGTTTGGAAGGATTATTGTGATTTTCATTAAAGAATGTGATGGACAAAAGTAAAGGCTATAACTTTGTAAGGTGTGCACAGGATTTTGGTGTCTGAAGTATGGTCACAAGTATAGTAAAGACTTGATGCTGAGGGATGGCGGCTCTCTGTTATGTCAATCATTGTTGACCCACAGCAGTTTTACAGTAGAACAGGATGACTAATTGACAGATGCATTGTAGAGCTAAGTTTTGCTCAGTTACAGGTTGGACTTAATTGCTTATAAGATCACAGAGGGGGTGCTGAAAGTTCTTGGATAATTTGGTATGATGTAAGAGGTAGGATTTAAACTCTGAATCAAGAGCTGGTTTTTTTTCTATTATATTGTATAGCCTATTACTAAGTTTGTAATATATTTTTATATATCCTTTATCTGTGTCAAGATTTAATAATTTATTTCTGATATTTAGTGACACCACAGAATTTAGGTTCATTTCCAATCTCTGATACTTACTGTCTCCAGTAGAATACCTTGGCCTCCATTTCCTCTTCTTTAAAATGAAGTTGGATGGAGTGACTAGGTGGCGCAGTGAATAGAGCACTGGCCCTTGAGTCAGGAGGACTTGGATTCAGATCCAGCCTCAAACACTTAACACACACACACACACACACACATAGCCATGTGACCTTGGGCAAGTCACTTAACCCCAATTGCCCTCCAAAAAGAAAAAAAAAATAAAGTTGGAGTAAAGACTCAAGTTTTTGGGACAAGAACTTATTATTTAATAGAAGTTGCTGGGAAAACTGAGAAACATTATAGCAAAACTAGGTATAGACCAATAACGTACACTATATACTAACATAGGGTCAAAATGGGTATGTGATTCAGACATAAAGAGTGATACTATAAACAAATTAAAAGAACAAGGAATAGTTTATCTGTCAGATCTTTGGAGAAGGGAAGAATTTATGACCAAAGAAAAGATAGAGAGTATTATGAGATGTAAGATGAATAATTTTGATTATATTAAAATAGAAAGTTTTTGCACAAATAAAACCAATGCAGCCAAGATTACAAGAAAAGCAAAAAGCTGGGAAATGTTTTTTTTTACAGGAAGTATCACTGTTAAAACTTTTATTTCTTCAAATACATAGAGAATTGAGTCAAATTTATAAGAATACAAACCATTGCCCAATAGACAAGTGGTCAAAGGATATAAACAAATAGTTATCATATGAAAAAATTGAATCTATCTATAATCCTATGAAAAAACACTGAAGCATTATTGATCAGAAAAAATAAATTAAAAGAAATCCGAGGTACCACCTCACACCTATCAGATTGACTAACATGACAGAAAAGGAAAATGATAAATATTGCAGAGGCTTTGGGGAAATTGAGACACTAATACATTGTTTGTGGAGTTTTGAACTGATCCAACCATTCTGGAGTACAATTTCAAACTATGGCTAAAGGGCTATAAAACTATGCATACCCTTTGATCCAGCAATTTGCTACGAGGTCTGTATCCCAAAGAAATAAAAAAGGGAAAAAGGACATATTTGTACAAAATTATTTATAGCAGCTCTTTTTGAGGTGGCAAAGAATTAGAAATTGAGGGGATGTCCATCAATTGGGGAATGGCTGAACAAGTCTTGGTATATGATTGTAATGAAATAATGTTGCATTATAAGAAATGATGAGCAAGATGATTTCAGAAAAAACTTGGAAAGGCTTACATGAACTGATGAAAAGTGAAGTGAGCAGAACCAGGAGACTATTGTACACAGTAACAGCAATACTGTACGATGATCAGCTGGGAATGACTTAGCTATTTATGATCTAAGAAAATTCTGAAGGACTCATGATGAAAAATGCTGTCCACCTCCAGAGAAAGAACTGATGGAGAGTGAATGCAAATTGAATCATACTATTTTTCATTTTATTTCTTTTTGTGTGTTTTAATTTTTTGGAGTCTGTCTTCTTTCACAACACGACTAAAAGGGAAATACGTTCTGAATGATTGCACAGGTATTACCTATATCAAATTGCTTACTGGTGCAGGGAGGTTATGGGGAAGGAGGGAGAGAGAATTTGAAACTCACTATTAAAAAAAGAATGCTAAAAATTATTTTTACAGGTAATTGGGAAAAATAAAACATTGTGCAAAAAATGGAGTTGGAGCAAATGACTTTTGAGGTCCTTTCTAGCTTTATCTTTATGATCACACAAACTTATGAACTCCTCCTTATTCTTCCCCACGAGCCAGGGCCATCTGTGGGAGCAGGCTATGCTGACAGAACCCAAGCTTAGGGAATTCTACAAGATTCTACCAAGCTGGGAAGGCTTCTAGGATAGACCTGGGAATAAATGGACTGATGTCTGTTATCTGAGGACTAGAAGCAAGTTCTCTGTCACTGGAGCTTTTCCATCATTAACCATCAGATGGTGAATTTGGTGGTAGCAACTCATTGCTTAATAAAAGGCTTTCTTACCTGCAAAGAACCTTCTAATCCATTGCTTAAAAATAAGAGCTAATAAGATAGTGTGAAACAAAAGGTGTACTGATGGAGAGCGTAAAAGTGTATCCTTAGATCCTAGATCTTTGGAGTGATGAAGTAAATACTTAATGAAAACCAGACACCATCTCAATAGCATCTCATTAAAACAGTGCTGTTTTCTTTTAATTCAGGTAAGGTATCTTTGTCTTTATTTTTTTTCCTAATACCAAAGAAAAATAAGTGAGGAAGAGGGTCTAACTCGCTAGTTATGTGACCTTTGTAAAGTCACTCAATCTCCTTAGGCTTCAGTTCTTTCATCTTTAAAATGAGATTGGACTAGAGCAGTGTTTCTTAAACTTTTTCCACTCATGATCCTTTGGCATTTTGGCAGTAGTGTTGCATGACTTGAGGGCATGGGCAATGCAAAGTGTGCGTGCTTTGTGTTCAGAACCAAGGCTGCAAGACTGCCAAGTTGGGGCAACATGGGCAAGTGCCACCAGAAACACCTCGGATTCATTACGAGTTTGATTTTGAATTAATTTTTGGTCGTGTGTTCAGAAACTTCTTATTGTCAAATTTTTTTGTAATCCCATGTGGGGTCATGACCCACAGTTTAAGAAGTGCTGGACTAGATGACCTTTAAGGTCCCCTCCAGTTTTTAATTTATGCTATGGGAATGTCTGGGAAATGCAAGGTCTCTTCTCTTTTGCTGAAATAATCATATTAAATTGCCAGGTTTGCAAAAGGCTTTATAAATATTATTTCATTTCATCCTTATAGCAACCCTAGGAGGTAGGTGTCATCATTATCCTCATTTTCCTGATGAGGAAACTTAAACAGTCAAAGGTTTAATGACTTTCCTGGGGTCTCATACCTAAATGAGTGTCCAAGGCCAGATTTGAATTCAGGCCTTCCTGACTACAGTTCTACTGCTCTACCCACTGTACCCCCCAGTTGTCACATGGTCCATAGAGTTTCAAAGTTTACTTTAAAAGTTGACAATCCACAAGAAAATAATACATCGTACCTCAGACTCCTGACTTTGTTTTGTTCCAGGAGAAATCATTTCCAGTCACTATCTGAATTGAGTAAACAAGATACTATCTCCTTATAGCTTTAGCTGCCAGTTCTAGTTCTCTGTTTTCCTTTGGACAGGAGTCTCACTGACTTTTGAAAGTTCAGCTCCAAAAGCTGCAGCTGCAAAAACATTTGTTGTTCTATGGAACTTGTAATGCTCCTTAGAATGATGTCACAGTCTTAGATTAACTAATGCTGGGTGAAGGAAGCAGAACCAGGAGAACACTGTACACAGTTACTGCCACCTTGTGTAATGACTAACTTTGATAGGCTTGGCTCTTCTTAGCAATGCAAGGTTTTAAGACAACTCCAAGAGGCTCGTGATGGAAAACACTATCCACACCCAGAGAGAGAATTATGAAGTCCGAATGTGGACTGAAGCTGACTATTTGTTCTCTCTCTTTTTTGTTTTGTTTTGTTTCTTCTTTCTTATGGTTCATCCCATTGGTTATAATTTTTCTTTACAACATGCCTAATGTTGTTATATCAGATTGCATTCCGTCTTGGGAAGGGGGGAAGGGAGAGAGGGGGAGAAAATTTAAAACTCAAAAGCTTGTGGAACTGCATGTTCTAAATTATAAACAGACAAATAAATAGATATATAAACAAATAAATAAGAATTATGTCACAGTGCCAGTCACTCAGTTGGTCCTGAAGTGACACTGTTATTTTGAGTGGCATTAAAAGAAAAAAAAGAATCCATATCTACATCAACTGTATTTATGTATGCATACCTTACCTATCTTGATGTCTATGCCCATACCTCTGTCTATATTTATCTCTGTCTCTACCCAATATGCATAAAACAATCCATGAGTGTCACCCTCTTTGGGTTTTGAAGTGGTGGGAGAGAAAACCTTGATTATCAGTTTGAACTCAACAAAATATACCACAAACCAAATATTCTTCTCAGTTCAGTAATTAGACAACAACAGCAGTCACTTTAGGAAAATTAACCACCTGCATACTGGGTTCTCTGCTCATATCCTTATGTTGGCAATACAAAGTAAAACAGAACAGATAAATTAAAGAACATCATGAAAAAGCTACTAGGTAGTAAATTGTGTAGGTGATTCAGGAATGGTATTTGGGGATATTTTTGTTGCTTTCTAAGTTGGGCATTTTTTTCATGAGGGATAACATGGAATTTTCCTTTCCTACCCATTTGTAGAGCATTATTTGGATATACAGATGTGTGGCAGCAAGCATCCCAAGCGTCCTCAGGGTGGCTGCCCATACAGGTTCTTGGATCTGCTTTGATAAAGGAAAGCAACTCAAAATGGGTTAACAAGCTTACTTTAATCAGTCGGATATGTATCATTTACCTAGTTCAGGGGAAAGAGGTCAGCACCCTGAACTTCAAAGTATACAGGCAGAATTATCAAGACAGAGAAACAGATCAAGTAGACAGTTTTCCAAACTGTCTAACCATTACATCCATACCAAACAACATCTGGGTTTCAAAGCCGGGGGGATCTGGACAACGGCTTCCCAGAATCCAGATCAAATCACAGAACACTTCTCAAAGTGAGCCCCAAAACAAAGCTACACATCAAGGCTTATATAGCCTTCTCCTGGCTCAGAGAATATAACAACCCTCTTGACCCACTGGCCAATCAAAAAGTATCTACTGAAAAACAAGCCTCCCACCCCAGGCTCCAGGTGCACTTTAGCCTAGGGGCAGGGAACATCTTTAAAATTTACATTCCCATTACAAGATGTCAAGTTCAGTTGGTCCCCTATTCGAGTCCCTACTTACAAGCAAGTAAAAGTGGGGTCCTAAATCACTCTGTCTCAGTTACAAGTCTGTGAAGAGAGTGATCAGAGGTTGCAAGTTGCTACTAATTCTGCTGATATAAGACTAACACTGATGGTTCCTTACTAGGAAAAATGTACAAGGAAAAAAAACAGACCCATTCCCAAAAGACGTATGTATAACTAACACTGTCTTGATCTAATCAATACAGTTTCTGAACCTGGGTCAGGGCATATAGCATTTACCCTCAGTGAGGGGAAGGAAACAATGGATTTACCTATAGGTACAAAGGTAGTGTACTTCAGATTGTATAGTCTTAAATTCACAGCAAGTAGAGTCCAGATTCAGTGCTGGTGTATTAGATAACTTGAGGATGAACTCAGGAGATCGAGATGCCTGGAGACCTAGAGATAACAACTAGTAATGAAAGAATCCATTTGCTGATTCTTCTTAGCCCCTGCCAGATGAATGGGAAAACAATGAGTCACCAGGTAGAGCCACCCTTTCACTTTTAGGCTATCAGGAATGTGAGGACGGGAACAAACTTGTTGAATTAGACTCACAAAGTGACATTTTGTATGATGTTAGTACCCAAGGTGGTGAAAGGTATTTGCATCTGTTGAAATGTAAACATGAGTAAGTTAGTAAGAATCAGAAGACTAGGATTCAGATCCCCTCTCTGTCGCTGCCCTTTGCTTGAGGGGACATTTTTCACAGGCTAGATATGTGATTAGTCTCTCCTGCCCTTTCCTCAAATTTAGAAATCAATATTTTCTAAATGGATTGCTATGTGCAAAATCATCAACCACACCGCTAAGGTAAAAACATCAGCCAATGCACAGCTCATGTATTTAAGTGAGGTTTATTGAAGGAAATGGTACAGGCATCTGGATCTCAGACAACAAGCCTTGGGAATGGAATTGCTTGCAAGGTGTCCTCAGGAGCTTCCGGAGATGGGGCATATTCCTCCAGGCCTATGGAATCTCTGGTCCCTAGACACATAAACACCAGCATTAGGGTGGGATTTGTGGACAAAACTCTAGGCAGTAGTATAAATTGGGGATCCATTCCTCTTGATTTTATAAAACTCTGAGGGCAAAGATTTTTGGTTTTGTCTTTGTCCAGCACAGTACATGATAGATAGTAGGCATCTAAAATGTTTGTTGAATGTATGCATAAATGAGAAAAAGCTGACATTAGAGGAGCTGGCAGTCTCCATCATATCCCTATCCCCAGCTTGCTACATTATAGACTTCAGGGAATATACCCTGGGGGTAAGATCATGGTTGAGCTGAGACATCTCACTCCTCATGGAAGAGCTCCTTCACTCTGTTTTGTCTGGTATATTTCTCATTATGTATATTTTCTCTGATTTCTGTTTTTGCTATTGACTTGGATAAATGGGTTTTGTTGCTATATGCTATATGTGTGTTCATTGTGGAACTGGTGTTTTGTGGCAAAGTAGTCAAGCCTTGGATATAACGTTTTCCCCCATCAATGAAACAGTGATCAGAAGTTAACCTGAACCTGAAAATCATATCTCCTAGACCAACAACACCTAAGGCAGTAGATAGATACAATTCTAGCCCTATACCCCCTTTCTCTGAGGAGAGCAGAGTGACCAAGCATCTGGTCCCAGCCTCATACTTTCCATTCTAGTAGGAAATCAAGTCTCCCTTGGAAAAGGATGGGGGGGGGGAGGGAGAAGAGAAGTGTTCGAGAAGTATGTTCTACCTCCCTTAAAATTGCACAGCATCCCCATGCTACATGTAGGGGAAAGCCCTTCCAATATTTGAAAAAATGAAATTAAGACAGCAATCATCACTCCTATGATGTTACGTGTAATGAATGTATAATTGATACATGTGAGGTTTGGAATTCAGAGGCAGATATATTACTTGGAATTTTACAATTTAAAACTCAAACTACCTTGGAATAGGGTTAGGTTACTCCATGGAGTTGGGGTTTCCTGAAAAACAAGATAAAAAAGATCATGGCCTTATTTATAGATAAAGCATGAGTAAAAGAAAACCCCAAACCACCTTGCTACTTACTTTCTGAAAACCAAGCTTACCTATCCTTGCTAAATGAGAACATTTGTGCTGGAATAATAAGTTACACAGATGAAATGTCCAGTTATCCACTTGACTTTGTGGTGCCTAGACCTAATTTCAAGTTACACCACACATGATTAATGCTAGGAATTGGAGGCTGTGGAGTTTCAGGTCAGCAATGGGAATAAGTTCTCAGTTGATAATAATACCATATTCTAACATCACTTCCAGCAATTGACAGTAAATAATTAACATGTGTAGATCGTGATTTTTTTTAATGCAAAAATCAAAGAGCAGTTCATGCTGGGCTGATGCATGAGCCTTCTAAAGTAGGTTCTAGAATACTCAAAGGTCACTTTTGTCTTCTTCTTTGGGATAGAGTCAGTATCTTCCAGCAAGGCCTGTTCTCAATCTTTGGAGTGTGAGAAAGGAAAAGAGTGGTGTTTATTAATAGGCAGCAGGGTGATAAAGTGGGAAAAATACTGGCCTGGAAATCAGAAACCTGTATCCTGGTGGTAGTCATCTGTAGGAAACTTGTTGGGCAAACGATTTCTCCATTCTGTGCTTAAATTCCCCCTTTTCTGTCAGATGAGGAATTGAGGGTCTCTAAAATTCATTTTAGAGATATAAGAGAATACATTTTAGAGATAGAGAATAAATAATATTCTGAATCAATGTTGTTGCCAATGTTTTGAGACTACTGGTCTTAAAAATAACCCTCAAAGGCTCATTTCTTTAAAAATTTTGTTTTATTTTGAACTTAACAACCACCAAATAAAATGAATATTTCCATATACAAAGTAGAACAGAAAGAGAGGATACTACATGGAATCACAAATATCTATTACATAAAGCTTGTATTTCCTTTTAAGTATATAATAACTCCAACATGTAATTTTTAAGACTTGTTCTGTTTGTGTTTCCTTCTGTTTATTTAAATATCTTCCTTCTTTCCTTCCTTCCTTCCTTCCTTCCTTCCTTCCTTCCTTCCTTCCTTCCTTCCTTCCTTCCTTCCTTCCTTCCTTCCTTCCTTCCTTCCTTCCTTCCTTCTTTCCTTCCTTCCTTCCTTCCTCTCTCTCTCTCTTTCTTTCTTATTTGAAAAAAAAGAAAAGACAAACAAAACCTTTGTAACAAATAAGCATAGTGAAGCAAAGCAAATCCACACATTACAAAATCGAACATCTCATTAGGCACTTGAGTCCATCATGGCTTCATTTAGCACTTATTCATCAGTCCCATGGAATCGTGATGGGGCATTGCATTGCTCAGAGTTGGATGGATAGAATACTCATCTATTACGTGCCTTATATGCAAGACACTGTGCTGAGCACTTTATAAATATTATCTCTTTCGTCCTCATAACAACTATGGTAGATAGGTGCTATTAGTGTCCTCATTTTAGAGTTGAGGAAACTGAAGCAAACAGAAGTTAAGTGATTTATCCAGTGCCACACAACTAGTAAGTATTTGAGACTAGTTTTGAACTCAGATCTTCCTGTCTCCAGGCCCAGTGTTCCATTCACTGTACCATGTAGTTGTCTTTGAGTTCTTAGGTTTTTCTAAGTTTTTTTTAAACAATATAGTCATTGTACAAATTATTCTCTGGGTTCTGCTCATTTCCTTTTGCATTAATTCATACAAGCCTTCTTAGGTTTCTTTGATATTGTCCATTTCACTATTTCTTAGAGCATGATAACATACCAGCACATTCACAGACTATAATTTGTTCAGCCATTCACCAATTGGTGTCTCCAGTTCTTTGCTATGACAAAAATAAATTCTATGAATATTTTTGTTCATATTTCTTATTTTCTTTTCACTAAAATCTTCTTATTATAGAAGTCAAGTAGTAGTATTACTGGGTCAAAAGGTCTGCACAATTTAGTTA
Source organism: Petaurus breviceps papuanus (assembly GCF_028583685.1). Classification (NCBI taxonomy): domain Eukaryota; kingdom Metazoa; phylum Chordata; class Mammalia; order Diprotodontia; family Petauridae; genus Petaurus; species Petaurus breviceps. The sequence goes on along the minus strand of NW_027185694.1, from coordinate 4,730,732 downwards.
CTTCTTAGCACAGCTCTAAATTGTTTTCCAGAATGGTTGCATCAGTTCAAACTTCTACCACCAATGCATTAATGTGAGAATCAACATGGCTGCTCCCTGGGCATATTGGTGTTCTTTAAAATAGAAAAAACACGATCCAGTAAGTGTGATATTCAAAGTGGGTTAGTGATCAAAAAACTGAAAGTCTAAGCCAGTGTGTGAAGTGTAAAATGGAAGTATTAGGACAAGGGTACATTACTAAGTGGAACAGATACCCAACAATTGGTAAATGAAAAAGTATTAATGCCATTCTGGGTGTAATCTGTGGGATGGTGGAATGGTAAACCAAACCTCATCAAGCTGAGTCACTCTCACAAGAGAAAGCAGTACCAGAAGGAAAGCAGGGTGAGGCAAAGCAGGATCAGCAGCACTGGGGCCAGTAGTCCCAAATGATACTCTTTGCCTAGGAGACAAGCTGGCTATCACACCACCCTTTTCCAGTGGCAGACCAGAGGAGCAAACAAATAGAGGGCCTTCCTTGGGAAAGTACCAAGGCAAAAGGAAGAGAGGGTGGAGAAAATTGTTTTAGAGTATAAGGGAGGGAAAAGATTGTTCTCCTGCCTCAAACCTCATGAAACTTGTGATGTAAGACCCAGTTTAAAAAAAACAAAACAAAAGAAAATGACCAAAAATAAAAAATAAAAAAAAGTTGAGGTGAGGGAGATTTATTTTAATGTTTTTTTTTTTTAATTTTGAGAAGATCTTTAGGGGAAAACATAAAAGCTACTACCTTATCCCTTGTCCCTCTCCAACCCACATCAAGCAGGACCTCATCTTTCTGAATTCTAAACACATGTAAATGTTGGAGCCTAAACATCATAGAAGAATGAGATGGCCTGTTAATGCTGAAAGCAATAGGATCTTTTATTGGGTAAGTTTAATGGAAGGCCATTTAGCTAGTATGGAGACATACAAGAAAGCATAGAGTTGGAACCAGTATCAACTAGATTAGGACACTAGGACCACATCTGCCATCCCCCCCACCTCCTGTTGTCTCCCTTCCTCCGATCTGGGGAAGTCTCTGGGGCCTCTAATCTAGGGATGACCCTAGTTACCACTGCCCTTCCCTAATTGTGGTTGGAGTTAACTCCTCCTCCATAGTGGAAATGATGATGGCAGGAAAGGATACAACCAGAGGGGTAGTCAGAAAACTCTTGGCACAATATTCCTTCCTTCCTTCCTTCCTTCCTTCCTTCCTTCCTTCCTTCCTTC
>NW_027185694.1:4716230-4729471 GCF_028583685.1 Petaurus breviceps papuanus | reverse complement strand
CTTCCTTCCTTCCTTCCTTCCTTCCTTCCTTCCTTCCTTCCTTCCTTTCTTTCTTTCTTTCTTTCTTCCTTCTCCTCCTCCTCTTCCTCCTCCTCCTTCCTCCTCCTCCTCTCTCTCTTTCTCCCCCCTCCATCAATTTGTGTGTCACCCTTGTGTAAGGGTCATGGGATTTTCTCTGGATCATTTCAATTTTAGCATAGACGCTGCCAAAATGAACATTAGGAAAATAATTTTTCAAGCCTCTACAGAAGGAGAAATTCCTCTGTGGGGGAGGCTACTCCTTCCACTTGATAGGTCTTTACTCCAAGCTCCTGCTGGGAATCTCAGGTTTATCTTTACTAAATTCAATAGTGCAAACCCTGTGTCAATTATTACAGGACATAACAGAAGTGTTTCATGGAGTAGGGGAAGGACCCTGCTGAGTGGGATCTGATTGGTTTTTCGTCTTTCTTTTTGTTCTTGAAGGCACCAATCATCTGCGAAATTGGAAATGTCTAATTTAGAAGAATCTGGGCATATGAGATTGAGATATAGAGGTCAGAGGAAAGACAGGGCAGGAGAGAGGGGATAACAGGCAGGAAGGTCAAAGCAGATTGGCTAGGGCATAGACCCCTTGTTGGATGGAGAAAGAGTAGGCTTGGACTTAATTCTAGTGCTTTTCCTTCATTGTTTCCTATTTATCCTGCATGTATTCTCTTATGTACATAATTGGCTGCAAGTTGTCTCCCCCATTAGACTGTGAGTTTCTTGAGGGTTGGACTAGCTTTTGTTTTTCTTTGCATTTATAGTGCTTAGTACAATAAGTACTTAATAAATGCTTATTAATTCACTGACTGACTGCTAACATGTACACCAAGCCAAAGTGATATGGTGAATCCTAGGTATCCCTGTGCAGGTGTAACTTCTATGACAACATTTTTTTCTTCTTTATTTTGTTTGGTTACTATGATTATTTCTCTGAAAAGGAGAAATGAGAAGAGGAAAAAACACATAGAATTTCTAATAATAGGGGTCAATTGAACTGCTCAGCCAACTACTGACTCAGCATTTCCTGGGCAGATAACTCATTTTCCCTCTCCTCTTCTGCCTCCTCCCCAGGTTCTTTTTCCTTTGTAAAAGAAGGTATTGACTTATATGACTTCTAAAATCATGGCCAGCCCTAAAGGGCCCAAATTCTATGTTAATCATCTATTTTTTATTACTGAAGTCCTAGGGCTGGTCAAACCCCATAGAGTTACAAAGAATATAGCAAAAATGGTAACCAAGTCCTCCAGTGACTCATAATCTATGCAAAGTATCAAACCCCACAGATACATTTGGCTGATTTTTAACAAAGAGTTAAGAAACTGTAGCAATGAATAAGGAAGTCTAAACAGGAAAAGGCATGATGCTTTGGAAGCCAATCTCCCAGACACTGTACAATTTCTTCCTTTTGACCCTATGACCTCTTGCCCTCTTTAATGCAGAGCAGCCTGGATCCATGGCTAAGTACTAGATGGTAAATTCGAATGTTCCTAACTTCCTGGACAAGTCACAGACTCCCAGAGACTTAGGCTATTTTTACTCATCAGATTCATTTATTCAATGGAGAGGAGATGGCCTCTATACCTCTGTTCTTCACATATATCCAAGTTCTCTTTTTGCATTTCCATTTTATCTTTTGGTTGAGGGGCAGATTGTGGGGTGTGGGTGGGGCAATGGAGACACATAGCAGACCTTGCTTTCAGGAATTACTTTTCTTCTCCATCACTGCATTTCTGGGACCGAGAGGTTCTGCCTCAGTTTCTTCATGCCTGCCAGAAGATGAAAGGATTAGAGTTTTAGAGCTGGAACAACTCCAACACCATCATTTTACAGGCAAGGAAAGTTAAGCTGCAAGAATCTTGCCTGTGGTTATACAGTTAGAAGGTACCTGCACTTTACTCTCTATCTCTTGTTTATTTATAAATTGTTCACCTATCCAGAAATCTGATGAGTAGTATGTTGTATGTTCTTCTAATTTTCTTGTAAGATCTCTTTTTATATCTAAGTCATGTATTCATTTTGTCCTTATCTTGGTAAATGGTGGGATGCCTGTCAATTGGGGAATGACTGAACAAGTTGTGGCAGATAATTGTGGTGGAATACTACTATGCTGTAAGAAATGATGAGCTCAGTGATCTTAGAAAAGCATGGAAAGACTTGCACAAAATGATAAAAAGCAAAATGAGCAGAACTAAGAGAACATTGTATACAGTAACAGCCATATTGTTTTAAGAATGAGCAAACAAGTCATTTTGATTATTATAAATACCCAAATTCACTATAAAGGACACATGAAGAAAGATGCTATCTGCATCCAGAGAAAGAATTGACAAATAGAAGAAGTATGTATAGAAAGAGCATGCGTGCACACACACATGTGTGTATATGTATCTATATCTATATTTATGTCTAATGGTAGCCATAAGGAGGGGGGAATGGGAAAGAAGAAAAAAAAAAGAAAATACCTGAAGTAGGATTTGAACCCAGTCTTCTTAACCAGGACCTGACTAGGACCAAGAGGTTTTGATTCTGCCTTTCCATGTCTGCCTTCTTTAGGATTAGAAAAGTTAAGTAGTTTGCCTGTGATTACATAGCTAGAAAGTGCCTGACTTTACACTATCTCTTGTTTATTTTTAAATTGTTCACCTATCCAGAAGTCTGATAAAAATGTTTTATTTACTCTATTTATTGATTTACCTTAGAGCTTTCCTGGAAGGTTTCTTGGATATACAGAGTTTGTCCCTTAGGAGTCCAAGGCCACTATAGTCTTAGGCTCAGCCCTGTTTCTCTCAATCTGATTCCTTTTATATGCCACAGTCCAAAGATGAAACTTAGTTCCATTTTTGTGTTGGTAAAAATTTTTTTAAAAGTAGTATTTTATTTTCCCCTAATTAAAGTCAAGACAATTTTTAGCATTCATTTTTACAAGATTTTGAGTTCCAAAATTTTCTCCCTCCATTCCCCCTCCCCTATTCTGAAAATGGTAGGCAATTTGATATAGGCTATATATGTAGTATCATGTAAAACATATTTCCATATTAGTCATAGTTGTGAAAGAAGAAACAGATCAGGAGGAAAGAAAAGGCATGAAAAAGAATAAAGTAAATGAAAAAATATGCTTTGATCTGCATTGAGTTCATCAGTTCTTTATCTGGATATGGGTAGTATTTTCCTTCATGAGTCCTTTGTCTTGAATCATTATTGCTGAAAAGAACTGAGTCATTCATAGGTGATCATCACACACTGTTTCTGATACCATGTACAATGTTTTCCTAGTTTTGTTCATTTTACTTTGTGTCTGTTTGTACAAGACTTTCCAGGTTTTTCTGAAATCTGCCTGTTTATAATTTCTTATTGAAAATAGTATTCCATCATATATGATAGCTTGTTCAGCCATTCCCCAATTGATGGACGTCCCCTCAATTTCCAATATTTTGCCATCACAAATAGGACTGTTATAAATATTTTTGCACATGTAGGTCCCTTTCCCCTTTTTAATAATGTCTTTGGGATACAGATCTAATAGTGGTATTATTGCTGGATCAAAGGGTATGCATAGTTTGGTTGCCCTTTTAGTATAATTCCAAATTGCTCTCCAGAATGGTTGGATCCATTCACAACTCCACCAACAGTGCATCAGTGTCCAAATTTTCCCACATCCTCTCCAACATTTATCATGTTCCTTTTTTTTGTCATATTAGCCAATCTGATAGATGTGAGATGGTACCTCAGAGTTGTTTAAATTTTCATTTCTCTAATCAAAAGTGATTTAGAGCACTTCTTCATATGCTATAGACAGCTTTGATTTCTTCATCTGAAAATTGTCTGTTCAAATCCTTTAGCCATCTATCAATTGGGGAATAGCTCTTTTTTTCTTATGAATTTAATGCAGTTTTCAATACACTTAATAAATGAGACCCTTCTCAGAGATGCTGGCTGTAGAGATTGTTTCCCTACCTTTCTGCTTTCCTTCTAATCTTGTTTGCATTGGTTTTGTTTGTACAAAACCTTTTTATTTTAATGTAATCAAAATTATCTGTTTTATATTTTTAATGCTCTCTATCTCTTGTTTGGTTATGAATTTTCCCCTTCCCCATAGATTTGACAGGTAGACTATTCCTTGCTCTTCTAATTTGCTTATGGTGTCACCCTTTATGTCTAGACCACTTACCCATTTTGACCTTATCTTGGTATGTGATGTGAGATGTTGGTCTATATCTAGTTTGTGTTCTATTGCTTTCTAGTTTTCCCAGCAGTTTTTGTTAAATAGTGAGTTCTTATCCCAAAGGCTGGGGTCTTTGCATTTATCAAACAGTTGCTTACTATGATCATTGACTACTGTGTCTTGTGTACCTAATCCATTGCACTGATCCACCACTGCATTTCTTAAGCAGTACCAGGTACTTTTGATGATTACTTCTTTATAACATAGTTTGAGGTCTAGTATTTCTAGGCTATAGGCTACAGTCCTTTTTGCTTTTTTTTCATTAATTCCCTGAATATTTTGTTCTTCCAGATGATTTTTTTTGTTATTTTTTATAGCTCTATAAAATATTTTTTGTTATTTTGATTGGTATGGCACTGAGTAAGTGAATTAGTTTGGGCATAATTGTCATTTTTATTACATTGGCTCAGCCTACCCATGAACAATTGATATTTTTCCATTTGTTTAGACCTAACCTTATTTTTGTGAAGATTGTTCTGTATTTGTATCATATAGTTCCTAGGTTTGTTTTGGCATGTAGACTCCCAAGTATTCTATATTGTTTACAGTTATTTTAAGTGGAATTTCTCTTTCTATCTCTTGCTGCTGGACTTTTTTGGTCATATAAAGAAATACTGATTATTTATGTGTGTTTATCTTATATCCTGTGACTTTGCTAAAGTTCCTAATTATTTTGAGTAGTTTTTTAATGAATTCTCTAGGGTTCTTTAAGTATACCATCATATCATCTGCAAAGAGTGATAGTTTTACTTCCTCATTGCCAATTCTAATTCCTTAAAATTCTTTTTCTTCTCTTATTGCTAACATTTCTAGTACTATATTGAATAATAGTGATGATGATAGGCATCCTTGCTTCATTCCTGCTCTTATTGGGAAAGCTTCTAGCTTATCCCCATTATAGATAATGCTTGCTGATGGTTTTAGAAGGATACTCCTTTTCATTTTAAGATACCATTTATTACTATGTTTTAATAAGAATGTGTCCTATATTTTGTTAAAAACTTTTTCAACATCTGTTGAGATAGTCACATGATTTTTGTTGGTTTTGTTATTGATATGGTCAATTATACTTATTGTTTTCCTAATATTGAACCAACCATCCATTCCTGGTATAAATCCTGCCTCATCATAGCATATGATTCTTGTGTTATATTGTTGTAATCACCTTACTAGTATTTTGTTTGAAATTTCTACATTGATATTCATTAGGGAAATTAGTCTATAATTTTCTTTCTCTGTTTTACCTCTTTCTGGTTTAGGTATCAGCATCCTAATTGTGTCATAAAAGGGATTTAGGTAGGGCTCTTTATTTGCCTATTCTACCACATAGTGTGTTTACATATATACAAATACACACATACATATATGTATACAAATATGCACACATATATGTACAATACACACATACATACACATATATAATTGTTGTTTGGATTAATTGTTCTTTGAATATTTGGTAGAATTCCCTCATCAACCTATCTGAACCTGGGAATTTTTTCTTAGGGAGTTTATTAATGGCTAGCTCAATTTCTTTTTCTAGCACAGGGTTATTTAAGCATTCTATTTCCTGATCTATTAATTTGGGTAAGTTGTATTTTTGTAAATATTCACTAATTTTTTTAAGATTGTCAAATTTATTGTATATAACTGGGAAATGTATTTCTTAATGATTGCTTTAATTTCTTCTTCATTGGTGGTGATTTCACCCTTTTCATTTTTGATGTTGAATATTTGATTTTCTTCTTTTTAAAAAATCAAATCAACCAATGGCTTATCTATTTTATTGTTTCTTCCACCACAAAACAAGTTTCTACATTTATTTATTAGCTCAATAAGTTTTTTTTTGAATTTCAATCTTATTAATCTCATTTTTTCCCCCGGATTTTCTTTTCTTTTCTTTTTTTTTTTTTGGAGAGCAGTTGGGGTTAAGTGACTTGCCCAAGGTCACATGGCTAGTTTTTTTTGTGTTTAAGTGTCTGAGGCCTTATTTGAACTCAGGTCCTCCTGTCTCCAGGGCCGGTTCTCTATTCACTGCACCACCTAGCCACCCCCATTTTCCCCAGATTTTCAATTGGGGATTTTTAATTTGTTCTTTTTCTAGGTTGTTTTTAAGTTACATACCCAATTCTTTGATCTGTTTTTTTTCTCTCCTCTTTTGTTGATGTAGGAATTTAGAGAGATAAAAATTTCCCTAACTACTTCTTTGACTCCATCTTATATATTCTGGTATGTTGTCCCATTGTTGTTATTCTCTTTAATGAAATTATTGGTTTTTTTCTATGATTTGTTCTTTCATCCACTTATTCTTTTGGATTGGATTACTTAGTTACTAATTAATTTTTAATCCATTCTTCCACTGCCCTTTGTTGAATGTAATTTTTTTTTTAAAGCAATCAGGGTTAAGTAACTTGCTCAAGGTTACACGGCCAGTTATTTCTGGGTGTGGTGCTGAGTGTCTGAGCCCGGGATTTGATCTCCAGGTCATCCCAACACTGGAGCCGGTGCTCTTACTCGCTGAGCCACCTGGCTGCCCCTAAGCAATTGGGGTTAAGTAACTTGCTCAAGGTTACACGGCTAGGTGTTTCTGGGTGGGTGCTAAGTGTCTGAGCCCGGGATTCGATCTCCAGGTCATTCTGACACTGGAGCCGGTGCTCTTACTCGCTGTGCTACCTGGCCGCCCTGAATGTAATTTTTATTGCATTATGTTCTGAAAACAACACATTTAATGTTTCTTTTTTCTACATTGATTTTGAAGTTTTATGCTCTAATACATGGCCAGTTTTTGTGTAGGTGCCATATGCTGATGAGAAAAAGGTATATTCCTTTCTGTTTCCATTCAGTTTTCTCCAAAGGTCTGTCATATCTAACTTTTTTAATATTCTATTTGCCTCCTTGAGTTTCTTACTTGTGAATTTTTTTGCTGGATTTATTGAGTTCTGAGAGTAGACAGTTGAGGTCCCCCACTAGTATAATTTTGCTGTCTATTACCTCCTGTAACTCACTTAACTTCTTTAAGAATTTGGATGCTATACCCCTTAGTGCAAATGTGCTTAATATTGATATTGTTTCATTGTCTATGTTAGCTTTTTTTTTTTTAACAAGATGTAGTTTCCTTCCTTGTCTCTTTTAATTAGGTCTATTTTTGCTTTTCCTTTGTCTGAGGTCAGGATTGCTACTCTTGCTTGTTTTTCATACTTCAGTTGAAGCATAATAGATTGTGCTCCACCTTCTTTCCTTTACTCTCTATTTGTGTCTCTTTGCTTCAAATGTGTTTCTTGTAAAAAACGTATTGTAGGATTTTGGGTTTTGATCCATTCTGTTGTCCACTTTCATTTTATGGGAGAGTTCATCCCATTGACATTCACAGATATGATTACAAACTATGTATTTTCCTCCATCCCATTTTTCCTCCTGTTTGTTCTCTCTCTCCTTTCACCCTTTTCTTCCTCCCCAGTGTTTTGATTCTGTTTTTACCTCCTCTAATCTGCCTCCCTTCTGTGAGTCCTTCCTTCACCCTTTTACTCAATTTTCTCCTCTCCCACTACCCTTTCAGGTAAGATAGATTTCTATATTCATCTGGTTGTGTATATTATTCCCTCTTTGAGCAAATACTGATGAGAATAAGGTTCAAGCAATGCCCATCTCCCACCCTTCCATCTTCCCCTTGACTGTAATAGGTATTTCACACTTCTTTATTAGGGGTATTTGTGCATTTCCTCTGGGCCACACTGAAGCACATGGAAGTCTAGCTGCTGATGGCTACCTGTTTGCTGATGGTTATACTCAAGCATGTGGCAGTTCTCATAACTGGTCTGCCCATTCCCCTGGCTACATCAAAGCCCATGGAGGTCCTGGTGTTGGTGTTTGCCTGCTCCACCACACTGGTGTTCAGGATCTACTGCTGTTTTGCTGAGGTGTGCTTGCTTCTGGCTTGCTGAGATGTTTCCTGTCCTAAACTGAACTCCCCTTCTACCCAGGTGACAGACCTTTCCAGCTGTTCTTCCAAGTTTCTTGGACTCAAAGGTTGTTTCACTGTCTTTTTGTTGGTTTTGCTAGGAGATTTGTTTTGGGGCACTATTTTATGGTTGTTTGGAGGTGAATATGGGAGAGTTAAAGCAATTTACTGCTTATACCACCATCTTTGCTCCTGTAAATCCAAACCCTGGTAAATGTTCAACAACTGATTTTCTGAAAAAAAAATAAAGTGTATCCCAAAACAGTTTTAAGTTTAATGGATACTATTAACATTTCCTTATCACTTAAATCTAGATGATCATGAAAACAATAAATTCACCCCTGGATTTTTAGCATTTGCCAATTTTTGAGGTACAAATGCTCCTGCTAAAATTTTAACAATTAGCTCTTGTGAAATAGTAAGCACAATCTCTAGCACAGTATTGGGCTTAGATATCTAACAGCTCTAGCCCAATCAGCATTGCCATGACTCCTTTACCTTCAATGAATTGTCTATGGTAATTGTCATGTGTTCCACAGGGAGATATCTTCAAAGGCAGAACAAAGTTTTGTCTTGTAACCTCATCAGATTGTCCAAGACAGTGGTATAGTCGATGGGGCATTTGATTATTAGTCAGGGAAACCTGGGTTATTGGCTCACCTCAGACACTAACTGTTTGAATCCAGGCAAGTCACTTAAATTCCCTTTTCCTCAGTTTTATCTGTAAAATGAGAGGGTTGGTCTTTTTGACCTCTAAGGTCTCTTTCAGCTCTAAAACTATGATCCTATGGAGGAGATGTCTTTAATCATCTCAACAGGGAAGTTTTCAGTCCAGTCCTTGTTATATGCTTTATAGTTAATGGAATCACCAACGTAAGTTGCAGTAGTTTTTTTGGGGGGGCATATCACATAATAATAGCCACATCTACACAATAGAAGGTGAAGTTGAATCTAAGTTGTTGTGTGGCAAATTTAACTCCCTAGAGCCAAACCAGATAATTTTGGTGACTCAAAGAAAAAAAACAAAGAAATCCATTTGAGAACCTGAATTATTCTGTTTGTTTTATATATATATATATATATATATATATATTTCACATTGCCAGTGCTCTATTCCATTTTGTGCTGTGCAAACCTAGCCTTTTAATTTCTCTGATTTTAGGGGAGGAAATGCTGGCAGAGTTGTTCTGCATTTATTGTATTTGCACCATTGACCAGCCTTATAAAAAAGATGTAGTCCAGTTGGTAATTGATTTGGAACTGAGAAAAAATTAGTAAAAAACTGACCAGTTGTCAAGTTCACCTAGATTCCATAGGAAGGGCATAAAGTTAACCAGGTGCAGGTATGTATGTATGTATGTATGTTGTATGTATACATATATGTATGGCCACACAAACATATGTATACGCACACGCACCTATACATAGGTATATATGTACACATACTAACATGTACACATGTGTATTCCACAAATACAGTTGTGTGTATATATGTATGTGTGTGTGTATATAAAATGGCACAGGTAGAATCCTACAAAGATAAGGTACCCAGAGAATTGTTCTATATGTTCAGGTGAGAACTTAAATAACAATGCAAGAGTTAATGGATGCAAGACAAGAGTGATGGAGAAGTCCCACAACAGCTCATAATTTCCTCCCAAACAAGTAGTTCAGACAATTTATGTTGTGTTTTCATAGGAGTGATTGATTACTTACAAGATGGTCATCAAGGAAAGCTTCATGGAAAAAGTGACATTTAAGCTGAGTCTAGAAGTCAGGGTTGAAACTGGGATAGGCAGAAAGAAAAGAAGAGACCATTGTAAGAGATGACAGTTGGGGTGTACAAATGCATGGAGGCATAAATGAACATACACTGAATAGAGTCTGTTGAACAATAGATTCAGGTGTGTACTGGTAAATGCTTAACCACTGACTGAAAACAATGTATGCAGAATGGATTTAAAATTTTAATTTGTATTATTGACATTTCTTCATCATTTTCTTAAGTGAATACAATCCCCAAAACAGCAAATCAAGCCCCATTTTATGGCTTTTTCTGATTTCCAAGTTGTAAATACATTGCAAATTTAATAATTAGCTGCTGTACAAACTGGCTTCAGTACACCCCTGAATTCCCTAAAAGGGGAATGCAAATAAAGTTAAAAAACTGGGTCCAGATCACATTGGATCACATTGAGATCACAAAGGAATTTTCTTTATAACTTGCAATTGACGATAGTGGGTGACTTATCAATGGTCATACAACTTCTCTGGGAACTTCTTTTTTCTTTTTCCTTCTTCTTTTGAATACCTGGCTAAGGCATTTGAACTTTATCCTACAGATAATAGTAGAAAATAAAGGATTTTGCTGACTGTAAAGGACTAAGGACTTGGGCCATGTCAGTAACTGGGGAATCCAAAGATGTGTCAACAGTGGTAGATAGTCATAACCAAGGGAATAGCTAGGAATAGAAAATGTAGGGCAAATCATGCTGAAGCAGGATAATCAAAACAGCCCAAAGATGTAAGATCCTAGGATTTAGAGCTGTAAGTGACCTTGAAGTTAATTTGGTCCAACCCAGGAGACTGGGGCCCAGGGAGTGAATAGCAGAGTCAAGATTTGAACCCAGTTCCTTGACCTCAAAACAAATGGTCTTTTACTTTACTATGTTGCCATTGTCAGGAAAGTGAATAAGTATGAGCAGAGAAGAGTCAATCAAGCATATAGAAATTAAGAAATGAAGATGGTTGTCATGTACATATCTCTTCTCTGGTTTCCTTTAAAAACAGTTAAGTTGGGGCATGTTGGCCACATTGTGTATTCAAAGGGAATACCTTGAAGAGATTTGTGAAATAGGCACTTTAGGGGAATTCATCTAGCAGCATTGTGGAAGATGAATTAGGTGGGGGAGAGAAGCAGAGATGAAAAATATGGAAATCAATTTAGAAGTTCCTGGAAAAAATCCCAATGTGAATCTATGAGAACCTGGGCTTTTAGGGAGAATGAAAAAGCAATACAAAAATGAAAAATCTTACAATGGAATAATTCTCTTCCTTTTCCATCTTCACTGCTTAATCTTAATTACTCTTCTTATTTCTCTCTTTGCCTCTTTTGTCCCATTTCTTCCATCCTTGGCTTTCCTTTTTCTTTCATTTTTTGGTATGTAATTTTTCCCCAGTTACATGTTAACAACAATTTTTAACATTTGCTTTAAAAACTTTGAATTCCAAATTCTCTCCCTTCCTCCCTCCTAACCCCTCATCGAGAAGGCAAGCAATTACATGTAGATTATATATGTGAAGTCATGCAAAACATGTCTATAATAGTCATGTTGTGAAACAAAACAGATTAAAAAATTCATGAAAAATTAAGAAAGTAAGAAAACCCAAACAAACCAAAATTGCTTTAGATATGTATCCAGACACCTTAAGTTCTTTCTCTGGGAATGGATAGCATTTTTCATCCTATGTCATTCAGAGTTGTTGTGGATTATTTTATTCCTAAGGATAGTTAAGTCATTCACAGCTGATCAAACTACAATATTGCTGTTACTTTGTAACCCATTACATTTGACTTTGCATCAACCCATGTAAGTCTTTATAGGTTTTTCTGAGAGTGCCCTTCTCATCATTTCTTATGGTACAATCATATTCTATCACAATTATATTTCACAACTTATTCAGCCATTCCTCAATTGACATCCATTTCCTCAATTTCCAGTTCTTTACCACCAGAAAAGAGCTGCTACAAATACTTTTTGTACATATAGATACTTTCCTTTCTGTTTTTTTAAATCTCTTTTGACATACAGACCTAGTATTGCTATGTCAAAGGATATGCATGGTTTTATAGCCCTTTGGGCATGTTTCCAAATTGTTCTATAGAATACTTTAATCAATTCACAACTTTGACAACAGTACATTAAGCCTTATTTTCATCACATCTCCTCCAATGTCCTATTATGTAATCTAATAGGTATTAGGTATATTTCAGAATTGTTTCAACTTGCATTTCTCCAATCAATACTGAGTTAGAATACTTTTTCATTTGACTATAGATAGCTTTAATTATTTAATCTGAAAAATTTTATATCTTTTGCTCATTTATCAATTGGGGAATGGCTCTTATTGTTTTTTTTTAAATAAATTTGACAGTTCTCTATCTGTTAGAGAAATGAGGCCTTTATCAGAGAAGCTTGCTTCAAATTTTTTTTTAACAGTTACTATTGCTAACTATATTTCCCTCCATCCTATTCCCCCTACCTCTGTTTATCCTATTATCTCCCTTCTTGCACCATGTCCCTCCTCAAAAGTGTTTTGCTTCTGGTTACTCCTTCCCCCATTCTGCCCTCCCTTCTACCACCCCCTTCTCTTATCCCCTTATCCTTCGATTTTCCTGTAGGTTAAGATAGATTTTTACACCCCATTGCCTGTGTGTCTTATTTCCCAGTTACATGTAAAAATAATTTTAAACATTTGTTTTTATGACTTTTAAATTCCAAATTCTCACCCTTCCTCCCTCCTTCCCCACCCTCATTGAGAAGACAAGCAATTTGATATAGGTTATATAGATGTAGTAATGCAAAACGCTTCCAAAATTGTCATATTATTTCCTTTTACACAATCCCTCTTCAAAAGTGTTTGCTTCTGATTACCCCCTCCCCCAATCTACTCTCCCTTCTATCACGATTGCCCTCTTATCCCCTTCCTCACTATGTTGCCATAGGGTAAGATAGATTTCCATACCCAATTGGGTGTGTATATTATTCCCTCCTTAAGTCAATTCCAATGAGAGTAAAGTTCACTCATTCCCTCTTACCTTACCTCACTTTCCCACCACTGTAAAAGCTTTTTCTTGCCTCTTTTATGTGAGATAATTTACCCCATTCTATCGCTCCCTTTCTCCTCCCAATATATTCCTTTCTCATCCTTTAATTTTATTTTTTAGATATCATCCCTTCATATTCAATTCACCCTGTGCCCTCTGCCTATATATATAATACACACACACACACACACACACACACACACACACAC
>NW_027185694.1:4715379-4716220 GCF_028583685.1 Petaurus breviceps papuanus | reverse complement strand
ACACACACACACACACACACACACACACACACACACCCTCCAACCATCCTAATAATGAGAAAGGTTTCATGAATTACAAATGTCATCTTCCCATGTAGGAATGTAAACAGTTCAACTTTATTAAGTCCCTTATGGTTTCCTGTTTACCTTTCCATGCTACTATTGATTCTTGTATTTGAAAATCAAATTTTCTATTCAGTTCTGGTCTTTTCATCAAGAATTCTTGAAAGTGGGGTGGCCAGGTAGCACAGTGAGTAAGAGCACTGGTCCCCAGGGTCAGGATGACCTGGGGAACGAATCCAGGTTCAGACACTTAGCACCCACCCAGAAACACCTGGCCGTGTAACCTTGAGCAAGTTACTTAACCCCAATTGTTTAAAAAAATACTTGAAAGTCCTTTATTTAATTGAATATCCATTTCCCCCCTGAAGTATTATACTCAGTTTTTCTGGGTACATGATTCTTGGTTATAATCCTAGCTCCTTTGCTCTTTGGAACATCATATTCCAAGCCCTCTGATCCTTTAAGATAGAAGCTGTGTTATCCTGACTGGGGCTCCATGATACTTGAATTGTTTCTTTCTGGCTGCTTGCAGTATTTTTCTCCCTGATCTGGGAACTCTGGAATTTGGCTGTAATATTCCTAGGAGTTTTCCTTTTGAGATCTCTTTCAGTAGGTGATCAGTAGATTCTTTCCATTTCTATTTTACCCTTTGGTTCTAGAATATCAGGGTAGTTTTTCTTGATAATGTCTTGAAAGATGATGTCTAGACACTTTTTTTGATAGTGCCTTTCAGGTAGTCCAATAATTTTTAAATTATATCTCCTGGATCTGTTTTCCA